>NC_056729.1:1306477504-1306587504 GCF_019279795.1 Protopterus annectens
CTTTAAGCAGGATACAGGAAATCGTATCTATGTCATTAATATTGCACAAACGGTGCTTTTCCACAGTTCTACCACATCTGTAGATGTCATAGTGAACAATGTCTAAGGTACCAGGGTTAAGTTACAGGAAATTATAACATAACCCAGGCCTTGTCTTTTACATTGCCTTTCATACTACCAGATCATAGGATCGTAGGATCATAGAATCACAGGATCATAGGAAGTTACTAGGCTATTGGACTGAGGCCCTTATAAGCCTAGCCAAGAGTTTAGCCCATGCATAGAGAAATCAGCACCCAACACCCATGTCCAGCAGGGACATGGGTGGAATCCCAGGGATGTATTTTCTATTTCCCATCCAGTTATCCAGATTGTGCTTAAAAAGGGGTAAAGTGGTAGTCTGCTTGACGTGGAGAGGGAGCCTATTTCATAGATGGGGGAGTCTCTGGGACACAAATCTGTCCCACCAGCAAGTCCTACTGATGTCACAGATTAGGTTGAGGCTGCATGTGTGGGTTACTCGAGTGGAGCTTGACTTGCAGATATGCAGCAGTCCAATCAAGGCGGGGGTCCAAGATCGCCTTGTATGCCAGACAGAGGTCACCTCTAAGGAGTCTGTATGAAACAGAGTAAAGGGATAGGGCTTTTAGCCCATCTGTGATTGGTAGATTTTTGAGGCCCTGGATTCTCCTGGTGAGGCACCTCTGTAGTCTCTCCAGCTGCTTCATGTGCTTTGTGAGGTACATGCCGAATGCGGCATTGTACTCAATAATGGGCCTTATAAGGGAAAAATACAGGGATGTAATGGCCTCCTTGTCCCTGGATGAGATACCCTTACTTATGAGGTGGGCCATGTAGAAAGCTTTCCGTACAATGTAAGCAACGTGGTAGTCAAAAGTCAGGCTGCTATCAATCAGGGTCCCCAAATCCCTCATGACTGACTGTGTGCTTAGAACACTATTAATGTGATAATTTGTGGGGACATCTCTCTCCCCAAAAGAGATGATGACGCATTTTTTTTTTTTGTATTCAGCTTGAGGCCATGTTTCTGGCACCAGTCATTTGTTTGGGTGAGGCCCTCTTGGAGGATGTCTACGTCACTAGTGAAATTGATGACAGCTCCCAACTTGCAGTCATCTGCAAACTTGGTCAGCCATAGCCCACTGGTTTTGGCCTATACATCTGAAAAGTATATCCCAAATAACAGATGCCCCAAGACCAAACCCTGGGATACGCCACTTGATATGGGTTTACTGCTTGAGGTGGCCTCCCCTATTTTGACTAGGTGGATGATATCAGTGAGCCAGTTGGCTACCCATCTGGTAACATAAAGATTGATGCCTAGTTGAGAGAGGTTATCTATTATGCCTGAGTGGGGAATAGTGTTGAAGGCTTTGGCCAGGTCAAGGTTGGCAGTATGCACTATCTTCCCCTCATCCATAGCTTTGGTGACTATCTCAAAAAATTCGACAAAATTTAACAGACATGACCTCCCCTTGATGAAGCTAAACTGCATGGGATCAAGTGTTTGGAGGTTGTCAATGTCCTAGATACTAACAAATATCCAATCAATCCGTATACTGAAGGAGTTCTGGCAAAATGCACAAACATTCACATACTACAATGTACAGTAGCTAATTGATAGGACTAAGTGAGTATGTTTTGACTGGTACAGACATACTCACTGAGACCTATCATTTTAGACTATCAGCATGGCAGCATACAATAAGTTTTACTTATACCTTTTTTCTACATTTAATCAGCAGATATGGAGGTCCATACATTTGGAAGTAAAGCTATGCACCCAGTATGGGTTGTACTGCATCAAGTCTTGATCATAGTGACATTGAATGCAGAACACTAGACAAGGGAGGCACATCATGTTACAGATTTGAAATGATAACCATCTCTAAGATGATAGAGTATAGCAAGTACCTATGTCATATATGAATATTAATTAAAACTGGGGATGTAAATTTTGCACAGCTTACAGTTGCTGCAATTAACTCAATATTCTTTACCAGCCTCAGGTCTGAATGCTTTCAGTTTATAGAAAATATTAGTTAGACAACAAAGTATTTGAATATTGAACTTTGGAATACCTGCAAACATCATAGAAGTCATTATAGAAATTATTCATTTAGATACGCTCTGCTGTCTGAATTATGCTGGACTTGAACTTAGTGAGTTAAAGAAAATGTCTGTCAATATGGTTGCATTTCCTTGCTAAGCAGCACTGTTTTTTAAGATATGGGGTTGCTATTATTTTCTCATAAGTGCTAAAAAGATCACTCTCAGCTGATAGGTATACATATCAAGGTAAACAATCACTCTCAGCTGATAGGTGTACATATCAAGATAAATTATCCAGTGTTAATTGGCTACTCAATAATTAATATTAAGCAGTTCAAATCAGATGTACATTTGCAGGTGTAGGACTAGACCCTAAGGGCATGTTTAGTCATGTATGGAGTTTTGATTTTTGACTTAACATTATGATAGTTAGAGAATGGGAGAATGATCATCAGGATTATTTTTGAGGATTACCTATATTAAATTCTGAGTACTGAAATGATGAGTATTGAGTGTCTGATTTGTTCTTTCCCAAGGCATAATGACTTCATAAGATATGTATGTAGAAATAGGAGGTATGATAGCAAAGCCTCAACAAGATAGGTGTAAGGGAAGAGTACTGTGTAAAATATAATACTTAAATTCCTAATTTTTGAAACTGTGGGTGTTAACATTTCAGACATTAACTTTTAATGGGAAGTCATTCATTTTTAAGTTATGGATTACTGACTATGACAATTCCAGTGAAGGGTGAGCTAGACATTAGAATTGTGTTTAACATTATGTATACTCATTGTGTTTGTGATTTCTGAAGAGAGAGAAGGATTTGACCCTCTGAAACAGTAGGACTATTATCACACTAATAGGGATGAAGGGACTGTCCACCTACCCTGTCATTCCTGCCAAAGGTGGCACTGTGTCTATATGCTCTCCAGACTGCACCCAAGGGCAGTTTTAGATTGAGCTGCATTTCTATCCAGGCACAACTCCTCAGCTATAGGTATTCATCTTGCTACACAGATTAGCATGCATTTCAGTAGTATACTTATTAAGGAACCACCATTAAATGCACTGATCTATTATGCATCATATAATCCCAGTTTTTATACCTTGGTGGTAGAAAGCAGTCAAATCCATCTTTTAGTCATATCATACTAATTTCATCTCCCAAATTTAACTTTGTGCATCAGTTCCAGTAAGAATGAGGAAAATTTAAATGCTTAAATTCTGAGAAAATATGTCATCAATGCATTGCATTTTCAAGCCTACAGTGCACAAGTCATTCAGGACCACTAATCTTTGACTGTACTGCAACCGTTCACACAGAATGAATTGATCTTTAGCTTTCCTCATGAAGTAAAAAAATAACAATTTTGGAACTAGTCGGGGTGATAAGCAGGAAATGCTGCAGAAACATGATTACCTGTGCCTTACATTATTGTCACAGGAGATTGTTAACTAAAGTCAAGTATTTTACTTTTGATCTAGATAAAAATTCAATTACAAAGATTACTAATATTAAGGAAATATATTTAAGCTGAACAACCAACAATTGCATGTATCTGAATTAGAGTCTTATGCCCTGATATTTTAATGCAAGCTTTTCCTTAAAGCAACGCTCTACCCTCCAATGTTGTTAACCTTCTCCAAAAGGTGTCTTCTCTCTCTCTCTCTCTCTCTCTAATATAATATAGACATTGTTTAGTGTCTTCTCTCTCTAATATCATATATATGTTGTTTAGTATCTAGAAACCTTTCAGTACCTTTCATTTTTCCCATTTCCATATGTTCACTACCACAGTTCATGAAGGTTTATTCTTTTTTTTTCCCAAATAAAATTTCACTAACCTATTTTTGTAGAGACTGATGTGGGTAAGGGGTAGGCAGCTAGTGGGTTAGCTGAGGAACAGGATGGAAGGAAGTGATGTAGAGGAATAAGGAGGTATTAGAAGGTGGGATATTATATAAAGATATGCAGGAAGGAGGTTGGTTTCTTTTAGTGTGGGCTGTAAATATATCTGTACTCTGACCTACACTCATGTGACTAGAAAGTTAATTAATTCAGGAAGCTTTACCTATAACTGAAGGTGAGCAATGAAGTTCTTTCGAGGCAGGATAGGTATTATTTTAGTTTGTATCTTGAAATGTTGAAGGAAGTTGTTCTGTTAAAGATATTAGACAGGTTAAGATTATCTTAGTAATGGGAAACAATATAGCTAACTTTGCTAGCAGGAAAGGCAGTTTATTTTTTCTTAAGGACTTTTTTTCTAAACTGGTTAATTTTGCCCTGCAGGAGTTCTTTGTTGAGGAACAATTTGGTGGCAATAGATGGCTTATCAATTAACTCATATGTTGTCTTTTTTCAAAGGGTGGCATATGTTTGTTTCTTCTTTCCCCTAGATTGAAGAGCACCATTCTGGTGTTGACTGACAGCTGCATGTACCTGCCAGGATAGACACTGATGCTGGACTGGTAGCCTCATATATTCAGCCATTAGGTCTTTCAAAAAAAGTGTGGCAGGATTTTTATGCTCTGCAATGTTTTCACTGAAGTATTCTGTTTGCAAGTCATAGCTGAGTCTCTGCTAAGTTAGATGGTGGCAAAGAGGGATTTCTGGTTAAGTTCAGTAACCATTCCTACCCAGTCCTGACGGAGTAGATTGCATCATTAGACCTATATATCGTGTCTTGGTTGAAGGTGGTGAAAAGAAGATAGGCTGTTTGTGTTGTAGTTATTCTACATATGGCCAAGTTAAATGTTTTTATAGGTAATGCCATGTGAGACGGTTGTGGCTGTAATCCAGTTCTGTATTTTTTCTGTAGTGTATTATAATACTTAATGATTTCTTATTAATTACTCAAGTCATCCATTAGCTAATAGCTCATTTCAGTCATGTCCCGAGTCCCAAATGCATAACATCATGACATGGTTATTGTTTGGGTAACCCATGTTTACACTGTTGCACATTAGCCAATCAGAGTTCAGAGAATGCTTTGCTGGTTGGTGAAGCCCTGTGTGGGGCATGCTTTAGAAGCTACATAGTTTTGGTAGATTTTGTATTTTGATTCCACTGGGGGCAGTGGCTGGGGTGCAGATGGGGGCAGAATGGTAAACTTTGATGAGCTTATTAATGCTGCCTCTGAACCTGGCAGTTTGGTTTTAATGTTAGTAATGTTGCCTATTACTATATTAATCCTATTTGGATAGTTGCACTACTACTGGGGAGTTAGCTAGTGGCTAATATGGCCTGCAGAAGCTGGGTATTATTCCAGGATTCCTTTCTAGGCCTATTAGGATGAGAGGTAAATCCATAGCATATTAAGTGGCTGAAGGGGTTTACCAACTATATAAACAAACAAAAAAAATAATAATAGTGTTTCTTTGTCTTATGTCTCATTCCAGGACATAGTGACAGTTTAAAATCCAGTGATGACTTGTAATGAGGGTCCTCCAGTTGATGCAGATCACAGATGAAAGATTAATTGGAAGAGGAACGCTGATAATCAACCAGAAGTTTCAAAGTCACCCAGGAGTAGGGTTGCAAAAGCACATGCACTGAGGAGTCTGACAAGGCCACAGCAGTTCCCTTGATGTCTTCAGGTAATAATATTGCCATTATTTTGCTAGGTTTGGAAGAGGAAAGGGTTTTTCAAGATGTTAGTTTGTCAGGGTTCTTTCAAGACCTGAGTGTAGAAGATAGGACTAGGCTGCAGTAAATGTTAGTGTCTGCTAAAGAGGGTCATCTATCTCTGGGAAGATCACCTGGTGATGTTTTGATGGATGCAAAAGAGACAAGAATGGAGGCAGCTCTGCCTTTGTTAGAACAGTCTGAGGCATTGCTGATGCAATTGCATCTGTAGCCAACATCATTGCAAGAAGTGCAGACTGATTTCCTCGGATCTCCATCTTTGTTGCCAAGAGTCAGGCTTGTTTTTACAAAGCATGTACTCCTAGCAGTGAAGGGCAAGATTTGTCAAGGGGATAGTGTGCAACACTTGGCTGGGGTTGAAGCCCCAGTTGCTAAGGATTTGGTAGTAGTGTTAGCAGCTCTGGGGAAGAAGAAGCTGGATAGGTATAAGGCCAGAACCTGGAATAATTAGGTACTTGGCTTTGTCTAGTTTATGGTAGTAATGTTGGAAAAAGATGTTTTTCAATTGGCATATTTAACACAATTAAAGGAGCTTAGAGGTCGAGCAGTGGTAATGCCTAGTTATAGCATGATCAGTGACTTAATAAACTTAAAGCCATAGATAAGACTTTAAGATGGGAGTCAAGAAACAAGAATACCTGGCTTGGCACTATGGTGGATAGGCCTGTCAGTCAGTCAAGGGCTGGAGTGGGTAAGAATGACTCTAATGTTGGTACCTGTTGGGCTGTTAATGTGTGAAAATGTCCCTGGCTGAATTGTCACTTTATGCATTCTTGTTCAGCTTGGGGGAGTTTCATGCTGGCATGAAATGCTGGCACAACGATAGTGTAGGGTCTAGTCAGCTTGATAGTGCTAGACCCACAGCTCTAGAAGCACCTTTGTGGTGGGAAGAGAGAATTTTTGTGAGAGCCAACTGATTTTTGTGGACAAGCAGGTAGGTCAGCCTACCAATTCTCTTGTTAAGGCACATATGTTTTCGGCCTTGTTGGAAGGTTATCCCAATAAAGAAGTAGCACAGGAGTTGATAATTGATTTTACAGTAAGTCTTGGTTTAAGGTCTAAGTTCAGGTAGTTTAGTGGTTCCAAAAACCTGAAGTCTGTATGCACCAGAGAAGATGTGGCAGTGGGATTGGTTTGGAAGGAAGTGGAGGCAGTTAAGGTGTTAGGTCCTTTTGACATTTACCCATTTATTCAGTTTTGAGTCTCTCCTGTGGGGCTGGTACCCAAGAAGAGGGAGGGTGAATTTCATTTAATTCATTGTTTGTCTATTCCTGCGTGTGCATTGGTTAATGATCAAATTGACAGGAAAGATCAGGGCTACAATATGCCTCTTTGGATGATATGGTTTGCATCAGCAAATCTTTTGTAGACCTATGTTTAGTTAAGGTAGTCAATGAGGCTGCTTCATGCTTGCTTCCTATCAAGGAAGAGAATTGGCCTTGGCTGGACATGTTTTTAGCAGGGACATTTTATTTTGGTACAGCAATGCTGATGGGGTATGCCATAGCCTGCACAACTTTTGAAAAGTTTAGTACAACATTGCACCAGTACAGCACGCTGTGCATTCCCTTTATGTTTTTTTTTAATTGGAGAGGGTCAGTCGGAGACCAGTGAGGCAAAGTTAGCTTTCATAGTCTTGTGTACTGAGTTAGTGAAGCCATTAGCTCATGATATGATGTAGGGCTCTTGTAAAAGGTTACATTTTGGGAGGTTGGAGGTTGATGCTGAGAGAGATATATTTTGTTTGCCTTCAAATAAGGTTAGAAAATTGAAGGAATGCCTTGCTAGCTTTGCAAACAAAAATAAAGTCAGAGTCAGGGAGGTTATGGAACTGCTGGGCTTGTTAAATTTTACCTGTCTAGCTGTTGCGCCATGGATGGTTTCCATGGATGGCTTTTAATAGATCACGGGCAAACCTGTTGAGAAAGGGTTAGCACGCATCATTGGGTTCCATTTTCCAGAGTTGTTAAGCAGGATATTGATTTGTGGTTGAGATTTCTTGATGGTTTTTATGGATTTTTTTGTGGTAGGATGAGTGAGTTTGGTTAATAGCGTTACATTTATGGACTGATACAACTGGAAGTGTAGGGATGGTTGCAATTTTTAAAGACCAGTACTTCATCACAGAATGGCTGAAGAGTTGGCCTGAGGTGTGGAAGAAAAAATTGGTATTTTTGGAGCTGATGGCTATGAGGACAGTGCTGGTGGTATGTGGATTGTTTTGAACAAGAAAATAGCTTTTCTCTCGTGCAATGAGGAAGTGGTACAGGTATTTGCTTAGAAATCAGCTAGGTTTGTTTTAGTGCAATTAATGTTGTGGAAGTTAGTCTTGCTCTGTGGATTAATTTATCATTCTCAGCACATGTGCTAGGCAAAGTCAGTTTTTTAGCTGATAGTCTGGCTTGCTTTCAGTTTGATAGGTGTTATTGGATGGCTCAAAATGTGGTATTTCAGTCATTGGCAGTTTCCAATGAAGTCTGGAAGACTGACATTTTATAGCAGGCTGGTTACTATAGCAGTCTTGGTCTAGATCTATGAGAAGGACACACAGTTCAGCTATCTCTGCATTGTTTAGGAAGCAGCTCCCTTTGCAGCACATGGGCTTGTTGGTGAAGTTGGTTTGTTAATACTTGGTGTACAGGCTGAAGTTGGGGGAGGTGGTCTGCACAGTTAGAGTGCATATAGCAGCTCTTATTGCAATGTCTAGGCTGTTGGGTACTGATGGATGTGACAAAAAATCAACACTTTACTTGTACTGTTCAGTTTATGTCATGTTATGAGAAACAAAATAATGACATTATTGTAGTCACCTCAAAGCCCATTTTAGGGTACAAGAAATTTAAATGTAACAGGAAACATTTACAGTGAGTCTGATGTATAAGTAGAGTAGAATATTAAGTTGCTATGCCCTGAAAAACAATCAAACTGTGAGGTGTGATAGGAGATTACCTTTAGGTGAAGTGTTACTAAGAGTTTTTTTTTTTTTTTGGTTGGTTGTCCTAGTCAAAGAGATTTGTTTTATGTTCATTGTTAACTGTCTTTATGTACGTTGGGACTTTTAGGATTTGTAAGCTGGTACGATTTTTGTACTAGCGAGATGTTTACATTATTCATACTGCACTGGTAGTTTAGTTGAGTAAGTCTAAGATGGATTATAGAGGTCGGGGCAGCATGTGATACTACTAGAATGGGGGGAGGAGTTATTGCGCCCAGTGAGATGGCCAGTGTTATGCTCAAGAAATGTCAAAAAGGGGAAGGCTTGGTTTTTCAGGACAGTGCTGGCAGATCGTTTGCAGCAGAGCAGTTTATTCGAATTGTTCAGGTATGTTAAGGGTTAAAAGCAGCTAATTTTCTAGTCATTCGTTTTGGATACAAAGAGTCTCTTTAGCATGATCTTCAACTGACGTCATTAAAGCAGAAGAGAAATGGCTTTCTGATGTTCAGTTTATGTTATATAAGTTTTACACTGGGTTTTGGTATGGTACTTTGAATGGGTGTTTAGTTAGTATTTTGTTTGACTGTTCTTTAGGGCATAGCAAGATTATCATTATTGACCATTTCTTTGTTTATTTTATTTTGTAGCTTTTCTCCTTGGGCCTCCGCTGAAAATGGGCTTCTACCCAGTCTGACTTTCCTGGTAATCAAATGTCAATCAATAAATAACTAAATAAATAAATAAATAAACTGGGCAGCAGAATGAGCAAAGATTCATCTTCATGGCAACATGTTATGTCTTGATCTTGTGAAATGGGAAGTCATTTGGCGTGGCTGTAGAGGTTTGCGGTAGCAACATTTAGTTAAGAAAATTACATCTTTTCTTTTATATGATGAGGATATCAAGATGGTACTAATTAATTTAGGGTGGAATGACCTGGGAGTGATATAGAAAAGATAACTGCTTGCACAGATAATTCAAGAGTAGATAATATTAAAACAAAGGTTTCCTAATATTAAGTTTGCTTGGTCTGAGATAATCCCTAGGCTTGTTTAGATGTAGATGTGGCATTATAGAAATGTTGAAATGCCAGTCATTTTGTTAGTCACAGAGTTTCACAGGTGGCTATTTCACTTGGTTTTTAAGACTTTGCCTCATTGAAAGTTTGCTGATAGGAATCCTTCGAGGTTTAGATCAGATGGGGTTCTTTTGAGTGATGTGGAGCTCTACTTGCTTAATGTCAACATATCTATTTTTATGGAGGATATGCTTCAAGGTTTGATCAGCATTCAAGCACAGAAAAAAGGGGTAACTGTATGTAAGGTCAGGCTGGTGCGTTTTTAATGTGGTTTGTGAGGGATACCCCCCTCTTACCACTTTCTTGGTAGTCTGGATAAGATGTAATTGAGTGGGAGTTGGCATGCTACTCAGGTGGGCGCTGGTTGCTATAGCAAGAGGTTGTTTTAATGCTGCTTTTTTAATCACAGTAATTGGTTCAATACTGCCCTTAATTTGACTCGTCAGGTATTATTGATGTTGTGTTTTAAGATGTTATGCTGTATATCTATTATGAAGACTGAATAAACTGGTCTCACTGGCTTCTCTGCTGTTTTTTTTTTTTTTTTGCATGAGTAGCTGTACAAAGAAATTTGTATCAGCCTACACAGTAAAAACTTTGTATATTTCAATGTCGTCACTGCTCACAAGTGTATATGGTGAGAAAGTTTTGTTGTGATCAGTAAAATGCTATAAACAGCTAAAGCAAAACTATTTATCTAAAGTTAGTTTTGGATAAATCTTTAAATGAATAAGAATGATGAGCTATACTGTAATATTGGATAAAAAAATGGATACATACTCCATTTAAGTGTTTTATGTGTGTAGTTACAAACCTAAGCAGATTATAAACAAATTAGGCAACCATAATTTGCTTCTGCAACTCTTTCTAATGACAGAGTAAAGCTGACAAGTTTTACACTAAGCAAGTGTGTAGGGGTAAATGTTCAGAATATTTTTAAGGACTATAGATTTTAACATTTAATAATCCCATGAGTTTTCAATTATTTTATAATGCAGAATGTGTAACTGAAGGCATCCACAAATTTAAAGAAAGCACATAGTGTAATTCAATTAAACAGGATCAGTGATATGGCTTTCTACAAACCATCTGAAAAGTCAGTGACTCAAAGCACTGCCGTTATAATGAAATGGAGATATAAACAACACTTTACTTGTACTGTTTAGGTAACATCATGTTATGAGAAATAAAATAATGACCTCATGTTAGTCATCTCAACCCCATTTTAGGGTACAAGAAATTAAAATATAAAAGGAAACATTTACAGTGAGTCTGAAACATAAGTAGAGTAGAATATCGAAGTAAGATAAAAGTCTACATTGTTCAGTTTTGATGAGGAATTGTTCTGATATTAAAAAAGAAGGCTAGCAAAATGTAAAAAAAGGCATGCAAAACTAATTAACTAACTAAATGACTGATTGACATTTCCACATAAATAAAAGTTCGCTGAAAAATGCAACAAAAAAAAATAAATAAAGCATCAGGACTCACCAAAGTAAAATGTCTTCTGGTCATTTCTGATTCAGTTTGTAGGCATCTAGGCATTCAAAATTCACACATTTGAATAATACTGAAGCAATCAAAATAATTTGTAAATATAGAGTTGATGGTTAAAGTAAAGTTCAAGAATCAGTGAACCACCTAACTAAAAATTTCAGAATCTCTTATATGCATGCCTTTCTATAACTCAGGCATATATTAAAATCTATACCATGAGAAGCTTCTACCTGTGCTGTCTACTCTTTGGCAGCAACGTACTTGAATCTTTGTGTGTGTTGTCTTGTGCATATTTAAGCTCAACACATGTTTTACATCCAACAGTAGGAGCGATGTAAATGAGATAGTATCTTCAAAGATTTGCTTTATCGAAGGTCTTTGAAGCTGCAGCCACCAAGCAGTTCAATGTGCTAATACAACTGCTTCCTCTTAGTTTATTCTTGCTTTCCATAAGACTATTCTAATAAATCTATGATGCTGCATACTTCTCTGCTCTGCTTCAAGGTTTCAGCAACACTTCATTCCTATTTGTTGTTCTTCACATCTCTTAAATACAGCAGTTTGTTTAGCATTTGAAAAACATGCTGCTTTCTGCAGTTCTGTTTTCTGCAACTGTTGTTCACTTTTCTTATAATGTTAAGTAGTACTGCAGCTTGTAACTTTACTACCAGTTACCATTCTGTTCAGTGCTGCTCCAGGAATTATATTTGTGCCATTTATTACTTAGAAATCACCCAGTTGTGTTTGATAAAATATTTTTGTCTCATTTCAATTCATGGAGTAAGCTGTTGGGCTGGTATGCTTTTACATATTATGATAAAATGTCAGTTGTTTTGGTGATTTTATTATCAGCCTGAGCATAATGATGGCTGCAGAAACTCATCTTATTTCTAGTTGCATGCAGGAGAAATCAAAGTTGCATTATATCCACTGAAGTAACAATGTTATTAACTAAGCCATCATAAAGCTCTGGAATGCAGGGGATACTAACAGCTATTGCATGTATCAGTATTGTTAGAAACATTTTAACCCTTTATTGTATACATTGTAATCCAGTTTCCTCATGTTGTTGTTTTTTTTTTATGAGAATCTTAAGTACTGATTTCTGTGGAAATGCTAGAAGAAAGTTAAAAAATAATTTTTCAATCCTAATCATTTTCCTGCCATTGCCAGATAAGACTTTAAACCTGACCTTGTGATAATTTTTTGTTCTAAGCCAGTTTACCTTTAGCAACAATTGTTCTAGGCTTGCTTCAACAGAGAAGGAACCACTTTGGTATTTGTTCCACCTTTGTTTCTGCTGTGCAGTGCTGTATGATGTTTATGTTCATGCTATTTTGATATTTATAAATTTGATATTTATGTTTTTGTATAACTTCTGCAATGTCTGAGAAGTTAGTTGAAATATTGCCTTAAGTATTGTTGAGATGTATATTTTCTATTTTCTTTTCATTACAGCACATCAGTTATTTGTATTTCATGACATACTGTTTCAAGATTTTGACATACAGTCAGTAACTGACTTTGACTCAATGCTTTGCTAATACATTACATCTGTAAAAACTTTAAAAATACAGCTAAAGACAGTACATTTCCAGTGGAAAGCATAAGTGTAGGCGAAGAACTCTGACCGCGAATTGCTACATTTGAGAAAGAGACAACTTCCACCAGAAAGCTTTTTATCCTAAGCTAAATCACACTTACTTCAGTATAATTAAACCACCTCCTTGCTCTGCTATACCAGGAAAGTCTGACTGGGACAGGGCCCATTTTCAGCATAGGCCTGGGGAGAAATGCTCCACCCACATGTCTTTGGAATGTGGGAGGAAACTGGAGCAAACCCACACATACACGGAGAGGACATACAGACTCCACACAGAAGGCACCCCAGCCAAGAGTCAAACCAGCAAACCTCTTGCTGTGAGGCAATAACACTAGCCGCTGGACCATGGAAGACAACTAAGCAGCATCTTGTGGCCACCCTAAAATTATGGCTTCTCTCCCTGAAATTAGATCTATGGAAATTCACATTGTGAGAAACATTTGTAGTGGCAACATCTCAATAGCTGTCCTTTGTGTACTTTGTGTAGAATTTGTAATCTGTCACTTATGAATGAACTTTGGTCCACAAGCAACAGTTACTGATGTTTTTTATGTGCATCACATTGTGTGCATTGTGCCTTAAGAAGAAACTTGCATTTGCATATGTGCAAATATGTTATTTATACATTTATAACTAACACTCTTAAAGCTGTACTCCAATATAATGTATAGTAAGCACACTGCAGTCTCTAAATCTAATTTTTTTATTAACTTTTGTCTTTCTAAAACTTTTGAACAAACAAATATGTGTGCAATAGTTGTTCCACAGGCAAAATATGGCTTTCAGCAAAGCATGTAATTGAAATCAAAGAATGTAAAATATCAACAAATGGTAAAAAAGTTTATTTTGTTTAAAGTTTTAATAACTTGCAATTAAGTATGATGTTGTCTGTTCCAGTAAATCACTCTGCCTCTTCTTGCAGCAGATTCAGGACTAGGGGTCTACAGTATAAATGCTAAGTGTTCACTGACTGGTTCACCATCATAACTTATTCTTATATTTTGGTTGAGGCCTTTGGGTTAGTTCATCTTAATTTTTATGTACTTCATGTTATCAGGATATGTTCTATACCTAGAAAAGAATATCCACGATTTCTTCACATGCAACTACCTACAGATTACATCTGATCAGATATATAAAGATGATCTGCATCTCTCTCAACAAATTACATGCACGTACACCCCACCCACACATGCACATACATGAGCGCACACACACACACACACACACACACACACACACACACACACACACACACACATGCACACCCAACCTACCATTTACTTTACAGTATATAATCTAATTTATTTAATCCTTCTTTCTTCAGTCATCCTGCCCTGTATGTATTATAAATAAGAATGGAAATGTGGATAGAATAAAGAATGAATGAAAGAATAATGTGGCTGCATATGCATTATATTATCATAAAATGCAGTTGTGTATGTAAACTTACCATAACAATAGATATTCAAATGATCACTGCTGCAGTATCCTTGGCTATATGGCTTATATTCTGCATAGGATATAACAGCTGGCTAGCTTCCAAAGCTTCAAGGCATCTTCCATGTGCCCAAACCATTAGTAATATCAAGCTGAGCTGACTAAAATGACAGGTTTGGATTTCAAGCCCTTCAGATCTTTTCAATGGAAGGGGGGGGAGGGGCTGAGCCCTGAAAGGACAATGCTAGGAATAATGAAAAATAAATGTCCACACCCTAGCATAAATAACACAGCAAAAAACAAGGGGGTGGAAGGAGATAGTGGCTACTGTAGCAGTGGCCATTTAAACATCTACTCTTATGGTAAATTTGCTTATATAGCTCTATTATGTTCATCATTTTACTCACTACTGCAATAGCCTTAGCTTTATAGATAGATTACATTAGCTTACTACATTTGGAAGGTGGAAGGAGAACAATCCAGGAGCACTTGAAGAAAGGTCCAAGCAAAGTCTGATCTAGACCGTGAGAAAGAATTAAGCATAGTGTGCTTTCTAAATGTAGTGGTGCAACAGGTAGCATACTTCCCTTTGCTGCAGAAGGCTGTTGGTTCTATTCTCACACCCATTAGATTGACTGCTGACACTGCAGTGTAGCACTGGGGGATGCTGTACTCCTGACAGTGTTGTCCTTTGGAGCTGGTGGTGGGTCAAATGGATGTAAAGGATCCCAAAGCACCCATAGAAAAGAGTAGGAGTCCTTTATTTATATATACAAAAAGAACTCTTAATTACAAGATCTTTACATATTTGCAAATATTTAGAAGTGTATAAATATACAAATATACACATCTGTTTACTTATATCTATAATTATTATTACAATCATTCAAAATTCCCATCCCTAGTAGACCATACTCTTTTTCCATAACTACCATCTGATTTTACTTACTATTGTTGTCAAAATCATTTTACCATTAAACATAATTTCATTTATTCTTCCATTCCATATAAATCATATAACATAAAATATTTTATCTATTCTTTTAACATATTCTTTACTTCTATTATTATATCCATATTTAATTATGTTTATTTTATCCACTTTTTATATCTTCTAAAAAAATCTTCTTTACATAGACTTCCCCATAACTTTTTTACTCTTTTACATTTCAAAAATGCATGTTCCATAGTTTCTTCTTCTTAACAATGTAAACATATTCTAGCATTTTCTTTTTATATGGTATGTTTCCTTTTACTGGCAATGTATCTATTACCAGTCCTCACAAAAAAATTACATTCTAATTTCTGTTTACACCATTTGCTTTCTATTTTTATAGATTTAATTTTTCATCTATTAGATTTTCATATGGTTTGACATAGTAATGTTTTAGCATTATATTTGTATACCTTACTTTTCTATCTTTTTCTATATCATCAATTTTTATTTTCCACAAAAATATTTCTTCTTAACATTTTATTATTTTTATTTATACACTCTTTTTCTCTTTTACTCTTTTTACCATACCCCCAAATTTATCATACTTATATTTATACAATTTTGCTAGTAATCTCTCATCTTTTTCATTTACCTACTTTAACACTTTGTACAAATGTAATGAAACAGTATATACCAGTGGGTTAATTAACACCAAACCTCCTTTCTCTTTATTTACATAGAAAACTCTTTTTATTGGGTTTAATCTAGAATCCCTTTTAAATGAAAAAAATATCAGCAATAATTGCTTTCCAAATATTGCTGGCAAAATAAATAGACTTGCTAAGTATGCTATTTTAATATCAGTACTAAATTTATCATATTGGCCTTTTTTCTGAATGATAATGTATATGTTCTCCAGAAAAGACGTTTGTTTTATTTCTTTTATTGGTTTTCCCATTGAATTCTACTTGCCTATTTATTCCCAAATTTTATATGTAACACAGAAATTTCATTCATTGTAAAGTATATGCCCCTATCTTCACTACATCATCTAAACCTCTACTTTTCTCTTTATTTAAAGCCATCCCTATCACCTCTAGAAACTAATTTATGCAAATTACTTCTTTTATCCAAATCTTTTTTTTTTGCAATCATTATAATGTCATCTGCGTATATTAACAAAACTGGAGTTCTTAACCCTTCTTGTGTTATATACCTTGCCTCCTTCATTTTTTAATCTATGCCACATACTATCATATTCATTCCTAATTCAAAAAGTATACAGCTCATTAGATACTCCTGTCTTATACCACTTTTTATATGTACCGCTTATTTTACCCAACCATTTACAAGCATTTGTACTTTATTATTACTATATGTTGAAATACATAATTTCCTTTCTCTCTTATATAATATTCTTTCAATATTACCCATAATGTTTCATGTTTGATTGTCACAAATGTCTAATTAAGGTCTCCTGTCATGATTTTAGCTTCTTCTTTTCTATTCATAATATCATCCATATTTATCTATCATTAATAATTCTTGACAACCCTTCCACTTTATAGTGTATATACTATCTTCCATAATATTTTCCAATTTAGTTTCAAATCTCTTTTGTATTATTTTCATAAGGAATTATAATTATTGTCACTCATTCTGTGGATCAATGATCTGCTGTGGCAACCCCTAACAGGAGCAGCCAAAAGGAGAAGAAGAAGAAGAAGATTATTCAATACTACTGGTCTCCAGTTTTTAATTTTCTTCTATCTTCCCTCTTCCACATGAATTTAAGTATTCTCCTACATAATTCATTACACATAAAATCTTCATTTAACCATTAATTCAAAATCTTAACAATTTTTTGCCCTTACCTTACGTTTTTATACATTTCATACCCTATTCCATCTGGGCCTGCACCCAAATCTATATTTACTTGTCCTAATACTTTGTCTAGCTCATTTAGTTTTGACTTAACTTTCTTACTTTCCATATTTTTAAAGCATTTCTTGTGCATATTGTACTATACTATTCATAATCTATATCTTCTTTTATATTTTTCTTTTGCTACTTTTCTCACATCATATTTCCACTGTAAAAAACATTTTTTCTATTTTTTTATTAAATATCATCCACCATTCAGACCAATTTTTATAAAATGCTCTCATAATAATATGATCTTTCCATAACTGTATTACTAATCTCTTTCCTTTTTCATTCCATGCTTTTTGTTTATCATTGTTATTACTTTGCCTTTATATGCATTGTTTTTTTATCCCTATCAATATTGTAAGATGATTAAAAAATATATTTCGATTACCTTCCCTTCTCCTATAAGTAAATCTTCTTATATTATAAAATAATCTATTTCAGTTCTATGCATACTCCTTTTGTAAGTCCAAGAATTTTTGTCCCAGAGATTTAGCTTACCACATCTTATAACATTTTCCTATATCATTTCCTTTCTTTTTAAGCTTGCCTCTTAAATCACAATTAAAGTCTTCTGTTATAATAATATGCCTCATTATTATTACATAGTCTAAAATCTGATGATATAGTCATTCCCTTTCTTTACAGTTAGTATAAGAATATAATGTTATACTTCTATATACTTGTTCTTTCCATTTCAAATCTACAATGGTTAATCTTCCCATGTTTGCTACAGTTACATCTAATATCTTTACTGCATTTCTACAGAATACAACTATTGCAAAACATTTCTCATTTTCCAAATTCCAGATTATTTTTCCTACCCATAGTTTCTCATTTGTTAAAAATCTTGTGGCTTCTAATATAATTAACATCACATGTATTGCACCACTCCAAAATTCCTATTTTTCTTACTATATTCTTAATACTATCCACATTTACAAAAAGCACTCTAAAATTTTTATTTTTCCTTCTCATTAGATTAATGGTTTCATAAGTTTATAGCTAATTACTAGGCTAGCTTTCTTAATAAGCCTTTATAAGCCTAAGAAATTTCCTTTCCAAAAGAGGAAATCAAACACTGCACCCTGTGTCTGGAAGGCAAACACCTTAACCATTATACCAAGTCCAGTCATTAGCTGCATATGTTCTTATTCACCCATTTCCTTTCTTTTTTCTTTTGTACTTATTCCTTGAAAATTTCTTTATGTTGTTTAACTTTTATCAATAGAATTCTTTTTAAATCTTTTACTACTTCCCAGTTTATGTCTTCACCACTTTTTTCAGAATCTGCTATGTCATCTTTATTATATTTTCATCATCTAATTTTTTTCTATTTCTACTACTACTATAATTTTTTTTTGCTTTGTTCATTTTCTCCCATTTCTTTTTCTTTTTCCTTATTGTTATTTTAAGTTTGACAATCCATCCATAAGTGTCCAATTTTGCCAGTTTTTCCTTCTCATTATACAGAAGGTATTCAATACCATCTACTCCTGTAGCTTAATTCATATTAATATATTTTAATATTTCATTTAATTCTTTCACATTTATATGTTTCACCAAGTTCTCATTATCTACTTTACTTTTTTCAAATATTTTTTATTTTCCAAATAATATAATGTTTAACAATACAATCATCAATAAACAAGTATTATAAACCTTTATATACACTATGTACAATTGACCTGAACAAAGGAGGGGAAAATTAATAAATATATGAAATTAGTAACAAAAAATTATAATATTCAATTAATAAAGTATAAAGTTACACATTAATTATTTATAGTTCATTTTTAATGTCTCAATAAGAGTTAAAATGTTTTCCTAAGGATTGTTTGTCCATGTTTTAGGTGAAATTCTCGATTCCTTCACCTTGATTTCTAATGTCGCTGTTTCTTCCATCAATCTCAAGAATTCTTCCGGAGTAGGTTCTTGTGAAGACTTCCACTTTCTAGTTATACATTTCCTTGCCACAGCTAGTATGGACTAAAGTAGGTATAGATCTTTTTTATTCATTCCTATAGTATCATTAACATTTAAGAGGACTAAAGATTTGGTTAAAATAAAGGTATCTGTGAATATAGCTTGGATAAAAATAGTAATTTCTTCCCAGAATTTTTTATATTAATACAATCAAAACAGCTTTACAGTTTAAAGAACATCTCCAACAAATGGATTTATCAAATGATTTGAATTTGGCTAGTTTATCAGGTGTAATAAATGCCCTGTGAATATATTTCCATGTAAATATTTTCCATACTTGCAAATTAAATGTTAAGTTAACAGAACATGCAAGATTTGTTTTACTCTCAATTAATAGATTAGTGTGACATCCTTTTGCTATGAAATTCCAATATCTTGCATTAGGGTTAGTTTTATATGTTATCAATATTTTGTATAATTTTGAAATTAGATTCATCCAATTATAATTGTCATAACTTCAGATATTAGACTTATCAAATCTGGACTAGTTTTATAAGGAGAATTAATAATTTTACTATTAAAATCCTTAACATATGATAATATGCTTTGTAGTATCAACCAATCTGCTGATGGAATGTCATATTTATTCTGAATTTGTTGAATGTCTAATACTACATGACAATGTTGCCAACAAGTGAAGTTATTCCCCTCCCATCTAGTTAAAACAGCATTATGAATTTTATTGAAGAAATTATTCGTAGAGCTAAAGGGTATTATCAAGTCTAGCCAAATCTTAATATCTATGTTAGTATATATAAATCTTCTGAATAAATTGTAAATATTATTTATATAATTTAAGTTTGTTGGTTTTGTTATATTATATTGAATATTAACAGTCAATATGTGCCACATCCTATTATTTTGTTCACTTAATATACAATTTGTAATTATTTTATTTTCATTTAGAAAAATAATAGTGTGCAATGTTTTCCATGTTGAAGAATAATTAGAATCTATCCAATTAATGATAGTTCTTAATATGGAAGCTTTTATGTATGATTCTAGATCTGGAAGTTTAATTCTGCCCATTTCCTAAGATCTAATATGATGTGTATAGGCTATTCTATTTCTTTTTGGATACCAAAGAAAGTTTAATAGAATTTTATTTATTTATTTCAAGATTTTCTTGTTGCGTGTTATAGGAATAGCTTGTGCAATGTAATTAATTTTTGGAAGTATTGTCATTTTTATTATTTGTAATGTGTCTTCAAATCTCAATAACATTTTATCCCAGCTTACTATTAATATTTTTGTTTTATTAATTATGTTGCTATAATTTGTGGTTAACGTAGATTCCAAATTATCACATAGTGTTATTCCTAAATATTTTATTATGGGAACTTGTTTTTCTATCACACAATTTGTAGTTAAGGTAAATTCTGTCTTTTTATATATATATATATATATATATATATATATATATATATATATATATATATAATTAGATTTTCCCTTGTTAAATCTAAGGCCGGAAATATGATAAAACCTTTCCACTATTTCATCTAGTTTTTGTACTGATTTCTCCGAGACAGATAACATGAGTAAAACATCATCAGCAAATAACATAATTACTACTACATAATACTAATGAGGCAAATAGTTCAATTCCTAAGGCAAACAGGATGGGAGCCATCGGATATCCCTGTTTTGTGCCTTTGGTTATTTCAATAGCCTTCAAGATAAATGGCCCAAGTTTTACATAAGCCAAGTTGTTTTTATAAAAATTCTTTATTAGCATAACAAAATTAGTAGGAAATTCAAACAATTCTAAAGCCTTAAAAAGAAAATCCCAGCTCAATGAATCAAATGCTTTTTCTATATCCAAAGCTACTATTAGAGCTTCTTGGTTGTTTCTGTTTAGAAAATCTATGAGTGTTAGAATTCTTTGTATATTGTCATGTGTGTGTCTTTTATAAATTAATCCTGTTTGATCCTCATTTATTATGTATGTCAATGATTTTTTTAATTCTACTAACTAATAATGACATGAAGATTTTATAATCATTAAGTAAAGATATTGGCCTATAAGATTTACACTGTAAAGGGTCTTTGTTTTCTTTTATAATGGGTGTAATTAAGGAGTATCTCCATGAAATTGGAGTTGTGTTTTATGCTACAATTTCACTCAAAGTTTTGTGAAACAATGATATTACTGAAAATGGAAATATCTTATACAATTCATTAATTATTCCATCAATTCCCGGTGTTTTATTACTTTTACTTTCCTTGACATTTTGAGTAATTTCTTTTAGAGATATTTGTTTTTGAAAGTCTAACTTTAACTTTTCTGGTATCACCTCTACCTTTACTAATTTCAGGTCTAAGTTTGATGTATTAGTTATACGTGAAGTATCATTATAATCAGAGAAGTAATGTTTAAATGCATCTAGTATATCATTTATATCCGCAACCTTTTTGTTTGTTTTCCTTCCTTCATGTATAATACTTGTAATATTATTTTCAATCTAATGTTTTTTTTTAATCTTATTGCTAAATTATGCATATGTTTGGGTGATACTGCATAGGAACTAAGATTTAACCTTTCTACAGCTATATTAGTTTTGGGAGTTAGGATTTCATTATGTCTTTTGTTTAAGACTTCCAGTGCTTTTTTATGATTACTTTGCGTGTAAGTAGATGAATTAATAGTGAGATCTGTAATTTCTTTTTGAATGTTACATAATTCTGATTCCCACTCTTTTAGCTTGTTTTTATACCATGAAATATTTTTTTTCAATTTAGATAGGCTTTCAAGATTAATTATATTTATTTCAGTAGTGTAGTTTATATCTAAAAAGAATTGTACTTCTGAATCTAACCAAGGTTAAAAGTGTTTTAATTTTGTAATGTAAGCTGGAATTATTGACATAAAAATTAATTTCTTATAATCTGTGTGCATTTCAATGAATTATGGTCTAAAAAGGGACAAGAGATTATGGGAAATTTTATTATTTTGAATTTAGCTCTTGAGATATGAAGATTTTATTAATTCTTGTATGTGTCCCAAATCTGTGGTCTTGGTGTGAAAATAATAATGAATTGTTCTCCTTATAACTAAATGTATCAATTAGATTTAAATTTTCTTCCCATTTCTTAAGTAGCTTCCCTATAGAACTTGCACGTAAATTTCTTTTGCTTGTGGTCTCTGATTTATCCAATATACACTTAAAGTCACCTCCCAAAATCAAATTTCCTTTATATACTCCAGTTATTAGATCCATGTGTTTTCTTATTGTCCCAACCCCAATACCTGGAAACCAATATATATTTACTAATGTCCAGAGTCTATTGTTATATTTTACTATTACTATGGCTAGGAGTTCTGCTTTATCTTCATATTTGTAAATGATTTGAGGCATAGTGACATTTTATTTCCATAAAATTAAAGTTCCCCTAGTCTTTTTTTTATATATGAAGCGTGAGATAAGATCTTATATTCATTAGTATTCCAGCTAAAGGTATTATTTGTTTTGAAGTGAGTCTCTTGAAGAAATACTACTTATACTTTATTTAATTTCATATATCTTAATAAATTAGATCTTTTCCTTGGATTGATTAAACTGTTAGTGTTTAAGGATAAAATAGTCAAGTCCATTCTCAGTATTTAACTTTACATCATATTTGTTTTGTATTATATTTTGTAATACCACAGAAAATGTAAAATGTGTAACTACTGTGTTAATAATTCTCATTGTAGTCAATATTTTAATTTTGGTCACATCTAGTTTGTTTGTATCTTAAGCACTATTCCAGGCATTCTTCAAAGTATTCAATTGTATTTATTACTGCTTGGTAGTAACTTGATTAAAGTGTAGCTATCATTCTAAGTCTTTTGGATTAAGCACTTGGGCTTCAGACCAGTTGTTTTACATTAGGAAGGTTTGTGGCCTGCACTGTGGTGGCAGGACAGGTGGCTTACATCCTTCTAAGTTGGGAACTGCTGATTGAGGGCTCAGTGTCCATTATTCTAAAAGTGTATTAGTTCTGGTTTAAGCACTTGGGCTTCAGGCCAGTTATTTTACATTAAGAAGGTTTGTGGTCTGCACTCTTGTGGGAAGAGAGGCTGGACTCTGCCCTTCTGAGCTGGGAATTTCTGGTTAAAGGCTTATAGTGCCTGCATATTTCAACTGTTTCTTACTGTAATTGGTACACCTTGTTTGCTGTAGTCCTCTCTTAAAACCTAGTTGCCTCGTGGTTTTGGCATCCTTTCAGGCTTGTTGGCTGTTGGTGAAGCACCCACCAAGAGGAGAAAATGCTGAGAGAAGAAAGGAGCCACTTTTGAGATTTTAAGTATTTTTCCTCTGTTTATTTGCTAAGTTTTTCTGCATAGTTGCCTAGTTTGAGCATGTTCTGGCTTGTTAAACTTGATTTCTGCATTAGTAGCTGTATTTAGAGCACAATCAAAAGCTATTTACTGAATTTCCTGTTTGCACTTAATTTTAAAATCGTTTTTTTCTCAAAACTTGCATATTTTCTGTCTTTGGCCTAGCACTCTTGTGTGGGGTCATTTACTGTACTCCAAAAAAAAAAAAAAAAAAGCTCAGCACTTGTCTTAAAAGCATCTTCTTTTCAGGTTTAGCACTTCTGTATTATACAAAGTCCCTCACTAGCGAACCCCCCCCCCCCGCAGGAGTACCCACTTCCTTACTAAGTCCTCTCTTATTCAGTTATACCCCTAACTTCTTAATTTCTCTAGCATGTCAAAGGGCCAGATGCTGGCGTCCTCCCCTGTCCAGTTGGTGAATCTGGGAATATTGAGGCAATGTTACAATTGCCTCATGTACACAGACAACCCTCTCCTCCTCCCACATAGCACAAATACTTGCGAGATGCAGCTATTTGGCCAAACTGGAGGCTGAGCTCTCTCAACTCAGGACTGGCAAGACCAGACAGGAGGAGAAGGCAACTACACACACCACAAAACCAGTCTCACATAAAGCTATCACAACAATGAATCAAACACATAAACACACTAAGACATACTCGGAGGCTCTGAGCAAAAATTTACCTAAACAGCAGAGGCCTCCAAAGCAGACACCCAAGCAACTGCCACCTCATGACACACCACAGGCAACACATAAACCACAAAATCAGTGTGCAAAGCAGTCACAGCCCTTAAGGCCAAATACAACACCAAACATACTTGTCATAGGTGACTCCATAGTCAGACACACTGACGTCCCACTCACCAGGCTGAATAAGGAGAGGGTCACACTAAGCTGCCTATCGGGCGCTAGAATCTGCCACATAACACAAGCACTCGGGTCACTCCACAGCAAGTACAAATATGACACAGTCATTGTCCATGCTGGTGTGAACGACCTGAGATGTACCTCCCTGGACTACATGAAAAGAGACATAGAGGAGCTCTCTGATTATGTAGCCCAGGCAGGTATGACCCTGACCCTGAGCAGTATCCTTCCTTCACCAAGAATGATGCCACAACATAGAGACAAGATGATCAGCTTTAACAATTGGCTTAATTTCTGGTGTCATTCAAAGGGGATCCAGTGTCTGTCTGCCTGGGATGACATGCTTGACAAGCCACGCTGCTTCGCAAGAGATGGCTTGCACCTGTCACCCCTGGGATTCCGGATATTGGCTAAGGCTCTTGCCACCCCCATAGTGCCTTTTTTAGGCAAGGCTCAAATTCTAAACCTACCATCCTAGAAAACAAAAATGGGAAGAAACTAAGGGTAATGCTGCTCAATGCCAGAAGTCTAAATATCAAAATGCATGCACTCGAGGCCCTTCTCAGTATGGAGAACATCGATGTCTGTGCTGTAACTGAAACCTGGTTCAAGGCTCCTGAGAGCACCCCGGCACTATCAGGTTTTACCTCATATCATGCGTTCTGGCCCCAAAACCCGGACCACACCACAAAAGGAGGGGGTGTATCCATATTCATCAAGGATACCCACACCTACAGGATAGTGGCAACGCACGAAGCATCGGAAACCATCCAGGTGCAATTAACCATAGGCAAAACTGCTCTACAATTTGTAGCATGCTACAGGCCACCCTCTCAAACTCAGGAACCCCACACAGCCTTCCTGAAGACACTGGAGGGTATAAATGTATCTCCAAACACCATTATATTGGGTGACTTCAACTACCCGAATATAGACTGGGAACATTACTCAAGCCCCAACTTTTTAGCCCAAAGGTTCCTGGAGTTCATAAATTCAAATGCCATGGAACAACTAGTCACCGTTCCCACAAGAGGAGAAAATATACTAGATCTCATCATCACAAACATGGGGACAAAATGCTCCACACCGGAAGTATATCCCTCATTGGTGAGATCAGATCATAAACTAATCTCACTGGAAATTCACATCCCGCCCCACCCCAAAAAAAAAGACCACAGTGAAGAACTTCTCTAAAGCAAACTTCACACTACTCAAGACTGGTGTGGTATCCTTCAAGGCCCCCGAGCCAGTGGAAACCACAACCCAAGCTGCGGAAGCCCTTACAAATGCCTTCTACGAACACCTCCAGGACTGCATGGATCAGGCAATCCCTAATAAAACCAAGACTCTTTCCACCAAGGGCAAATGTCCAGTCTGGTGGACCCCAGCCATAAACAAACTTTACAATAAGAGGAGAAAGCTGTTACATGATAGAGCAAAATCCATAAAAGAGAAGACACCCTTGATCAGAAGACACCCTTGATCATTATTAGTAAAAAAATACGAGCACTCATAAAATCATCCAAGGCCAACTTTGAGAGAAAAATTGCCATAGATTCAAAAGACAATCATAAGGCCTTCTTCAGCTATGTTAGAAACCTGGGTGGAATCTCCCAGATATGCTCAGAATTAGTACAAAATTATACAAAAATCACTGAACCCACAGACATTGCCAACATACTGGCGGACAGGTTCAGTGCAAACTTCACCCCCCTCCCCAAATGGAGAGATAACTATCCCAGCAGAGTGTAGCCTCCCAGACATCTCAAATGCGCAGGTAAAAGCTGCTCTCTCTAAAGCTAAAAACACAGCATCAATGGGACCGGATGGTGTCCCCGGCTGTGTGCTACACTAACTCAATGAGGAACTAAACCCGCACATAAGGCAACTGTTTAATCTTAGCCTTACCACAGGATACGTGCCCAAGGAGTGGCGTACGGCAACTGTGGTCCTACTCCACAAAGGCGGTGCCTCTACGGACCCTGGTAATTACCGCCCCATAAGCTTAACAAGCCTGGTCTGCAAAGCTATGGAGAGGATCATAATGGAACTCATAAACAAAGACATAGGGGACTTGCAGACATTGGACCCGACCCAGTTTGGCTTTGTCAAGGGCAGATCATGCCTTTTGAACTTGGTCGACTTCTTCGAAACAGTCACCAAGGCCATTGATGAGGGAAAGGCAGTCCATACAGCCTACCTTGACCTTGCAAAAGCTTTCGACACAATACCCCACTCAGGTATTATAGAGAAACTTACCAGCTTAAATGTAAACCCATATGTCACAAGATGGGTTGCAAACTGGCTAAAGGACAGAACCCACAGGGTCAGTGTTGCTGGCACCATGTCAGACTCCAAGACGGTCACAAGTGGTGTCCCACAGGGCTCAGTCCTTGGCCCCCTGTTGTTCGGCATATACTTCTCAGAAGTACAGGCAAACATAGGAGGACTATGGCTGACAAAGTTTGCAGATGACTGCAAACTGGGCGCCATAGTGGAAAGTACATCAGACACAGATATCCTTCAGAGGGGTCTCACGGAAACTGATAGCTGGTGCCAGAGCCATGGCCTGAAGTTAAATGCCAAAAATGTATAGTCATACCCTTCGGGAAAAACAAGGTAACCCCAAGCTACCATATAGGTGGCAATCCACTAAGCACAGAAGAGGTTATCAGGGACCTGGGGACCCAGGTTGACAGTGGCCTTTCTTTTGACACTCACATTGCTAAAGTGGTTAGAAAGACCTTCTACATTGCCCACCTGATCATGAAGGGATTCACATCCAGATCAAGTGAGGTCATTGTTCCCCTGTACTCTTCACTTATCAGACCAATGATCGAGTACAATGCCCCATTCGGGATGTATCTCACCCGACACCTGCAGCAATTGGAGAGACCCCAAAAGTTCCTCACCAAAAGGATAAAGGGATTCCAAAATCTGTCATATGCTGCCAGACTGAAGAAACTCCAGCTCTATTCAGTCGCATACCGTCTGCTCAGAGGTGACCTGTGCCTGACATGCAAGGCCATGTCCAACCCGGAATTAATGGACATGCTCCACCTCAAAAAATCCAAATCTACCAGATCCACTAGAGCAAGCGACTTAAACCTTAGCACGGATATAAATAAGACATGCTGGAGGGATAGATTTGTCACTCAGAGACTCCCTATGCTGTGGAATAAAATCCCGGTCCATGTGAGGCAGAGCACTTCGCTGGCTCTGTTCAAGAGAAATCTTGACCGGTGGATGGGAGATCGTAGGTTTACCCCGGGAATCATCTCTGTGTCACTGCTGGACAGAGGCAAAACAAACTAATGGGCACAATATTTTTTAACATAAGGGGTGGCGTAAGCCACAAAACTTTGGGCTAGGCTTATAAATGCCTATGGGCAGATAGCCTAGTATAAACCTATGAACCTATGAACCTATAACTTAAAATAGAGTTTAGTTTAGGCCAATAAGAAAAAAGAAAAAAAAACAACAAATATATGAATATTTTTGTAAACCTACTAATGTACATGACGTGAAATACACTTCCAATCTGCTAGATGAGAAGACATCTAACAGATTGTCTACTATAACTTTTCTCATGAAAAAAGAGAGTAAAAAAAAACTAACCCCTTTTGAGTTCCAGTACACCTTTTCTCTTATCTTGGCGACTTAACAATATTAGTTATTATTTTCCCTATATTACTATTAATAATTAATTAACATAATGTATGGAAATGAGTATTGATTTGGTAATACAATTTAATTTTAGATTAGACTTCTTTTCCAGAATATAATCATCTTAGCATGCACTACATAAACATTTATAAAGTAAAATCTCATTTATAACACAGTAAATGTTGCTTAACATTAGTTCTCTTTAGCCTGAGAGTAGTATATATACATATTAATCGTCTGCAATATTCTGATATGACCAATATACTAATGATTATGATAGATAAACACTCCCCTATGTACTAAAAATATATAACTGAGTGAAGTAGATTTAGAAATGTATCAATAAGTGAATACAAATACGAACAAGTCTATTCAGAACACTTGAATCATACTACAAAAACAATGTAGTCCATAGAATGAACCCTTAGATTTGTGTTCACTAGAGATGATAGTGTAAATATGTTTGAGTGAAGAATACATGTCATAAATCTCTATGTATCATTCACATGCTTTCAATTAGAGACAAATGAAAGCATAACCAGATTCAGTTTATTTTATGTCCACCCATGAATGTAGCTGTGACAAATTAAAAGAAAAAATGAAGAAAGACAACATTAGACCATAGTGATCACTCATTGATGATGAAACAGAAGCAATTTGCCCTGATAAGTGGCCATGTGGGTGAGCAATTTATACACTCATTAATACTAATACATAGTTATAATATCAATTCATATTATGAGAATATCATCACAGAATATTGAACAAAATGCTAGTCAAGACAGAGCATTACTGAAGCTGTTTTGCATAGCCACAGTTCCTTAGAACCTTTACAATAGAGTGTTTATCAAAGACTGTGTCATGCAGCAAGATACAAGAGTAGGCAGACTCCCTTCTTTGTTATTAAATTGTTAAAAGTAATGACACTCTAAAAAATACTACACCTATTAAGCTGAACAGTGCCTTAAGAAATCTCTCTATCTCATATCTATTTAATTAGTGTTCTACTTGAATTTCTCATCAAGAATTACAATTTACAAATCTGTCTTATTTTACTACCTGAAGCATTAGCAGAAGCAGACCACGAAGACATTTTCTCATGGACCCTTTACTTTAAAGAAATAAAGATGAAATTCCAAGGTGAACTCATTTTACCAACCATCTCACTAAGAATTATTTAACAGTTGTCAATATTCAGTAAAAACATCACCTGCATAATAGTCAGCTATACAACTAATGTCTGCAGGATTAAAGGTAGTTTATGTTATAAATCCCTGTCTTAACCAGATGTGTAGCATACAGAATATCATTTAGGATTTGTGTTTCTTAGGAACCTATGTCTGTGAATGTGTAATTCAAACAATTCTTGGTAGAATGAATAACATCTAAACTACTCTATTATGCTAATTTATGTCCAATTTTATTATAGGTTTCCCAGTACTTCCCCATCATCTAGGCAACCCCACACAGGCACTCACATGACTGTCTGAGATGCCAGTTTTATGAGTTATAGAACCATGGCTTAAAGGTTTGCTGGGAATAAAGCAACTGTTCATCATAGAAAATAAGTACACATGCACACACAATTTAGTAGTGAAGTTAAACAACTACTTGCATGTTGGTGTAACAATTTTGGCTAATTACCAGCATCTTTGCCACTTTACTGAAAGTTGAACCCCACATACCAAAGATTAGAAAGCATTAAAGGGTAAGGAGAGTAGAAAGCATTAAAGGTTGAGGAGAGTAATCAGTAATTTACTATCTACTGTATTCACTATTTATTTGGTTACTGCCTAATCAATTCAATTGAACATGTCTAGGCAGTGTGAGCAGAGGAAAATAACAACACTGCACAGTACAGGGTTTACTATGTTATCTAATAAAGCAATGTGTACATTATATTCAAATAAGCAGAAGTTATAAGTACAAGGTAATATGCCCCTTTGTGGCTTCTGAAATTAGATTATTTCTGTTACCAGGTTAATGAAGTATTCAGTATAATAGGTCTAAAACCTGTCTTAATTTTACTTATTATGTGCACAGAAGTATGTCACAACTGCAGCTGATGTGTGCATCTCACACACATATTTTCCTATTTACACTTGCAACGCATAACAGATGCTTACAAAACTATCAGACATGTCATTTTACTGGATCACCATAGCATAGTGTATCTTATAGCCCAGGTAGGAATAATTCAGAAGTAAAAAAGGACTTTGTTTATTTCAAGTGTAACAATGTAGTCTGTAATACTTCTATTACTTTTTCAATTGGATGTTATTCAATGTTACTGTAAATTCTTTTTTTTTGTGTTACCTATATGAAAAACAGCTACTCTGTCACTGATTTCACACCTATTCTTTTTATTTATTTAAAAGAAGTCAAGGATTGTAGATTTTAATAATCCAAAGACCATGTTAAATGAGCTTAAAATATACTGCTTGTGCAATTGATATCACACAAGCGCCACCTTAACAACAGACAAGCAGGGGATTCCTTAACTGACTATTTCCACCTTAAATCTTTCATAGCAGACAAGGGAAGCTCTAACTAGTGCACAAGAATGTTTCAAATAACAGCAATCAGAACCCAGTAATGGAACTCTGTTTATAGTGACTTTGTTTTTTCCACATTTAAACATATGGATATCTGTTACTTTTAAAATGGGAATTTGAAGTGTAGTGAAGTCTGTAAGCCACAGAAACTATGATTAAAATTTTTCAATTCCTATTATGTAGCAATGAGGTGAACTAAATATACTATTAATAAAAAGGGAGATGAGAAAAAACATTTGTGTATATGCTGTATCTGTTCTTCCTTTACATATAACTAATTATACTAAAGTGAAAGATAACATTTGAATCTGATTTTTCTAACTGCCTATGAATGAGATGTAACTATATTTTCAGAAGTCACTCTTAGTTATAAAACCATTTAACATTATCAGACACAACCACTAGACTTGTGATGAGTATGTTGCATAAAGTATAAGTTTAAGAAAATGTATTAATTTCTCAGACTATAATAGGCAATATAATTGATAAAATACATACATTTTGAGGTAAAGTCCAGAAGTCTATATCTTTGTTGATTCTTTGAGATATTTGGAAGACTGTGTAGTTTTAGAATCAGTTCTTTGTTTCTTTTTCCTTACATAAGACCAAGTATTTTTTTCTGGAGATCTTTTCAAGTTGGTGGAAACAGTCCAGTCCATTTCTTCAGGAATTGTGATGATATTATTCTTGATGAAGGTAGAAGCTAATTAAATGTTGTTAAACGTTCTTAAGTCATTTGAATAGAAAATTCTGATTCTAGCAGGATATACCATCTGCACTTCTATTTTATTTTATTTGAGAAGTTTCACTAATGGCCATTGTTTTTCCTTGTTTCTAACACTTTTGCAGAATAATCATTGTCAAATCTGATCTGACTCTCTTCATATGTTATGGGACTTTTTCTCCAGGCTGTTTTTAAAATGAACTCTTTATCCAAGAAGACCAGGAACTTTACCACAATTGATCTTGGTGGTGCATTAGGTGAAGAGGGTATAGATTTTCCCTTGGCTCTGTTAGCTCTTTCAATTCCATTTGATAATCCCTCTTTTAAATCAAGCACTTCAAGAAGCCAGTAATTCAAAAAGGTGATGATGTCTTCTCCCTAGGTTTTTTTTTGAAGGCCAAATATTCTTATATTATTTCTCTCTCTGTTCTCTAAATCATCCACTTTATTAAGTGGCCAGTTATTTTGATGAAGTAAAAATTCTGTCTGATTTTCCTCTTCTTTGAGTCTTCCATCTATGTAATTTAGTGATGTCTCCATATCAAGTAATTTACTTTGCTATTGCTGCAGTATTTTGTTTAGTACATCTGTTTGCTTCTGGAAGTTTTCCTTGAGACTTTCCAAATTATCAGTGAATCTATCCATTTTCAACAACAGTTCATGTAATGTGGAAGACATCAGTTGTATCTCCTTCTTCAGAGTGATTTCTGAGTGAAAATTCTTTAAACTGGCCATTACCAAACAGCTGTGTTGTTCTCCAGAATATTTTGATAGGAAAAACTCAATAATATTTGTTGAAATTTGGTAGAGTTGTAGTCCTTAAGTTCCTTAATATTTTTTTTCTATTTCTGGTTAATGAAAATAATTACAGACAGAAGTCCAATGCCACAGGTGGTAACCAAATAATTTATTCTTTAACAAAACAAGCACTTTTGTCTTGAAAGACAAGACTTCATCAGATAACTTCATAAAAATGTGCTTAGTCATTTTATATCATGTGCCATTAATACAATTAAAACCCAATTAAGATTTTAAAGTCATATAGTCCCTTGTCAACCATCAAGAAATGTACTAACATCTCCCTGTTATGTATCAATTCATAAATATAATTTGAAACACATCATTTATATGTTCATTGTTGTCCCTATTTTTAACTAAAATAAATAAATAATAAAAAATAAAATAAATTTAAAACAATTGTAACATATAAAGCATGGATGGGTCACTCAACATACACACTATTTATACCTACACTTCCACTGCTTTTGCCAATAACACTGGTTTGATGGTAATGTACTCATTCAAACCTGGGGGAAAATCAGATCTCAACCTTAACTGCCATTTCAATTCTTTATTTAACATCAAGTTTTTAACATCACCCCCTTTGTTGTTTATTCCAACCATGTCTATTATGCCAAATTTAAAAACATGTAAAACCAGCACATATTAAGGAATGTTTGTACAGTGCACTAGCCTCCTTTTTATTTTTAATATCATATGAATGTTCATACAGTCTGTCCTTCAAAGCCCTCTCAGTTTTTCCAACATAAAATGCTGGACAATTTGTACATGTTGCTAGATACACTATCATTTTTGTATTACAATTCCCCTTACAATATTTCACTCTACTATGCATCCCATTTTGTAGTATAATACTATTTTCCTTAAAAATGTTTGAACATTGCTTACAATGAGCACATACAGTGGTCACCCTCAACACTAAAATTTAATTTTTGCATCTGTTCAAAAATTCTCTTAAAATTCATTCCAGTCCTATATGTGAAAATAGGTTCAAGTCCCACCACATCAAACAATTCCTTGTTTGTTTTGAACATACTCCAGTTTTTTCTAATGATGTCAATGAACGTTCCTATGAATCCATTAAACTCAGTTACACAAGCTTTTTGGAATTTTTTTATTGTTTTAACTATTCTTATCTAAATGACCACAGGGATGACCCAACAGTGGTTTATATCTAATGCCCCAACCTCTTGTTACTTCGTCTATGACCAGATGCACATTCTCTCCTGGGTAACCCCTTTCAATGAACATGTTACTTAAATTGTACAATTCCTTATGCAGTTCTTTTTTCTCTGAGGTCATCCTTGCAATGTGGACTGCCTGTCCTTTAACAAGGCTAAGTTTTTGAGCCATGGGATGATTACTGGTGTAATGTAAATAACTGTTACACCAAGTCTCTTTTCTATATATTTTTGACTGAAAATCTTGCAGTGTTAAAATAATAGTAGTATCCAAATAATTAATACTTGTACTATTCAATTCATGTGTAAATTTAAAATATGTGGTGCTCTTGTTTAAATATTCCATAAACTAATCCATTGATTCTTTACTTCCATCCCAAAGAACAAAAATATCGTCCAAGAACCTAACGTATAGTCTTATAAACTTAAAAAATGACCATTGAATACATGACACCGCTCCCATTCCAACATGACCAGATTAGCATATATGCTTAGAAATTTTAATTTTAATCATGACACTGTTGTTTTGAGTGGTGCATGTGCATTTAACAACGATGAAAACTCACCCTCTTTAAAAGAAATTATTTTTATGTTTGAAAGAAAGCTATTTAAAATGAAATGTTTGCAATTGGACATCGGATATTTGAAAAGTTGTTTAGATTTGAAGGTGGTCCCGCAGGGGTTAAGGTTAATAAAATACCCCTTTGGTATCATGTATAATGAGTCTATAGTGAAAGATTTTCAAACATTTTTCAATGAATGTGGGTTGGGACTTATGAATAGACTTATACATTATAATGAGTCTGCTTTGGTGATGTTGAAAAGCCAGGTAGAAAAACTTAATGAGGATATTTTAAAGGATTTATTGTTTTGTGAGTATGAGCAACTATATAAGAAAATTCTAAGTAGAGTAAACAGGAGAGTAGACACTATATTTTCTAGGAAACAAAAAAAGTTTGTTAGGGGCAAACAACAATATGCAGAATGTACAGCATATCCATGGCCCTATAAAAGTGAGAACAACTATGGAAGGAATTATAAAAGCACCAATGGTAACACTAATGCAGGTGGAAGTGCCGGTGGACAAGAGAGGGGTGAAGGTTTAGGCCTTAGTCCACCAAAAGGGCTGGATGAACTGGATTAATTCCCAGGATATAATACACATTTTTTAGGAGTGAGAAGATCAGAGAGGTTAGCAAGCAAAACCAGAAACAATTCAGATTCGGGACACTTCCCCACGCACCAAGGTCACCATCAGGGATGGAAGAAAGTGGGGAAGAGAGGAAAATAATTATTCTTCCTAATACTGATGGTAAGGTATACAAATATAAAGGCTTTAAAATGTTTAATTACACCAATTTAATCCTTGAAAAAGAACACTTCGACCTTTTTTCAAAAGGTTTTAAATTTGTAACAGCTAATTATGGGGTGTAGCCAACACACGTATAGATTTGAAATTGTACCTTACTTAGGAAATTAAATTTGGAAATGATATACAAGGATGGAAGTATGGAAGAAAATAGAGTTGGTAAGAGTCCCAGTAGAAAAAGTGTATTCAACCCCCCCCCCCTTTGCATCCAGTCCTTTTGATGTTTGAAAAACAGGTGACCGACAAAGTGTATGGGTCATACAACAACATACAACAACAGTAAAAACAACAGTGAGGGAAACAATTTAAATAAAAAAGAGAAATGGTTGCTGCAAAAACTGAAAAGAAAAACAGATATACGTATTATGAAGCCTGGTAAGGGGGGCGGCATAGTTATCTACGGGTCAGAAGAATACAATGATGTCATAACTAATATCTTGTTGGACACTAACACATATTCATCAGTTTCCAGAAATTAAATAATGATAACCTATGGCAGAATAGATTCTTTATTGGAAGAGTATTTGATTGAGAACAGGATTGATGGAAAAACATATAATTTTTTAAAGCAAATACATGCTATTATTCCGAATATTTTCGGGAAACCTAAGGTACACAAGTTTGTAAAAAAATCCTCCTTTTAGACCCATAGTGTCGGCCAAAAATTCCAAAACACACCCCTTAGCTCTATATGTGGACCATTGGACCAAGGAAATCTCATTGAAGATAGATCACCTTATAAAGGATTCTTGGGAATTTTTAGGGAAATTAACACAGGAAATATGGGAGAAAAATTTGTGTTTTCCCACAATAGATGTAAAAGATCTGTTCGCCAGTATACCTAGAGTGGAGGGGCATAAAATGTTTAGTGAAAGTGTACACAAAAATTCTATATTACCGAAGGACCAAATCCAGTTAATTCTTGAATTAATAGAAGTAGTATTAGATTATAACTATGTAGGATTTCAGGGTGAATATTACCGGCAAACCAGTGGTGTGGAAATGGGTGCGGCATGCACTCCCATATATGCTAATTTGGTCATGTTGGAATGGGAGCGGTGTCATGTATTCAATGGTCCCTTTTTTAAGTTTATAAGACATTACATTAGGTTCTTGGACGATATTTTTGTTCTTTGGGATGGAAGTAAAGAATCAATGGATTCGTTTATGGAATATTTAAACAACAGCACCACATATTTTAAATTTACACATGAATGGAATAGTACAAGCATTAATTATCTCAAAAACTTAGGCTTGTTAAAGGACAGGCAGTCCGCATTGCAAGGATGACCTCAGACAAAGAAGAACTGCATAAGGAATTGTACAATTTAAGTAACATGTTCATTGAAAGGGGTTACCCGGGAGAGAAGGTGCAAATGGTCATAGACGAAGTAACAAGAGGTTGGGGCATTAGATATACACCACTGTTGGGTCATCCCAGTGGTCTTTTAGATAAGACTAGTGAAAACTATAAAAAATTCCAAAAAGCTTGTGTAACTGAGTTTAATGGATTCACAGGAACGTTCATTGACATCATTAGAAAAAACTGGAGTATGTTCAAAACAAACAAGGAATTGTTTGATGTGGTGGGACTTGAACCTATTTTCACATATAGGACTGGAATGAATTTTAAGAGAATTTTTGAACAGATGCAAAAATTAAATTTTAGTGTTGAGGGTGACCACTGTATGTGCTCATTGTAAGCAATGTTCAAACATTTTTAAGGAAAATAGTATTATACTACAAAATGGGATACATAGTAGAGTGAAATATTGTAAGGGGAATTGTAATACAAAAATGATAGTGTATCTAGCAACATATACTAACTGTCCAGCATTTTATGTTGGAAAACTGAGAGGGCTTTGAAGAACAGAATGTACAAACATTCATATGATATTAAAAATAAAAAGGAGGCTAGTGCACTGTACAAACATTCCTTAATATGTGCTGGTTTTACGGTTTTAAATTTGGCATAATAGACATGGTTGGAATAAACAACAGAGGGGGTGATGTTAAAAACTTGTTGTTAAATAAAGAATTGAAATGGCAGTTAAGGTTGAGATCTAATTTTCCCCCAGGTTTGAATTAGTACATTACCATCAAACCAGTGTTATTAGCAAAAGCAGTGGAAGTGTAGGTACAAATAGTGTGTATGTTGAGTGACCCATCCATGCTTTATATGTTACAATTGTTTTAAATTTATTTTATTTTTTATTATTCATTTATTTTAGTTAAAAATAGGGACAACAATGAACATACAAAGGATGTGTTTCAAATGATATTAATGAATTGATACATAACAGGTTGACAAGGGACTATATGACTTTAAAATCTTAATTGGGTTTTAATTGTATTAATGGCACATGGTATAAAATGATTAAGCACATTGTTGTGAAGTTATCTGATGAAGTTTTGTCTTTCAAGACGAAAGCGCTCATTTTGTTAAAGAATAAATTATTTGGTTACCACCTGTGGCATTGGATTTCTGCTTGTAATACTTTTAAGTCCATACAATTAATTTACTACTATTCCAATGTTTTTTTGGTTAATGAAAATAATTATTTCCCTGTTTTCTAGTACTGTTTTGTGGAGCTGTAAAAAATGCTGCTTATCTGTTTGCCATCTAGACTCTGTCCCTTATCTACTTTACTTAATTTATTGACTTCATATTTGTAAATCCTCTGTGTTTCTGTCTTAACAAAAGATTGCACTGTATGTTTTTATTATCTCAGATATTCCTTTTTGCATTGTAATTTTTTTTCCCTCATTATTTTTAACTCCCATATTATTCTTAAATTTTCTTTCACTAATTTTTTTTTTAAATAAGGTGTTACTTCTTTTTTCCTTGTAAATAATATCTTTGTTTATATAACAGTTTATTAATCCTTTCTATATTTAGTATATTTCTTTTTTCTTTTTTCATAGAAAGCTCTATGATCCGTTATTAATTGTCTAAATACATCTTATCTTAATGTTTTATATTTTTTCTCTTTTTTCTCTTATTCTTTTGACATTCCAAAAAAACACACTTTTATAGTATTTCTTAAAGCTTATCCACCAGTTTGTCCAATTTTCATAGAATATTCTCATACCTATATGATCTTTCTATAGTTTATTTCTTTTCTATCATCTTGTTTTAGGTCTTTTTCATTCAACCTTTTAACTCCTTTACCTCTTTAAATATATATATATATATATATATATATATATATATATATATACATATATATATATATATATATATATCCCTCTTTCTTGTGTACTTCTATCAAAATAGTTGTATGGTCTGAAAATCCTGTTTTTATTCCTTTTTGTAAAATTTCTAGACTACCTGATATTAAAAATAGTCAGTTTCAGCTTTAATTTCACTCTATAAGTCCAATGTTTATTATCCTATATATATTATATATATATATATATATATATATATATATATATATATATATATATATATATATATATATATATATATATATATATATATATATATATATATATATATATATAATGTCCCACTTTTCATTATTTTGTTTACCTTTTAACATTGCTGCTATTTTTATTATTTGTTCTTAAATTACAGTTAAAGTCTCCTACCAGTACTATATATATATATATATATATATATATATATATATATATATATATATATATATATATATATATATATTCATACACATAATTAAGTTTGTTTTAAACATTATCTCTCTTTCTTTCTTTTACATATGTATATATATATATATATATATATATATATATATATATATATCAAAAATTCTATAAACATGTATTTCCATCTTAAGTCTATCACCATTATTTGTCCTAATTCAAGTAATGTAACATCTAATATTTAATATTTTCTTGACATAATATGCATATTCCTGGACATGTGTCTTTTCATATATTCCAGATAATTGATCCACCCCATAACATTTCTGTCTGTGATCAATACTCGAGTATCTTCTAAAATTATTATATGTGCATCACTTAAAATGCACCATTCTAAGATACGTATTCTTATTTTAATATTCTTCATACTATTTACATTTAAAGCTTGTTTCTTTCTCATCCTTTACCTGTTTTATTTGTTTTAATAATTATATTTTTAAATTGTCTCTTTCTTTCTTTCACTCTGTTCCCTATATAATTTTTCTTTCCTCTTACTACTTGCCAGTTCACATACTCTTCTTCATTTGTATCAAGTATCTTTTCTTTCCTTTCTTCACATCCTCTCTTGCATCTATTTTTACATCTTTGTCCTTTTCCTGTGTTCTTATCCTGTTTTTCTTGTTCCTTTTCGATATTCTTGTCATGAACTAAATTTTGTGTACATTATTTTTCTACAATTTGTACATCTCCTTCACAATCTAGCCATATATGTCCACTATTTCCACATATTGCATTTTTTGCTTCATGTCCTGTTTTACCACAAATAAAACATTATTGCTTGTCACATTCACTAATTAAATGATTATCTTTACCACAAAAAACATGTTTCAGGCTTTCCTCTATATTTCTCAAATCCTCTATTACCATTCACATTAATTACACTAGAAATAGGTATAACATTATTATTTTCCAATTTTAAAATAACCTCACATTCCCATCCCCCAGTCCATAAACCTCTTACATCATATATTTTTGTTGTGTCCATAACATCTTTGCATAAAGTCATTAAATGTTCTTTCAAATCTTTTCCTTCTATTTCTGTTCTAAACTGAACTATAACTTTCTTTTTTGTTTCTCTGTGAAATGACTGTATTACATATTCAGTCCATGGATTACGGTTCTTTTTTTTTTTTGCTCATATTTTTTTCTAAAAAATTCACTGCAAACTGGCCTGTCTCAAAAAATATGTCACAGAATGTTTCTTTATTAAAAAGAATAAAGGCTCTTACCTCCTTGGGTGAAATATGCAATGATGCAATTATAGAGTCCCATACTTCATACCCATCCAATTCATTTTATTTTTGCTGCTCACACTTACAATTTTTTTTCTTCACTTGCTTTGCCTCTTCGAATCTTCTTCCTCCCTCTTTCACTGTCTGCGCATATGATTTCTTTCTTGTTAATTATTCTGTCTCTTCTTCCTGTATTTTTCCATGATCTCTCCCCAGGATGCTGCTACCCCACTCTTTGGTTCACGCTGGTTGATCAGCTCTTTTAAATAAACATCCTGTAAATGTCCAGACTGAGGGTTGTAAAGCATTCCTCTTGAATGTCTCCTTCTCCAGCAAACAGTCTTTTTTGAAATAAATCCTCATAAGCTGGTACTGCTTCATCTATGACCTTCCGTTGTTTTTCTCCTCATTTCTCCCTTCTCTTCTGATATATACAGCTTTCCACCTCCACATCACTTACTTGTCTTTCTTGCAAAAGCTCCTCCATTTCCATACCTATTTTATCATTTTCCACTTCACTTTCTCTTTGACAATCACTTGCCATACTTCTAGAGTTTGCACTGTGTGATTCCTTTAAACCTCTTGTAAAAGAGGATTATGGGATATATGCAAATGATGCCTTAAGGATACCAGGTGTTTCAGCTATATGGCTACCCTGTGTTTCTAAAAGTTGACTAAACAGTTCACTTATGCTGTGCTGATAATGTAATAACAAGACTGAAACATGCATGTCCACAACTAGTGGGGTTTGGATTTATTGGCCTGAATTTGTCCAGTAATTGACTTAAATAGAAATAAGTCATGGGCATTCAGAACTGCTATGTAGCTGAAATACCTGGTGCCATTAAAGGGTCATTTGCATATATCCCATAAGCCTTTTTTACTAGAGGTTTCAAGGAATCACATAGTGTAAACTAACTTGGTTAGGTTTTTCTTGTTTTTTCCAGTTGGATTGGATGTGTCCTGTTTACTTTTTTGTTTAGTTGTTAGATGGGATATTTTGCAGGCACCTTAATGGTTAGGGACAACAGCTGGGTACAACAATCCTGTGTTTCTAAAGGGTGGGCAAACAGTCCACTTATGTTGTGCTGATAATATCATAACAAGACTAAAACATGCATGTCAACAGCTAGTGGGGTTTGGCTTTATTGGCCTGAATTTGTCCGTTAATCAACTTAAATAGAAATAATTTATGGGCATTCAAAACTGCCATATAGCTGAAACACCTGGTATCCTTAAGGGGTCATTTGCATGTATCCCATAATTCTCTTTTACAAAAGGTTTCAAGGACGCACGCAGTGGAAACTCTAGGTTGGCTAGGTTTTTCTGTTGGTTTTCCAGATGGACTGGCTGTGTGTCCTGTTTACTCTTTTGTTTCATTTTTAGGTTAGGAAAGAAAATGGGGAGATTGATAGTTTGGCTTATAGTAAACTCAGATACCACTTTAGATATAAAAAAAGGCTTAGTTCTCGAAGAAATCCTGTCTCCATGAAAATGTGATATAGTTGACTCACCATAACAGCTTGCAACTCAGATACCATTCTTTCAGAGGTTAGAGCAATCAGTAAAACTGTTTCCATGTTAAGAACCTCAAGTCAGCCAGGATAGCAGATTCAAATGGTGTGAGTGTTAGTTTCTCTAACAAAAAATTAAGATCCTAAGGGGGGGCACCCATTTTCTTGGACACCTATTATGCAAAACCCCTTTCAAAAAGATTTAGACATGAGAATACATACAATGAGGAGGATCCATGGGCAAACATGCTGAAATAGCTAGTAAATTAACTTGGATGGAAGAGTAAGAAAGTCCATAGTATAGTAGTTCCCACAAATATTGCAAAACCAGAAAGCAGCTAGTCTTGAATGGGTACTGGGTATATTACTGGCACCAACTAGAAAATCTTTTCCATGTACTATCTATTTTTCTCTTAGAGGGCTTTCATGCCTCCATTAGGGCCTGCTGCACATGATCAGTAAACAAGAACCTAAAGTGAATTAAGACTCAATCATCCAGGCAATCAACTGAAGTTGATAGGGGTTAGTGTGTATCAAAGATCTATGTTTTTTGTGAGGGTACATCTAGTCTGTGAGTGTGGTAATTGCACCTGGCCATTTCCAAAAGAAGGGAGAACCATGACTGCTGGGGCAGGAAGGGAGTCACCACAATGATCTTGCAGGATTTCTTCTGAATGCTCAGAAGTAACCTATATATCAGTGAAACAGGTGGAAATGCATTCTTATCTAAGGAAAAGAAAAGGGATCTGTCTTCCAGGCCTTCTTGCATGGAGTCCTGGAGCAGAATCATGCCAGCTGATTGCTCAGAGAGGAGACCAATAGGGCTACTGATGGATGGAATTTGAAAGACCCACTGATCTAATTTCCATTTGTGAGAGTTTGAGCTTATCTTGCTCAGCTTGTCTTCCACACAAACTTGCTCTGACAGAATGTAGGATGTCTGTAGAGAGAGACTGCGTTGTGAAGTTATATCCCAAGCTAACATTTCTAGTCTACAAAAGAGGTGTGACCTAGTCCTTCCTTGCTTTGATGTGCCATACGACTGAGGGGATTGTTTGTAAATGCTTATTTATTTATTTATTTATTTATTTATTTATTTATTTATTTATTGACATTTGTTAACAGGGTTTGTCCAACTGGGCTTGTGGCCCGTTTTCAGTGGAGACCCGAGGAGAAAAGCTCCAGTAGTACATTTTAAAACAAGTACAATTTTAAACAATATTGATATAATAGCAGTTTTAGCAAAACGATTCACATATGTTGGGATACGTGCATAAAGTTAAAGTTGCATTAAAAAGAAGCTAAGTAAAAATTTTACATTGATATAGTTCAATAGGTCAACGATGAACAGTTTTTGTTTGTATAAAATTGTGCAAATGCATAGTAGACACACTGGAGAGAGAGGTGTAATGAGGTACTAAGTATGGTCCTTTTGAGGGTACATAAAGGGAAGGAAGACTAGGTAGGGTCATGGCAAGTGCAGGTTCTGGAATTGAGAAAATAAGCTTTTACTTCATTTTTAAAGTGTGAGGTGTGGGAGATTGAACGTAAGTCAAGGGGAAGTTTGGTCCAAGCATGGGCAAGGGAGTGTTTGTAGAGTAGTTTGCCTTCTGACCTTTTTGGGTGGTAGATATCAAGTAATTGTTGGTTAGAAGTACGGAGGGTCTGGGATGGGATGTAGATGGAGACTAAGGAAGATAGAGATGGACAGAAGGAGGGTTTATAAAGAATAGAGTGTAGCATATGAAATTGATAAGATAGCAGAAACTGGGGAAGTTCAAGCCATTGAAGAGAGTTTAAAGAAATGCAGTGGTGTGAGTTGTATGGGGAGTTAGTAATGAATCTGGCTATTTTATGGTAAGTCTGTTGCAGTTTGTTTAGAGTGGAGGCTTGGATATTGGTAAGAACTGGGGTGGCATATAAGAGGGAGGGGAGGAGGAGTGCCTGGCCCAGGGTAAGTCTAGATTCAGGGGTTAGGAATTTTTTGTTCCGATATAGCAGACCTAGTTTCTGGTTTGTTTTTTTTATACAATGGAGTATGTGTAGGTTGAACTTGAGTTTGTCATCAATAATGACCCTTAGGAGTTTTGTGTGGGTGTCAGGTTGGATATTTGTACTGTTAGAAGATGTAATAAAAAAGGAGGTATTGTGATGAGAAAGATAACGGGGAAGGAAAAGTAGGAGTTTGTTTTTTTGGGGATTTAGGATCAATAGGTTGTGAGGGAGCCATTGTTCAGTGGATAGTAGGGCCTGTTGGGTCAGGGAGTGTAGTTCAGGAATGTTATTTGAGATGGATATAAGTGTGGAGTCATCGGCATACTGAATAAGGGAGAATTCTCTGCATGAGGTGTAAAGATTGTTGGTGAAGATGTTAAACAAAAGGGGTCCCAAGATGGAACCTTGGGGAACACCAGTGGAGATGGGAAGGAAAGGTGAGGAGGATGAGAGCCATTTGACAGATTGTTCCCTGCCAGATGGGTAACTATTAAACCAGGCAAGTGTGGAGGGGGATAGGTGGAAATTTGCGAGTTTGGATAGTAGTAGAGGATGAGAGACAGTATAGAAGGCTTTGGACACCTACTTGAATAGGTCCCAGGGTATAAAGATATTTCAGAAAGTTGTGTGCCTTGATCATTGCACACATCTCTTTTTTTATTTTGATGTGGTTGCATCTGTCTTTGGTGTCCCACACAACTTGCATTTTTGTCCCTCCCAACAATGCTCCCAAAGTCTGGTGCATCTGGGGTAAATGAATTCTTTGAAACAGAGAGGGAGAAGGGAAAACCCAGGTTCAAAGATATTTTCTTATTTTCTGTCTCCACCAAGTGATTTAATCCCCAGCACTATGATTTGAAAAGGCAAAGGATGTTATTGGCGTGACCAAAGAGACTTCATATACCATTGTATTTTTCTCATGTGGAGTCTTGCCAGGTGTATCATAAGAAGTATAGCTGCATGAGACCCAAACTCTGAAGTCAAAGTAGAAAACCTTAGAAACATATCTAGATAAATGTCTAGTTTTTCTCTGTGGAAGAAAAGCTTTTTGAACTGAGGTGTCGAACTGACAACCCAGGAACACAATTCTGTGTGAAGGAGTCAAAAAGACTTTTGAATTTTCTCTTTGAATCCCAGCTTGAGTAAGCAATCTCTCACCCAAGTGACAGATTCCTGAACTCTGCAAAGATAAGCAAGTCATATGAATATGGAAAAATATAGATACTCCATAGCCAACAATGAGCTATAACTGGAACTGGACACTTTATAAACATAGTTGATGCAGTGGATAGTCCAAAGGGCAAGGCAGAGAAATGTTAATATGAAACAGACACACAAAACCTTAGGAAATGCCTGAAGTCTGGATAAATTGGGATGTGATGATTAGCATCTTTTAAATATAGTATTACTGGCAAATTACAATAAGGAAGAAAGGTAATAGGTTGTGCAGTGACATTATTTTGAACTTGGGCACTATCACAAATAGGTTTAGGAAAGAAAGATCCAGAACTGGTCTCCAAGCATTTTTTTCTTTGGCATGAAAAATATCCTTGAATAAAACCTTTCCTCAACTGGGAAGGAGTAAATGGTTCTATGACACCCTGGAATAGCATACGATGAAGGACAAATGGAAATAGGAGTCTGGTGTGGTCTGGAGTTTGAGAGATTATTCCCTGGAAAGGAGGAATTTCCTGCCACTGCCATCTGTAACCTTGATGAATGATCTTCAGAACCACTTTGTCTGAAATTATTTGTTGCCAAAGAGAAACATAGAGATTCAGACTTTCTGGCAGCAAAATGGATCTGCCAGGGTGGAGGGGGTGGCAAGGTCCCATAAAAAGTCATTTTAACTTGATGGACTCTCCTTAGTTATAGGTGGTTCCAGAATTCTTTTTGAAAGTCTCTTGCCATTTCTTCTTAAACTCCTGTCTACCTGCATTTTGTTGAGATGTTTATTTTGTTTTTTGCCAAAAATTGGATGAGAGAGTTAGACAATCACTTAGAAAATTTGGAAAAGGAGGGCTGAAAAGTCTTGGAGATTCCCTGTATCAGCTTGCCCCTTTCTTCACACTTTTTGATCACCTCTGCAACAGTGAGGCCAAAAACTAAATCACTGTCTAAATGATAATTTAAAATATAATTTTTAACATCATCTCAAAGGTTCTGAGAATGCAGCCAGGCAAATCTCCTTAAAGCAGTACCAGTGGCCACAGCCCTGAAAGAAGTTATCAACTGAGTCATGAATACACTGTAAACAAGAACTGACTTGCACAATAGAAGTAACTAAATTATTTAAAGCAGATTTTTCCTTATAAGAAGTAACTGCAAAGAAAATGTTCCTCATACTTTCACAATAAGTCAGAACAAACCAAACTCTAACATATAAGCCTGACCATTCAAGATCCTGAAAAATCAAAGTCATAGAAGCATACACTTTTTCCTATACTTTAATCTTCCCATCCTTGTCAGAAAGAGTAGGATTGGAATTAACTAAATGTTTAGCAGTAGTAGGATTAACTAAAGCCACATATGATGTGTCAGGTTTGGGAACAGTGTATAAAAATAATTAAAAAAAATTGTGGAAATGTGTACATCCTATCTGCCTTTTTAGGGGCAGCTGGCTATTAGGAAAATTGCAGGCAGTAACATACACCTCATCCAAAGCCGACAGAAATGGAGGAATGGGTAAAGGTTCTGGAAATTCCTTCTGTAATAGCTCATAGTATTTTCTAAGGGAACGAGAAACCTCAGTGTTCTATCACTGAAAATGCTGGCACATTCTGGAAATAGTCTCAGAGAAAGAGACCCCCCACTAGGACATTCAGAAACTGAACTCACCTCCAAGTTTGAATAAGAAATGTAAGGAGAAAAACCTGTATTTGTCCCTTCATCTTCCCCTCCAGATTCAGAATCCTGACTCTCTTCAGGTAAAGAGGTATATTCTTTCTTTTATTTATTTATTTATTTATTTTACATTTGTTGACCGGGAGAATCTGACTGGATGCATGTCCATTTTGAGCAGAGGCCCAGGGAGAAAAGCTCCACAGTTTGTTAATATACAACACCATTTAACATATACAAAGTCATTTCACATGCACAGAGAACAAGTACAAACATAACATTGTAGCTTACAGAGAAAAACATTTTTAGCTTGTAAATTGTAGTAGAAGGGCAGATTAGTTGTAAGCTCAGTAATATGTACCTGACCAGTAGTATCATAAACGGGAGTATGCATAATTTAACAAGGAATATGGACAAATTCACAATATTGTGTTTGAGTATGGTGGTGTTAGAAAGAAATAGGGAGTACAAAGAGCAGTAGAGAGTTATTTAGAGCTTAGGAGGACTGCTAGTAGATGAGGTTAGCATAGTAAGACTATTGGTAGATGAAGTAAGTTACTATGAGGAGGTTGACAGAGCATTTACTGAGGAAGGAAACAGGTATAGAGAGTCAACCTGGGGGAAGGCATGAGCATTGTCTTTTGATAAATAGGTGTTTCTATAGTAGTTGTTTAAATTTAATGATTGATTTTGCTGAGGTAATAGCAGGGGGCAGTGAGTTCCAAAGTTTACCTGTGTAGTTAGGAAATAGGGAATCACCTGCTGAGTTGTTGGATTTGGTTATTTTAATTAATGTTTTGTCACTAGAGCGTAGTTGTCTGGGGGGTTTCTTGTAATTTAAGCAAATTAGATAGTGCTGGTATTTTTTCAGGATATAGTAGGAGTTTCTGAGTGAAGACTAGTTGATAGAAGGTAATGAAATTTGGAAGTTCAAGCCAATTTAGTTGAAGTAGTGAGTGGCAATGGTGGGAACGGTAGGGAGCATTTGTGGCAAATCTGGCAATTTGATTGTAATAGCTGTCTAGTTTTGTGATTTCTGTTTTGGATAGGTTGGTGAAGATGGAGGCAGCATATAGAAGTGTGGATAGGAGCAGAGTTTGAGCCATGGTAATTTTAGTCTGTTGGTTTAGGTATGTTTTATTTTTATACAGACAGCCTAGTTTTTTGGTATATTTTTGATACTTTGATTTACGTGAAGGTCAAACTTCAGTTTGTTGTCAATTGCGACACCTAGAAGTTTTGTGTACGAGTCTGAGGAGATAATGGTATCATCACTAGACATAATACTGAAAGTATCTGCATCTAAGTTGGATTTATTTGGTTTGAAAATTAATAATTTGGTCTTTTTGGGGTTCAGTAACAGATTTTTAGTGAGAAACCAAGCTTCAGTGGTTTTGAAGACTTGCTGGGTAATGGAGAGGAGTGTGAGAGGGTTGCTGGCTAAGCAAACTAGTGTTGAGTCATCAGCATATTGTATGACAGTTGCATCTTGAGTGATCCTATTGAGATCATTAATGAAGATGGAAAAAATAGAGGGCCTAAAATTGACCCTTGTGGGACTCCAGTTGTAATAGATAGCAGTGTGGATAGTTTGTTGCCCCACCTGACTGCTTGATGTCTACCTACTAGGTAATTCTCAAACCAGGCTAGTTAGTATTGGATAGTTCAAGGTCTGAGAGCGACCCAAGATGTTTGGGATGTTTTACCATGTCAAAGGCTTTTGATAGGTCTAAAAATATGGCTGATGTTAGTTTTTCTAAATTCCTGTTCTGGTTGATGAGGTTAGTGAATGAGAGGATGGCAGTTGTTGTACTATGGGCTGGTCTAAATCCATGTTGGGTAGGAGTGAGAAGTTGGTTTTTAAGAAGGTAGTGCATAAGTTGCTGGTGAATACATTTTTCCTATATTTTAACTAGTGGGGATAATATGGCAATAGGGCGATAGTTGGTAAGATCTGTGCAGGTACCACCTTTATGTAGTGGGGTGACATATGCTGTCTTCCGGATTGTTGGAATTTTGATTTCTGTTATTGATCTGTTGAGGAGAATTGATATTGGATAGGCTATCTCATTAGCAGCCATTTGAAGGTATTCGGCAGGAATGCTGTCAGCAGCTAGGGTAGTTGGTTTGAGTTTACCTAATAGTTTTTTTACATAATCTGTGGGAATAAGTTTGAATTGGAAGGTGTTTTGATACTGCTAGCAAGCTTGGAGTTGCAAGTAGTAGATGTTGTGGGTTGTTGATGAACTAGTTTTGAAATGGTTTCTATGAAAAAATCTATTAAAGGCTTCTGGAATGTCATTGCTATCCTTTACAGTGGTTGGTGTTGGGGTAATGGATTTGCCAGGGTGGAGTAATTCATTTAACCCTGCCCAGAGTTTTTGGGGTTGTTTTGGTGTCTATTTTGCAAATTGAGAAAATAATTATGCTTGTCTAGTAAAATTTTTTTTTTTGTTTCATTTCTGAGTTTTTGGAATTGTTGTTTGGTTGCTATAGTTTTAGTGGCTCTCCAGTGATGCCAGGCTCTATTTCTTTGAGTTATCATGGTCCTGGTGGTTCTGGTGATCCAGGGGGCTATTTTAATTTTTAGTTTACTTGTATGAGGAGGGACATGGGTATTTAAAATGTTTAGGAAGGTAATGTTAAATAGATCAACAGCTTCATCTAGTGGGAGTGTTTTTAATAGGTTCCACCTTTGGTATTGTAGTTCAAGTTTGAATTTACCTATGTTGAAGTTCTGTTTGTTTCTAATGGTGCGAAGTGGTGGCTCGGAGTTGGTGTGGGATTTGAGTTTTAGTAGGAAGGTGGGTTGGTGGTCATTGAGGTCATCTGGTAGGGCACCTGCTTGGTAGGACATATTGGCATTGTTTATCAGTATCCAGTCTAGGAGGCTTTCTTTGCTTTTATTATTACCTAGCCTTTCTTACTTCCTAATTTGGATTTAATTCCCAGGCCCCGAGATCCGTGAGGTTCCTTTTGCCCATGTCTCACTCTGCCACATGCGTGAAGGCGACAGCAATTTAGGTCTAGGTGAGTCTCTTTCAACCATAAGACTCCAGCATGTAAGAGGCAAGAGGTTAGACAGGCATTCTGTGATATGTGCAGAAGGCTCTGGCTATTGTCTGGACTCATTAAGTGTAGCATGTCCAACAGCTCTGGGTTTGACATGGCCTTGTATGTTAAGTTTAGCATATCCCCTGAGAAGGGCGATAGCGACAGAGTATTAAGTGAGTTTTTTTAATTGGAGTAGGCAGTGACATGGCCTTGTAGGGAGCTGATTCTTTTCTAGTGGGAGCGATTTCTGGGATATTTAATTTGTTTTGTGTCACGAGATAGCTGAGCAGATTTTTTGAGGTGGGTGTTGTATTCTATAATGGGTCCTGAGAGGGGATGAGTACAGTGGGACAATGATGGGTCTGTTTTATACAGATGGAGCCCCCTATGAGATGTGGTGTCTAATGAGGATTTTTTCTTTTTGATTGTGCTGCTGTTGGTTATCGAAGGGTGATAGAAGGATCACCTGCTGTCCATTGGTGAGCCCTTGAAGTGTTTTGGTTGCGTGTACTTTAGGGTACCACCTAATTCATGGATACATGTTTTTTCCCAAAGGTCCATTATCACACTTTCTGTATTTAGTGTATTTCCCCATGGTATGCAAAAGCATATTCTGTTTTTTCCTAAAACATTGTAAATACATCCATTTTTTGGGATTCATGGCTCAGCACCATGCAGTGCACCAAGCATCTTTTTTTGTATAGAGTATCTTAGTGTTGACCTGTTCAATAATGGCTCCCACTTTCCACAAGAGCAGTTGACAAACTCTCCTAGAACTAGTACTCCACTTGTTAGCCTTCTGGAGTTGGAGGAGCTACTTTGCCAGTGTTTTACCCTCTGGTACTCCACTTTGTAATACATTTAGCTCAGAGTGGATTCATGAAACCATATAGGCCCCTTGGATAGGTTTAGTTGGTTAATTCCCAGTAGGCAACGGAGGGATTATGATAGTGCTTAGTAAATAGTGTCATGTGTGTCACTTAACAAGTTGTCCAAAGCTCTGGCAAGTGATATTCCAAAGTATGGAGGGTGTGGGGACAAACCTCGGCCCTTCACCAGGGTCATGAGGTGGGAGTCAGTGTTTGAAGGTTGCCAATGTCTTTGTTTATAAGTTCCATGATCATATGGTGTTGGGGTTGCTGAATGTTTTTATAAGTTCCAAGATGGCCCCGGTAGTTTCTTGGGTCAAAGGCTGGTCATGGCCCTGGGATTGGGGTTAGAAAGATCCTAAGGTGTGGCTCGGTTGCCTGGGGAATCCCTCTGTGCCAGTGAATATGGTGACACAGAGAGCCTGATTGTAGATGTCAATTGGTCACAGGTGGGGTGAGTTCATGAACCATACATGCTGTATGTTCACTGGGCCTCAATTATTATGGAATTTGGCAATCTTGTATGATTGGAAATAGCCATTTAGGGGTGAGAGGGCTTTACTATTTAGAAAATTTCGATCTGCCAGAAGTTGGGCAATATCCTTTCTGCCAGGATATTGGCAATATCCTTTGGATCAGATCTCACAGGATATTGTGATTTTAGCTTCATATTTCTTGAGCATTATATTTTACTTTGTTTCAGATCATTTTAATACCATTATTTTTTTTTTTTTTGTTCTTTATGGGAATTTTATTTTTTTGTTTTTTTTTTCTAGATTTTTATTTGGCATCTTTTTAACTTTCTTTTTTTTTTACAAGGGAGTTTTTCTTACTGAGGCTTCCTAGGGAGTTTTTTTTTTTCTGGGATTTTCCTTTTTTTTGTTTTTCTTCTGTCCTTTGTTGTAGTTTTTTATTGTTTTGGATGAGAGTTTTGATTCATTTTTTTGGATGTATGATTCATGCATGAGGGATTGGATTCATGCATGATGTTTCAGTATGATTCAGGGTGTTAGTGTAGGCGAGTGTAGTTTTCATGAAGTTTGCAGTTGGGTGTTGGTGTCATGGCATGAAGTTTACTTCGGGTGGGGGTGGAGTTGGGATGTTATGGGTTGAGGTTTGATGGGGTGGTTTTTGGTGGTGGGGTATGGTGGATGGACAGAAAGGGTGATTGGGGTGAGGTCCAAGGTGTCGGTAATGACCACCATAGGTATGATTGGATTGATTTCCCATGTTGGCCCCTGGTCTAGGATATTGGGGCCCCTGGTAGGACTATGGATTAGTTGATCCAGGGCGTTGGAAGCATGAGTAGTTTTCCCAGTTAATAAAGTGTTTGGACATGAGTACCCAGTTAGCAAGTGGCAAGGACAGGGTAATCTTTTCCAGTTTGTTTAGAAAGGTGTAGTGAGAATCCAGTATGTTGTTGTTTATGTAGGTGAGAATGTGGGGTTTGGGGGGATCTGTGTGGAGAGTGTCTTTTGCTTGGAAAGGATTACAGTACATTTTGCACTTGGAGAATTTCAGTGGTGTGTGTGTCCTGGTTGGGCCTGGTGGTGGTGATACTATCCTTGATGAATATTGACCTGGTGGGTGTTTTAGTAGGTAATGGTAGTTTTGGTGAAAGTGTGGTAAGAGTTGTAGGTATTGCTTGGTGCTCTCTGCTCAGGGGCCCTCGAAACCAGGTCTCCATCTGCATAGGGATCTCAGTGGAGAGTTTTTTAGAGTGCCCAGAGAGAGTGCATTTATGCATAGACACTTTTGATTTTGCAGCATTGCATTTTTTTACTTGCTTTAGTTGCATGGTTTGGGTTTTTTGTTTGTCAAGGAAGGCACTATAAAAGGGGATAGAGGGTGTAGCCCAGCTTGAGCCACTGCAAACCCAGGGTGGGCAGAGCTGCACATGCTCTGCAATCTATCAAGCATCCCACCATCTGTGTCATCAGATCAGAGGCAGATGGATCCCCCTTGAAATTGAGGTGAAGCCAATCAATTTTTGAAGTCATTTTTATTATTTTGTTTTATCTATATATCTGGGTGAAGGCAGGGGCTGACTGGCAGCTGATAAGGGTCCACTGAGCCTACTCACCTGCCTATTTCATGTGATCAGCTCTCTTCCATCTCTTTTTCTCAAGGTCCAGGTCAAGTCATTCACTCCAACATGGACAATGACAGAGTCATATTGTACTTGTTGATGGAGGTGACATGTGTGTGGATGTGGGGATCTGGCCGCAGCCTGGCTGACTTTTCGCTTTATTCAACCTTTTGAGATATTCAGTGTGGTGAGAGTGGGGACAGATGAGGGACTATTACCTATAGTTACATTGTTTGTTGTTCTTGTTAATTGTCTGCTGGCTGGGGCTGTTTAGCACTGTTGTGTTGTATGTGATGTGACACATTGGTTGGGATTGGTGTTTGCTTGTTGTTCAGCTTCAGGAGGTCTTTGTTGCTTGGGCAGGTTACAGTTTGTGCCTGCATATGTGGATTTTAGTGTGTTGTTAGTGGGTGTGGGTGGTGGTGGGCTAGAAGGGCTATGAGGTGGTGTGTGGTGTTGGTGTGTTTCTGTTCTTGACTGTTTAGCTGTTTCTTGGCTGGAGAGAGCTGAGCTTCCATTTTGGCTATGGCTGTATTTTCTGCATGTCTCACAGGTTTTGTAGGGTGGTGGGAGGGGGTGGGAGAGGAGACTGTGTGCTCTGCATGCAATTGTGCCCTGTTGCAGTAGACCCAGATTCACAGGGGTGGAGGGGAGAAATCACGGAAGCTGACCCTTGGTTTGCCTGGTTTTTTTTGCTTTTTTTCCTTGTAAGCTGTAGGAGAGCAAGGTACTTGCAAGGTACTTTTGCAAATTATAGCTAGTTTAGTTATTTCTATTAATGTTCAAAAGGAAGTGTTCAGTGTTGTGTTTTAAGGCTTCCTAGTGCTTTCCCAGTTTCCAGCAGGTAAAGTGCTAGTCACAGGACAGAGGAAAAAAAAGGTAAAGAGAAAACTCTGCACACTGTGCAGTGCACTAAGTTAGTAGATGTGAAGTAGTAGGTGTTACACCTTTTTAAAAAAAAAAAGGTTTAGTGGAAGTTACTATTTTTTAAAAACACAGATGGATTGAAAGGGTGGGGGGGGTTTTTTTTTTGGTATTATGGTATACTGTAGGATGGCCAATAAATTTAAATAATTGAAGGGGTGGGATTTCAAAAATGATGATTTTGTGATTACTCACATACTAGACTTAATAATTTTGGAGAAGTTATAAAGATTTATAAATTTGGTGGGGTTGGTACTGGAGTATGCATGCCAGTCTATATTAAAGTCACCAAGGATAATTGTTTCTTGGGGTAGGTTTTAATTGGCTCAATGTAAAAGGGCTTCGAGAGTGGGGATGTTATTACCTGGTGGTATATACCTTGTAATAATATTCAAAGATTTTTTATCAGTAAGTTCAAGTTTGGCTAGTAGTAGTTCAGAAGACATTAGGGGGAATATAGGAGGGTAATAATTGTAACCTTTAGATTGTTTTTGTAAAGTAATGCTACACCATCCCCTTATTTGAATAGTCTATCATTATATATTACATTATAGCCTGGGGGAAGAAATTCCCTGTTGGGAGTAGTAGGTTTTAACCATGTTTTGGTTAGAGATAGTAGATCTGGGGAACAGGTGTCTATTAGAGTATGTAGCAGATGTACTTTATTATTAATGCTACATATGTTTAAGTTAAGAAAAGTAGACTATTTTTTGGTCTGGAGAGTAAAGGTGAGTTGTTAGGGGTGGGGAGGAAGGGGAGTTCATGTCAGGGTTTGGGCCTGGGTTAGGGTATATGTCACCCACTAATATTAGTTGGTGCCTGATATGGTGCAGGAGTTTTGATAGTTTAGTAAGAATGCCTATGTACTTCTGTGTGATAAGTGACTTAGTACTGGTTTTAATAAGTGCTGTGGAAGGTAGAGGCATTGTGCTGTGGTGGTAACTACTTGAGGGTATGTGTAGGCTATAGTGTTTGGTGTGTGTGGAGTAGGTGGATGTATGTTGTGATGGGATAGTAATATTAGTAGGAAGAGTGATGTGATTGGAGGTGAGGTGATAAGTTATAGCTAGTAGTGCAAGAGTGATGAGGTTTAATATACACATGTTGAATGGATGTGATGGAGTGTGTGTGATTATTAGTGGGAGGAGGGAGTAGGTTGCAGTATAAGAGGATTGGTAATTGTTGTTGGTTGGGCTATTGTGTGACTGGTTTGGGATTTGTGGGAGGAGTGTATAGGTATAAGTCTAGAGGTAGTGGGGGCGGGTGAGAATTGGGGGCAAGGTAGGGGAGCAGAGTGAGCCCGAGGGCGAACGGAGTGGGGCCGACCCAAGAGGCAGAAGATGCCGCTACCAACCAAAACCAATCTATTGGGTCAGAGAAAGGTATTGTGCAGGTCATTTATCTACATAACCCTTAATTTGGAACTACAACTCTTTCCAATTTGCTCAAAATTCTATTTCTTTTTTAGCTCTGTTATTCTTCTCAACAATTAGCTTCTACACTACAGCCTACAGCTAGTTATGTAGAAACAGGCATTTGCTGTCTCACTTCCTTGAATATGGGAGTGAAGTGATGACTTGGGGTTAATTATGTTGGAAACTTAAAGCTACAGAAGGGAAAACAAATATGGGAAGGACCTTGCAGGGAAGCTACAGAGACCTAAAGTCTAAGTGGGATGTCCTTATCTGAGTGCCGCCAATTTACTGTGAGAGAAAAACAGATTATCAAGAGTAAGGTATACTCCTAAAACATTCACGTTACATACACTGCAGAAAGGCTGCTATCTTCCCAGGTTGGAGAGCGGACAATGCAGAGCCAGACGACCATAATTCTTGCGTGGCTGGGGATACAAGTTTTGCTTAAGGTAACTGAAAGAAAAGAAGATAAACAGCAAATAACTAATGGGAGAAATTCAGTGCAGCTCCAAAGTTATTGGTGCCCGTTGTGTAAACTGTAGCATTAGGAACAAGTTGTGTATACTCTACTACATGAGTGATTACTACAACTACCTATACAGCTACTGTCATTACTGCTAACATTACAAAAATGCTCATTGTCTCATTACCTAGGTAGAACAGGTTATACAGAATGCTCATATCATACTTTTGATTACACAGGTTTTACATTTAGCTAGCTTTTTAGTGCTACTACTATCACGCTGTATCAGTAGTGAAACTCAGAGGCCCAGGACTAACCACTATGCTATTGCTGTACCTTACATCTTAATAATCATCCTGATTCCCTTTACTGTTTGTCAATTTAGAAGGCAAAATCAAAAGGAAACACAGGCTGATATAAATGATGCTTTCACAGTGTTGTTTCACATATTCTGCAGCTGCGGTTTGAGTTAGATACACATTACCAGCATGTCTGACACTGCTGTGACACTATGTTCCAATTACAAGAAACAGCGAAGCTTTTACCCTCCTTTTATAAAATAATTCCCTCTGACACTACATTTACTATCCGTTCTAATTACAAACATCAACTAATCTTTTACTCTCCTTTTCTAAAATAATTCACTCTACTCTTTTACAGTAACCAAACTAGCATCCATTTACTCTTATAGGCGGTAGCATGTGAATGTTACAGAGCAACTGATTAATTATACAGCCAGGCAACAGTTAGAAGTAGGTCATTTGAACAGTCACTACGCAGTACAGATTCTTTAACAAAACAGTAGACGCTACAATACAGTACAGTTGTTACTAAATTCAAAGTATTACACTTAACCAGTCACTACATTGTAAGAGTTTAAATAATGGTACAGGTACATCGCATTGTTGGTTTAAAAGATAATACAGCAGTTTTTACTTACAGGCAGGCACATGCTGCTAAAGGCATGTGTGGTGGTGAGTCCTAGCAGTAGTAATGAATTTAAAAATGGTGGTTAGCATGTTTCGGGATGTATAACCCCTCGGTTAGCTTTCCTGGAGGGGAGGGGCATTACAACAGCCAATTTCACAGTTCTAATCAGACTCTAAGGCTTTGTCACACTTTTCCACAGGAAAAAAGGGGGAACATGGAAAAGGGGAGAGAGAGTTAGATTATCCTAGATATTGGGTGTATTCATAACATAGGAAAGATAAACAACATGGTGGGCTTATGGAGTTTTATGGGGCAGTTACTGTTAGTTCCGACTCACGAGGCAGAAGATGACACTACCAACCAAAACCAATCTACTGGGTCAGAGAAAGGTATTGTCCAGGTCAGTTATCCACACACCCCTTAATTTGGAACTACAACTCTTTCCAATTTGCACAAAATTCTATTTTTTTTAGCTCTGTTATTCTTCTCAACAACCAGTTTCTACACTACAGCCTACATCTAATTATGTAGAGACGGGCATTTGCTGTCTCACTTACTTGAATATGGGAGTGAGGCGATGCCTTGGGGTTAATTATGTTGGAAACTTAAAGGTACAGAAGGGAAAACAAATATGGGAAGGACCTTGCAGGGAAGCTACAGGGACCTAAAGTCTAAGTGGGATGCCCTTAGCTGAGTGCCGCCAATTTAATGTGAGAGAAAAATGGGTTATCAAGAGCAAGGTATGCTCCTAAAACATTCATGTTACATACACTGCAGAAAGGTTTTTATCTTCCCAGGTTGTAGAGCGAGCAATGCAGGGCCAGATGACCACAATTCTTGGGTGGCTGGGGATACAAGTTTTGATTAAGGGAAACTGCAGAAAGGCTGCTATCTTCCCAGGTTGTAGAGCAGGCAATGCAGGGCCAGACGATCACAATTCTTGAGTGGCTGGGGATACAATTTTTGCTTAAGGGAAAGGTGGGCACATGCTGCTAAGGACATGTGTGGAGGTGAGTCCTAGCAGTAGTAATGAATTTAAAAAATGATTTTACTAGAAACTACTTCATAAGAAGGATCAATAGCCTGAATCAAACCCTGGAAAATGTATAGCATTACTATCAACACAAAATAATCACAAAAAGATAACATTAGCTGTCAGAATCCAATAGTCCAAAGCTTGACTTCATTGTAAAAATCAATTTATTAAGTTAGACACATACATTAAGCACTTTCATCCAAAACTCAGTAGGACTTCATCAGAATCAATTTATATAAACATTTGAAGAGTTGCCACCATTACAAAATTTTTTTATTTGCTATATTAGAACATGTAAAATTTAACCCTAGAGGGAGAGATTGTAAAACCCTTTTAGAATTTAAGGAGGTCAAATGGTAACTAAGGTTATATACCACACAGTACTCTGGTATAAATGAAATAATTTCAATACATCCTTTACTGGTAATGAGATCAAACAAATTAGGAAGGGATGCCAGACACTCTATTCCCAAATATTTTTACCCTTTAAAACACTTTAGAAACATTTATATTAATTTATTTAGTTATAACATGGAATTTAACTACATTTTATCAAAAATTAAGTGTTATTATTATTTTATTTGTTTACAGTTTGTTCAAGATTTTATAGGCATTGTTTTTTTAACTGGTACTAAGATTTCTCTTTGACTTTAATCAATTGCAATTTGATTTTAATTAATGTTAACGTATATACTTGTATAAATGGAGTTTTTTAACTTCAAATTGATTCTGATGGATTCCTCTTGAGTTTTTGATGAAAGCGCTTAATCTATGTGTGTAACTTTATTGATATTTACAAGAAAGCTGAGCTTTGAACTATTGGATTCTATCAGCTAGTGTTATGTTTTTGTGATTATTTTTAATCAAACCCTGAGCCAAACCCAGTATACTACCCCTGCCTAAGACATTTTGAGGAGGAGTAACTGCATGTTTAATTTTCTGTTTCTTTTTGACAGGAAAATGGGTCCAACTATGTTACTAATGGCAGTAGTAGCTTCCCTAGGGATGGGTACAACATTTTGAAAAAAGAGAGAAGCCTTCCCTGCTTCCTCTCCCAGGACTGACATGAGTTGCTCCCTTACCAAATGAGGGGAACTTTAACAGCCCCAGAGGATGTGGTTAACCCCCAGTCCACAGTGGCTGTAGGTGCTACACCAGAGGAATCTGGGGTAAAAGATGAGTGGTCTGAGGTAGAACTAAGGGTCCACAGCAGAGTCACCCACCATGGACTAAGTTAAAAGTTAAAAGGATACATTTGCTTAATATTTTCTTTTTGTGGCTGGAAGAAGAACTGACTGTGGGACTGACACTGTTCCATGGTCAAGTAAAAAATGGTGCTTCTTTTCCAGGGAAAACGGGCAGCAACAGCCAGTAAAACTAAGTCTTTAAAAGTCACTTTTTTGCATAAAAAAGGAAAAAAGCACTTTAAAATACTTTGCCAGCCATAGAAAGCAAAATAAACATTTTTTACAGAAAATAGTTTTCAATTACTTTAAACAACCTTTAAGCTGACAGAAAAAGAGTGTGCTCTCATTTAAAAGTAGAGTACAATCTTATGAGTGAAATTCTTGGCTAGGCTTATAAGGGCCTCCGAGCCAATAGCCTAGTATCATCCTATGAATCTATGAACCTATGACAGTCTATTAAAAGACAAACTCCTATCGTTAAATATCCTTCTTGAATAGGAAAGTGTTATAAAATAAATATTTTTTTTAAATGGAAGTTTTTTTCCTCCCTAAAGGGAACTTATCTACCTAGAAAATGAACAGCACATGCTGAATGTCGATCCTCAAAAGCCTCAGAGAAATGTACTCTTTGGTGGATGGAAAGGTCTGAAGGGCTTGGCTCCCAAACCTGTCTTTTTAGTCAGCTCAGCTCAAGCTGAATGATGGTCTGAGCATGTAGAAGGTACTCTAAAGCTTTGAAAGCTAGCTGGTTAAGCAGTGATCAATATGTTGAACATTTAATGTTTTAATAAGGCAGTCAATATCATAGAGTCCTTTAAGGATAGCTTGAATGCTATCACTCAAACGTGTGTTTACTGGCATGGTGTAATTTAAATGTTGTATGACATCTCAAACTCCCTTACCCATCATTCAAATGTAATATTAAAACTTCTGTTAAACATTTCATAGGAAGTGGGTATTACATGCAGACAAGCAATGATATTTCTGTTCTTTGGTTCCTCTTGTCCCAGATCAAATCCAGGTCAGTATCTGACTGCCAGACTTTGAAGTGTATTATTCTTACTATGTTAAAGGACTAGAGCTTGCCTTGCAAAAAATCTTTACAAAATAATTTTGCTCTGAGAAAGTGTGTGTCAGCAGAGAATCTTTTGCACAGACATTTTCATTATCTATGTAGTGAGATAATCTTTTGTTGGCCATAGGTCCTTTTATTTATTGTATTTAAAATGTGTTTGCTGGGGTAGAATACTGATTACAACTGACCAATTTCAGACTCGGTCTGGGATAGTAAACAAACAGAATTACAATTACTTTACTGTGGTATGATATTTAGGTAAAAGATGAACCAGTCAGAATATATTTTCTTGTTCAGTATGCAAATCCCAGAATGTGGAAACTGAATGACTGAAAATGCAGACTCACATATTGTATACCCAAGATTGCCATTTCTCAGAATATTCATTTTTCTTCACGGTATGCTGATCTTGGAGTTGGTATATGCATATATATATATATATATATATATATATATATATTTTTTTTTTTTTTTTTTTTTTTGGCATTTTTGGGACTTGGCATTGAAAGTGGCAGCATTTCAAGAAGTTGTATGGTGGCTTACTATAAGTAACAGGGCTCATTTCAGGTCTCATCAAAATAAAAATAATATTAATAAAATCTGGAAGTGGTGGTATAAGTTTGTCAAAGTTTCCATTTCTGGTTTTTCTTAAAATAATTAAGTGCTTTACTTGGTCTGCCATAATATAAAGCTATTAGGCAGCTTTATTTTTGCCCAGTAGACTACAAAAAAAAAAAAGAATTTTGGTTCTTTCTCAGGGTTTAATTCATCTTAACTCTAGAAGCAAGAATCTCCATTGTATAAGAATTCCTTTGTTTATCACACTGTGTCATCACTATTAGATTCACCACTCCCTCTCAGAGTAAATAACTTATGTTTGTCACTTTATTGTCTAGTCTAGACTAAGAGGAATTTTTGATTGCTTGTTTTATTGTGGAAAAAAAAGTTCTGCTGAAAAAGACAAATTTAATGCCCTTATTTTATACTTTTTCTGCTTTTATTTACAACCATCTCTCATCATGTCTGTCTACCTTAATGAGTGTAGAGAAAGTCAGTTACATTTATGTTTATTTCTGTTTTTGGTGTCTGCAGAACTATATTGGAAATGGATAATCATCATCTTCATCATCATCATCAACCCCCCTTTTCCTATTTTCTACATGGGGTTGGGGTGTTGTGTTAACTGCCGCCATCTCTCTTGATTCAGGGCTACACTCCTGCCTTCTTTGACACTTATGCCTGATTGTCACAGATCTCTCACATAATCCATCCACCTCTTTGCTGGATGTCCTTGTTTCCTCTTACCTTCTTCCTGTCTGTCCCAAATCTTCTTCATCAGATTGTCTTATCTTTTCTGTACATGTGCCCAAACCACCATCATTTGTTCTCTTTGTTTTTTTCTGTAATTGAAACTACTTTGGCTTTTGCTATGTCCTCATTTCTTCATCTCTCCCATAGTGTGCATCCTACTACCCATTTTAAGCACTTCATTTCCATCACCTCTAGCTTTCTCATCTGCTCTGCCTTTACTGCCCAGATTTCTGTACCCTGCAGTAGTGCTGGTCACACCACTGTTTTGTACACCTTACTTTTCAGTTTCCTCACATTCTTCTGTCATACACTACACCTGACACTCTATGCCAGTTGGCAGCAGCCCTTCAGATTCTAGCTTTGACCTTTTTATTTGAACTTCCCTTCCCTCAACCGCCCCTCCCAGATATTTGAAGCTATTAACCAGTGTTTGACTATCTTCCCTTTTACCTCAATTCTCAAGCTTCTTCTGATTTTCCCAATTTGCTGCCATTACTACTGTCTTATTTGTACTTAGTTTCATCCCATGTTTCTTCAGTTTTACATTCCATTCCCCTATCCTTTGCTGAAGTTCTTGCTCAGAGTCTGCCTGTAATCCCACATTGTTTGCATACAGCAACTTTATTGATCTGTCCCTTCCGACCTGTTTGCTAATGTAGTCCATCACCAGTATGAACAGCAGTGGGCTCAGAGTTGAACCCTGATGTACACTCACTCTCACTGGGAGCCCCTCTGTGAGACCAAACACTGTCCGCACTTGAGTCCTTGTACATAACCTCCACTAATTCTACCATTGTTTATCTGACTTTCAACCACCACAATACTGCCCATATCAGCTTTCTTGGGACCTTATCATATGCTTTCTACAAGTCTAGGAATGCCCGGTTGGACTCTTTCCTCATCTCTAGCTTCTTCTCAACTATCTGTCTCACTGCAAACATTGGTGTCAGTTGTGCTGCATCCTGATCTGAATCCAAACTGCTCATCTGCCATCTTAATTTCTACTGCTCTGCATATCTGTTTATCAATCACCCTCTCCAGAAATTTCACACAATCTGGCAGAAGTTTGATACCTCTGTACTGACCACAGCTGTGGGTGTCCCCTTTGTTCTTGTATACTGGCATGGATATGTTTATTCTCCAGTCATCTGGGATATGCCTTTCTCTCCACACTGCTATGAGTACCCTCAGGAGCCATTTCTCCCCTGTCTCACCCAGCATCTTTATCATACTGGCTTTGATTTAATCTGAGCCTGCTGCTTTCCCTGACTTCATTTTTCTTCCATCTGCCTTTTATCTCCTGTAGACTGGTGAGCAGGCTGTTGCTGGCATCCCTTATGAAGGGTGTCCGACTATCTTCTTTATTTTTCTGTCTTTGCCTTGCAACCTGATATAGTTTCTTTGTACTACTTACTAAATCACTTTCCAGGAGCTGGTAGAGTGTCTCAGATGCCCTATTCTTTGCTATTGCAACTCCTTTCTTAGCTTCTTTGTTAGCCAACCAGTAGTCCTTCCTAGCCTGGTCTGTCTTTCTATCTCCCACTTTTCCCTCCACTCCTTCTTTCTTTTGATGATTTCCTGGACTTCTGCATTCCACCACCAGCTTTCCTTATGTACCTTATTTCCATACTTGGCTCAGCCACATATCTGTCCTATAGTCCTCACACATGCTGTTTTGAGGTGCTGCCATTCTTCTTCAACTCCTCCTATTTCCTCTTCTTCTTGGGGTGCTAGTGTCATAAGTGTTTCCTTAAACTGTTGTGTTTTCTCTGCAGTTAACTTCCAGGTCTTTAACCTGGTCCCTCTTGACCTTAGAACCTCCTCTGACCACTGCTTGCAGGTTATTGTGGCAACTAGTGGTTTATGCTGTGGGTCAACTGTTTCACTGGAAATAACTTTGCAATCATTGGTTCTACCCCACTGCCCTTTCCTTACTAGGAGGAAGTCTACCTGAGTTGAATAAACTGAATCACACACATAGGATTATAGAATCATAGGAAGTTACTAGGCTATTGGCCTTGAGGCCTTTATAGGCCTAGCCAAGAGTTTAGCCCATGCTTAGACAAGTCAGTACCCAAAGCCCCTGTCCAGCAGGTACACAGGTGGAATCCTAGGGGTGTATTTTCTGTTTCCCATCCAGTTATCCAGGTTGCGCTTAAAAAGGTATAATGAGGTACTGTGCATGATGTGGAGAGGGAGTCTATTCCACAGATGGGGGAGTCTCTGGGACACAAATCTGTCCTGCCAACTAGTTCTATTAATATCACAGGAACCAAATGGAAAACGCACCACACAAGCCTGTATACGAACTCCATTTATTGCAGTAAAAACACACTGAGATTTAGCGCTTTCGTCTTTCACATACAAAACTTCACCAGAATAAAGCACACTGATTCAAGAACCATTTTTATACCAGTACATGTTACATAATAGATAAAATTGAGCCAATGGTATTGTCAAAAAAGTTACATGTAAAATGATCACATGAGCAATATTAAATACACAGGATGTTAATATTCAAGCCAACTTAGCTTTTTACAAATAAAACACTGTTACATATTAAATACCTTCAGCATATATTTAAAAATGCAGGCACAATAATGCATGTAAAAATGTTAAAATGCTTAAAGTTTCATAGATTTTTCTTTCAGGGCTCGAAGTATTATCAAGGAATCATTTATACCTGGTGAAAAATTAGCTGCTAGTCTGTGTTGCCAAACCAGCTCTTTTTTACTTAATAAATTCTTCCAGTCACCCCCCCAATCTATGTCCACAGTATCCAAAATAGCAAATTTAAAACCTTTAAAATTAGAACAAGTAAGGGAATGCCTATATGATGCACTTGTATCCTTCTTGTTTTTAACATCATATATGTGCTCATAGATTCTGCTTTTCAATGCCCTCTCTATTTTCCCAACATAGAATCCATTGCGCGTATCTCATAGAGTAAGGTACGCCACTCTGGTGGTAAAACAATTTCCTTTCTTGAATATAACCTTAGATGCCATCTTATTAGCTAGGTGGGTTTGAGGTGCTTTGACAGTATCAGTACAGTGGGAGCACCTCCCACAAGGTGTTGTACCACAACCACCTTCTATCAGTAAATTCAACTTGTTTTCCATAAGATGTTTAATATTCAAGCCCACCTTGCTGATAAAAACTGGTTTATCTCCCACTGCAGTCAACATATCATTAATTACCCTAAATATACTCCAGTTCTTTTTTAATATGTTTTTCACTTCATATGATATAGGACTGTATTGCACTATACATGCATGCTCATAAATCTTCATTTCACCAGGATCTGTGGGGGGCTATATTAGTTAATGGGTGGTTTCCTAACAGGGGCTTATATTTTTTTCTCCACCCTGTGTAAACCTCCTCAATAATTTGTTGCACCATCTGTTTGGGGTATCCCCTTTCTAAAAACAGATCTCTTAATGTGAAAAATTCCTGCCTCACATCACTCAATTCTGAAGTCATGTGTGCAATTCTTATAGCCTGTCCTTTGACTAAGATCTTTTTCTGTGAAAGTGGATGGTTGCTCGTATAATGAAGGTAAGAATTACAAAAAGTAGTCTTTACTACTAGATTTGAAACCTGTAGATGTATGGGAAATTGCCGTGTCCAAGTAATGTATACCTCTAGTGTTGTAGCTATATGTAAATTCCAAAAATGAAGTCCAACAGGGACCAGCAGGGGTGTATTTTCTGTTTCCCATCCAGTTATCCAGGTTGCGCTTAAAAAAGGTATAATGAGGTACTGTGCATGATGTGGAGAGGGAGTCTATTCCACAGATTGGGGCATCTCTGGGACACAAATCTGTCCCACCGACTAGTTCTATTGCTATAACAGACCAGGATAAGGTCACACATATGGGTTATCTGAGTGGAGCTTGACGTGCAGATATGCAGAAGTCCCATCAAGGCGGGGTCTGAGATTGCTTTGTATGCCGGACAAAAATCACCTCTGAGGAGTCTGAATGAAACTGAGTAGAAGGACAGGGCTTTTAGCCTATTATTGTAGGGTAGATGTTTGAACCCCTGGATTCTCCTGGTGAGGAACTTCTGTGGTCACTCCAGCTGCTGCATGTGCTTTGCGAGGTACATGCCAAAGGGGGCACTGTACTCAATAACTGGCCTTATAAGAAAAAAATACAGGAATGTTATGACCTCTTTGTCCCTGGATGAGATACCCTTACTTATGAGGTGGGCCATGTAGAAAGCTTTCTGTACAACGGACGCAACATAGTAGTCAAAAGTCAGGTTGCTATCAACCTGGGTGCCCAAATTTCTCACTTCTGATTGTGTACTTAGGACGTTGTTATTAATGTGATAATATGTAGGGACATCAATTTCCCCAAAGAGGATGATGATGCATTTTTTGGCATTCAGCTTGAGGCTATGTTTCTGGCACCAGTCATTTGTTCGAGTGATACCCTCTTGCAGGATGTCCACATCACTTGGAGAATTGATGACCATGCCCAGCTTGGAGTCATCTGCAAATGTGGTCAACCATAGCCCACTGGTTTTGGCCCGCACCTCAGAGAAGTATATCCCAAATAACAGAGGCCTCAGGACCAATCCCTGGGGTACACTGATCCTTACAGGTCTACTGCTTCTGGTGACTTCCCCTATTTTGATTAGGTGGGCTGTATCAGTGAGCCAGTTTGCTACCCATCTGGTAACATATGGATTGATGCCTAGTTGAGAGAGTTTATCTATTATGCCCGAGTGGGGAATAGTGTTGAAGGCTTTGACCAGGTCAAGGTAGGTGGTGGGCACCATCTTTCCCTCGTCCATGGTTTTGGTGACTGTCTCAAAGAAGTCATCCAGATTTAACAGACATGATCTCACCATGACAAAGCCAAACTGTGTGGGGTTGAGTGTTTAGAGTTTGCCAATGTCCATGTTAATGAGGTCCATGATAATTCATCCCATGGCCTTGCAGATCAGGCAAGTTAGGCTGATGGGTCTATAATGTTGCAGATCAGTGGACGCTCCACCTTTGTGTAATGGGATGACAGTCACTGTCCTTCACTTGGCTGGGACAAAGCCAGTACTCAGGCTTTGGTTGAATAGGATGCCAAATGGTGCTGCAAGTTCATGCCTGAGTTCATGTAAGATGAAACTTGGGATGTTGTTGTGTCCCATGGAGGCTGTATTTTTTGCCTTTGAGAGGGCAGTGATGACTTGTTCCCTAGAGATAATGGGTGGGTCAGATACTGGGGATGTCATGATTTACTGATGGGGGGACAGAGGGGTGAAGTTTTCACTGAATCTGTCAGCCAGTAGATTGGCTATATCTACAGCATTTGTGTATGTGGTGTCCTTGACCACCAGTTCTGAACAGATCTGGGTGCTTCCTTTGAGATTGCGGACATATGTGAAGAAGGGGTTATGATTGTCTCTGGTTGATGTGGCCAATTTGGACTCAAAGTTGGCTTTAGAGGATTTCACTAGTGCTCTTATTTGCTTGTTCAGGCTAAGGAGAGATTGCTTCCAATTGGGCACCTGCTCCTTCTTGGTCCTGGACAGCAATTTTTTTTCCTTTTGTTATATAGTTTATTTATTGCAGATGTCCACCAGACAGGTTTACTCTTCCTTGCAGAGGATGATTTTGTCCTGTCAGGTATTCCTTATTCCATGCATGTATAAAAATGCTCGTATAGTACTTTGGTGTAGATTTGGACATTGGTGCCAGTTCCTACAGAGGAGGAGGGAGCTGTGAGGCTGTTTATACCATCCTTAGGAGATTGTAATCTGCTTTGGAGAAGTTTTTTTGTTTGCCCTAGCTAGATGGGGGTCAGGGGAGATGGTATCTTTGAAAGTGATCGCCTTATGGTCGGATCTTACCATAGAAGATGATACTGTAGGGGTGCTGCAGTGGTTACTCATGTTGGTTAATACCAAGTCCAAGATGTTATCACCTCTTGTGTGGGTATCGACTAGTTGTTCCAAGGCATTTGCATTGATAAAATCAAGGAATCCCTGGGCATATTTGTTCTGGCATGAGTATTTTTTCCATTCTGTGGTTGAGAAATTAAAGTCACCCAGAATCATAGTAAAGGGTTGAATCTTGACAGATTCAAAGAGGTCCAGATAGGTGGAGTGGACATTTTGAGTTAAATTTGGGGTCATATCTATGCAGTAACAGGAAAACTAATGGATTGCTTAAGATAACTTATCAGTCTATTTACATTTACATTTATTTAGCAAGAATACAAATAAAAAAGTGCATTAGCTTTGTTATATGGATACTTTGTTCTAAAATTCTACAATTCACTTGCAAAAACATCAACCCAGACTTTATCTGGGATTCATGAATGCCTGTTTATTGTGCTATGCTTGCATACATGATGAGCAGTGACAAACTGTGCTTGCAATTTTGGAAACAGCGGTACACACTGTGATGTGCTAGAAAACAAATAATAGCCTATTTATATGCTACTAACCATATAATGAGCCATTCTGTGTGCTAATAAAGTACAAAAAAACATGGCATAGCAATTTAGAAATATACAAAACATGAGCAAACGTCATGCTCGCTTTACCTTTGATCTCAGGCATAAGCTTGTATACAGTCTCAGGAAATCCTTAAAATATGTTAGGGATTGCCATAGCTATTGTAAACTTGTATCTGCAAAAGGCTCTGATAGACGTTGTTGCTGCTGATGTTGCCAGGTGTTAGCCTTGAAACCACAGGATTTCAAACGCTGTTTAACCTACCATGGGCTCAATGAAACTGAAATAATGGACTGTTACAGAGTGGGCATAGTTACTGTAAAACAAATAGTGGACATCTGCTGGCCCCATCTGCAACTCCATGGGAATCATGGAGAAATCATTACAGTGGTGGTGTATATTTGCAAAGTTTTGCTGCAATGACCTTTCAGCATACCTCTCAACCTCTTAGAGCAAGAAATCTGGAATAAGCCACAAATAATAGGGTAACAAATGCCCAAAAATAGAGACACTTTTTAAGTATTGCTCTTACAAGAGTAGAAAGTTAGTAGAATAACATGTTTGCATTTGCATGAATTTTCTGAAAGATATGAAGTCTGCATCTCAAATATCTGCCATTATTTACTGACTTCAGTTGTCAATAATTTGTCAGTAAACCACAATTTTATGAGAAACAGACCAAAAATATGTTGCTAAAATCTGGACATTCTGCAAAAATCTGGACAGTTGAGAGGTATGACTTTCCGTGAATTATATGATCTATAGAGAACACAGTGGGGGTTTCACAAGCTTCTGCCTCAAGAATCATCTACCAGTTCCACAATACAATAATTCAACATGTGGGATAGCATAAGTGGTTTCTACTTACTCCAGAAGAAATAGTTAACACCATGCAGAATTTCCTTGCCATAGCCATTTTGCTGAGGTACATGAGCCATAGACTGCACCCACAGTGTCATAAAGGTCCCACCTTGTAAACTGTGAAGCATGTATGAGAACCACAAAGGGCATCACTCCATCAGCTACCAAGGGGTCTGTAATGAACAAGTATCATTTACAATATGTGTATGCGGGCCACCCAGGGAATTTTCACAATTCCCACAAATGGAACACGTGATCATTAGCAATGGTTTGCAAGGGGTGAGTTCCCAAAAAGGCATATGAATGGTTATGTCCTGGTACCCTGCCTCATGGCTTGCATCAGAAATGAACACAACCAAGCATACCAGGGGAACAACTGTGCACTATCACAAACCAGGAACATTGCTGAGCATATGTTTGAGCTGATGAAGGCATGTTTCAGCCATCTGGACTCAACTCGTTCAAAAATACTGATTATGTATATAATACTGCATAATATTATCTTTAGCAAACAGTTAGGATGGCCTGTTACAGGACCATCAGTTCTAGAAAATCAAGTAGTAGAAGCTGAAACAAATGAGGAGTCAGAAGAAGACCCATAATCAGGGGGCGATAATTCCAGACAGAGGTAGTCACAGTATACAGTAACACTAACAAAGAGGGAGCAGATAGCGCATAGCTTTACATAATAACTAGACAAGAGTGAAGCAGATGCACTACAGTACAAACGATGTATACAAAAACTCAATGCTGTACTTACCCATGCATAGGCTGGACACAATCTGCATCAGAGAGAGGCAACACAAGTAAAAATGTATAAGAAAAGAGCACAATTATCATTTGCATAGGAGGAAAAGGGAATACAGGAGTGCATGTCTTCACAGTGAAGTATGCAAGTGTGAATGCTGATGTTTATAAAAAAAAATGTGCTGTTTTGGGAATTGTCAAAACAGGTGGGGAGTTAATGTCAAGAATTGCCAGGATCAGTGTATGTGTGTGATGTGCTTTGGGTTTGTGGTGGTGTGTATGCTTGTGTGTATCTGCAGAGACTCATCCTTAACAGTTGGTGCAGTTCTATGGCTTAACCTACTGGACAGGTCCAGGGCATGCATGACAAAGCATTCAGCTTCCCATGCATGCCCTTGCCAATGAGAGCTGGCTCTGGTAGGAGTTGTACTGGCAGTACCATGATCCTGGCTAGATGCTGGTGAGCTCCAAACCTTGACTGACATCTGCAAAGAGATGTGGCAGCATGACAATGGCCTTGAGCAAGTAGATGGCTTCTCCTGGGAGTATACATCAACACAATAGATTTTGCTGTGGAAATCCTAGTACTGAAGTGGCAAGATTTTGCACATCTGTGGCCACATTGACTAACATCTGTCAATGTAGCAGATGACTTTCTGTGAAACTACCCCATTGCCCCTGGCAGGTGAAGCAAAGAAGACATTTCTTCATTCAGTGTGTGATTCAGTCTATGTAAGGAACCTCATAACATGTACTCCCATAGATCAGCATTCACACTCTGGTTCTGCCGTGGCTGTGGTGACACTAGCCTGTGCATCCATGGTAGCCCCACACATACATTGGGTTGCAGACACTGACACATAAGTCTCAGGAGATGGTGGTAACCATATTTCAGGGAGCACCATTACTAATCCCCTTCCCCATGTGAATCTCCCTGACTCCATGTGTTAGAGGCAGATAGTGACATCTGTCTTCAGGGGGCCAACAGACTTCCCTGATCTACAGTGTCCTCTTCAACCTGTCCTCTCTCTTTATGAATTCTAGTCACCCACAGAGATAGAGGCTGTCCATCGACTGTGCATGGGATGCAGTGGTCACAGTCCCTGTGTGAAACATACACTCAGCACACCCTGTCTGTGCCATGTCATTCCTGCCATCATTATCAGAGGCTACAGGTCCTCCAATATCAGACAGGGGCAGTTTCATAGTGCTGTACCAGATAAAAAAAAATCATCTTTGAATACACCCAAGCAAAACATATCTAGTGTCAACATAACCCAGCACCACAATTACACATGTAACTGATACCTTTACATTTGTAAATATGAGAAAAACTAATATCACTGGCTAAACCTTGTGCAGATGGCCATGCTTGTTGGATCTCTGATATACCTGATTGCCCTAATTTACAGTCCAGGCATGGTCAAGGTAGGGCTGGTCAGTGGCATGGACATCAAAGAACCATTGACCATATAGATGGAGGGCTTGCAGTACCACCTCTTTCATAGAATCTGAGAATTTTGGTTTGGTGGTTGATGTGGATTGCCAAACAAATGTATTTTCATGTGTGCACTCTGTTTTTTTAGGTATAGCTCCATTTATTTGGAAAACAGTGGCGTTAACAGCCTTCTTCATGCATGAGCCTTAGAAATCTATACACTACGGCTGTCCTATTAGGCCATAGAGTATGCTTTATTTGTGTCTCTGAAGTTAGATGTCATGTCAGGCATGTATGTGCACTGAGCACATTCTCCCCAGTGCCACCAAAAAAGCATAGAAGTGCAAATGAATAAGTACATATGACCATTACAACAGCACTGTTACAAAGGTTGTGACTAAAGATATACGTGCAAGACACACTACACTAAAATGGTACTGAACGGTACTCTGAATATGAGCAAAGGGGTGTGTCTTCCATCGGTCTTAACAATCCTGCAAGCTACTACATTCAGTGCACTTAAAATGTAACCCCTTAAGACACTTTTGGCCAACACATTTAAAAGTACTAATAACCTGATGTCTCATAGAGGCAATCAGGGTAAAGAGCAGAAACAGTTGTACAAAGGAATGGATTTGTAAGAAGTAGCACTTACCTTTTATAAGTGTATATCTTAGTAAGAAGAGATTTCACTAAAAGCACCTTTAGCAGGAATCAAGCTCCTTTGTTTTAGGCTTCTCATCATGCTTATATGATGGTAATTCAACACCCTGGGCACAGTGATCATGCTAATTAAGGCTAAACTAATTACTTATTTATTCATTTTTTTTTTTATTTAACATTTGTTTACTGCAAAAGACCAACTTGGAACAAAGCCAATTTTCAGCAAAGGCCCAGGGAGAAATGCTCCAGATACATATATTTGAAATGTGGGAGGAAACCGGAGCACCCGGAGAAAACCCACACAAATGCAGGGAGGACATGCAGTCTCCGCACAGAAAGCACTTTAGCTGAGAATCGAATTGGAGAACCTCTTGCTGTAAGGTGACAATGCTACCACTGTACCCCTGCGCCATTTATTATTGTTTTCTAATCTTTCAGTTTGCATGACAAGCATACCCAGTGAACATCCTGCAGATTTCTACATGATACTGTACACATTCCTGGGTCCTTGTGGGATGCACTGCACATGTGTGGTCAATTTCTTCTTGTGGGAGGAATGGCAGTCCATTTTTAACTATTTGTAGATGGAGTCATTCTAAAGCATGTATTCCCAACAGCATACACAAGGATGGTGGATTGTCATGTTCCATACTTTAAAGTGCCATTGGAACTATAATAATAAAACAGTAACTGTATTCCTGAGTTTGTCATCTGTTGTACAACTAAGATGCCAGTTGATGTCATTCATTGAGTGGCAGATGGGACATGTGAGAACTGTTTTGGGTGATAACTGTCTGATATTTTTATTGAGATTCTTCAAAGTGAGACATTATGGCTTGGGAAGGAGAGGGCAGTGCTCCTTTTACAGCCTGGAGATGTTGTAAGGAAGCAACAAAGTTATTTCTTTAACTCCATAAGGACTAAAGCCAGAGACTTTTGCAGAACGTCTATGCAGGTACACAGTATAAGACTGAATCCTGGAATAGTCCACCCCTGGCTGTCATCTGTGCAAGCAGTAGTCCACACAGGAACAGTGTTATCAACATTACAGTGTCATGAATCCAAAAAAAGTCAAAAAAGCAGCAAACCACAAACAAATAATCCAAAAACATTCTACAACACAATTCCATGGGTGCAAATCCAAAAGACTTTACTAACAAAACTTAAATAAAGCGCTCTGGCCAAGGAGTATGACGTGAAAGATCAAGCACCGCCTATGTACTATAAGTGTAGCATATGTTGGATTCACATTTAAACTGGCACTTAATGCTAGCCACAAATATTACACAGTGATCTCTTTATCTTTATAGCACCTACAGGTATCAAGCCAGATAGACAGCTGCACAGGAAATGGTTGGAGAGTCACAGATAGTGAAGGGATGAGTATACCTGCTCCATTATGTCCTCATTTTAATATTGATCAAAGTAGGCATTCATAAAAAAGAATGTATAACTTCCATACCATATTGACACTTATTCCATTACTGCCATCCATGCCTCAGAGGTAGCAGTATACCTGTTCAATGTTGCTTTTCTGCAAGCACATCCTTGTAGAGGTGTACAATTGGGTCACGATGCTGAGTCTCTGTTCACAGATCGTGAGGAGGTCTGTGGTTTCAATCTCCTCCAAAAAGTAGTTACCATTTTCTGATTTGTATAAGCACAGCATTGCATGGGGCGTATATGTAAGAATACCATTATTACTTGAGTGAGCATGTTTAAATGTAAAACAGAAGTTGTTTCCTTTGAATATCACCTGTGACCAAAATATGTATCATGTCTGGGCAGCATCTATTTTTTTTTGTATATGTACTGCAGTGCCAGACATCAAACTACTGCATCTATAACTACATGCAGCTATTTTCCTGTCTATATAGCAAATTATGCTAATTCTTCATCTGCTAGATGTATTGGCATGGTGGTCATTGATTCAGTTCCTCCTTGCTTTTCTATACTAACAATCTTGTTAAAGTAATTAATATTTTTGTTTGATCCAACAAGTATGAAGTTCATTCATCGTATGTGTACTTTTTCTCTCCTGTACCCCTTTGTTGCTATCTTCTCTCTTAGGTACTTCCATTTCTTTTACTATTGTATGCAGAAGCACAGCAAACTGCACCCATCCCAGTGGCAAGGCCTGGCCACTGTCCATTGCAGCACCATAATTACAACAACCAGCACATCTAGGTCCCAGCCTGCCACAGTTTTCTCCATGCCTCCTGCCCTATTTGCATCAGGTAACCCTGCATAGTTACACCCTCCTGTAGCAGTGTGACTGGAAGTGACACATTTTTTTTCATTTTTTGGCAGCTGGCAGAGATTGTTAGGGGTTTCATCAACAGAAAGTTGGATGCCCACATTGGCCACATGGAGACCATGCTGCAGCTACTAAATGAGTCTCATCACTGAACAAAAATGGCTCCATATTCTGATGCAAGACTCAGTGGTGACAGTACCCAGGGTGATGAGTAATTTCCTACTGGGTCTCATTTGTCAGAGACTCTGCAAACACCCAATCCTGTTCCACAACCTGGTGTCCCCCTCCCTTTGTGTCCTTGCCCAGTCCTGTTGCTTTTACCATCCTCCCCTCACCATTGTCTTCTCTGTTTTTGTCTGATGTCTTTTTCACCATTGTGTTCCTCTTCCTTCATTGTGTTACCCCACAATCAGTTAGTAATGTCTTTCTTTCCTTGCTACCTAACATAGCCCTCTTATTGATCTCTTACTTCCCTTACTTCTATCCCCAAATTCCCCTTCTCTTCCTAAGAAAAAAGGGCTCCTAGCCCATAAAAAAGGATTTGCTTTCTACTTCACCTCCATCAAGCTCATTCTTTATTTGCTCATCCTCTCTTCTATGCTCTGGTTGGGTTCTCTTCCCATCTCCGTCCTATACTGCCATTTACAACTTTTAGTCTGGTCAAAATTTAGATAAATTAGATAAATACTCCATACATGCCCAATAGGGTTTCTAAATCACTTATCCTCTTGTGGTCAAACTGTATGCGTGATGGGACACAAAGGCCATCATCATTGCCCATATACAACAAATAGGGTAGAGAGTTCTAATCTTGTAAGGAATATCATAGGCTCATAGGATCATAGGAAGTTACTAGACATTTGGCCCTGAGGCTCTTAAAAGACTAGCCAAGAATTTAGCTCATGTTCCAACAAGTCAGCACTCTATACCACTATCCAGCAGGGACACAGGTGGAATCCCAGGGGTGTATTTTCTGTTCCCCGCCCAGTTATCTAGGTTGCGCTTAAAAAGGTTTAATGAGGTACTCTGCTTTATGTGGAGAAAGAGTCTATTCCACAAAAAAGGAGTCTCTGGGACACAAATCTGTCCTGCCAACAAGTCCTATTCATGTCAAAGACCAGGTTGAGGTCATGCGTGTGGGTTACTCAAGTGGAGCTTGACTTGTAGATATGCAGCAATCCCATCAGGGTAGGGCCTGAGATTGCTCTGTATGCCAGACAGAGGTCACCTCAGAGGAGTCTGTAGGTGTCTGAGTAGAGGGACAGGGCTTTTAGCCTATCTGTGTAGGGTAGATGTTTGAGGCCCTGGATTTTCCAGGTGAGGAACTTCTGTGATCTCTTCAGCTGCTGCATGTGCTTTGTGATGTACATGCCAAAAGGGGCATTGTACTCAATAATGGGTCTTTTAAGGGAAGAATACAGGGATGGTATGACCACTTTGTCCCTGGATGAGACACCCTCACTAATGAGGTGGGCCATGTAGGAAGCTTTACATACAATGCAGGAAATATGGTCGTCAAAAGTCAGTTTGCTATCAACCTGGGTGCCCAAGTCCCTCATGTATGATTGAGTGTTTAGTACCTTATTATAAATGTGATAATTTGTGGGGACGTCACTCTCTACCAAAAGGGATGAGGATGCATTTTTTGGCATTCAGTTTGAGACCATGTTTCTGGCACCAGTCATTAATTTGGCTGGCACCAGTCATTAATTTGGGTGAGACCCTCTTGGAGGATGTCCACATCACTAGGGGAATTAATGACAGTACCCAGCTTGCAGTCATCTGCAAACTTGGTCAGCCATAGCCCAATAGATTTGGCCTGCACCTCAGAGAAGTATATCCCAAACAACAGAGGACCCAAGACCAGTCCCAGGAGTACACCCCTTGTTATGTGCCTACTACTTGAGGTGGCTTCCCCTATTTTGACTAGGTGGAATCTATCAGTGATCCAGTTTGAGATGGTCACCAAGGCCATAGACAATGGGGGAGATGGTGCACACTGCCTTCCTTGACCTGGCCAAAGCCTTCGATACTATTCCCCAATCAGGTATAATAGATAAACTCTCTTAACTAGGCATCAATCTATATGCTACCAAATTTAACAGGCATGACCTCCCCTTGACAAAAGCAAACTGTGTGGGATCAAGTGTCTGGAGGTTGCCAATGTCCTTGTTAATGAGGTCCATGATAATCCGCTCCATGGCCTTGCAGATCAGGCTAGTTAGGCTGATGAGTCTGTAATTTCCTGGATCAGTGGACACTCCACCTTTCTGCAAAGGGATGACAGTAGCTATCCTCCACTTGGCTGGGATGAAGCTGGTGCTCAAGCTTTGGTTGAATAGGGTGCCTAATGGTGCTCCAAGTTCCTGCCTGAGTTCATGCAGGATGCAGCCTGGGATGTTATCAGGTCCCATGGAGGCTGTATTTTTTTGCCTTTGAGAGGACAGTGATGACTTGCTCCCTAGAGATAAGGGGAGGGGGTCAAGTGCTGAGGATTTCCTGTTTTACTTATGGGAGGGACGGAGGAGTGAAGTTTTCACTGAACCTGTCTGCCAGCAGGCGGGTTATATCTACAGTGTTTGTGTATGTGGTGTTCTTGACCACCAGCTCTGAGCAGATCTGGGTGTTTCCCTTGAGACTGTGGACATATGTGAAGAAGGCCTTATGATTGTCTTTAGTAGATGTGGCCAGTGTGGAATCAAAGTTTGTTATGGAGGATTTTACTAATGCTCTTATTTGCTTGTTGAGGCTAAGGAAAGATTGCTTCCAAATATGCACCTGCTCCTTCTTGGTCCTGGACAGCAATTTTTTCCTTTTATTATAGCATTATTTATTGTAGATGTCCACCAGACAGGTTTACTCTTCCTTGAGGAGAATGATTTCATCCTGTATGGTATGCCTGATACTTTGGTGTAGGTTTGGACATATGTGCCAGTTTCTATGGAGGAGGAGGGGCTGTGAAGCTGTTTATACCTTCTCTCAGGAGACTGTAATCAGCTTTGGAGTAGTTTTTTTGTTTGACCCTAGCTGGTGGGGGGGGGGGTCAGGAGAAATGGTGACTTCAAAAGTGACTGCTTTGTGGTCAGGTCTTACTAGGGATGATGACACTGTAATGATGCTGCAGCGGTTACTTATGCTGGTTAATACTAAGTCCAAGATATTTTCACCTCTTGTGGGGTTGTCAACCAACTGGTCCAAGGCATTTGCATTGGCAAAATCATTGACAAAATCAAGGAACCTCTGGGTATTTGTGTTTTGGCATGAGTATTTCTTTCAATCTATTGTTGGATAGTTAAAGTCACCCAGGATCAGGGTAAAGGGTTGAATCCTGATAGAGTCAAAGAGGTACAGATAGGTGGAGTGGGCATCTTGAGTCAGAGTTGGAGGCCTATAGCTAGCTTTGATTTGAATAGAGTCTTTTCAGTTGTTAACTGCACCTGGAGTGTTTCCTGTGCATAATACTATTTGACCAGCCTAGAGGTGTGTATGTCTCTTATATATATTGCAACTCCACCTCCTTTTGTTTTGCTGCCCACAGTATGGGGTCTGAATGAATGATAGGATGAGTAACCTGGTATGGTCTCTGCAGCTTTGAACCAGGTTTCTGTGACTTCACAAATGTCAGCTTCTTCCAGGGTTAAGAATGCTTACAATGAGTAGTTTCATGTTTAGACTCCTGACATTTAGCAGCTTGACCTTTTATTTATGTTTTGATGAAATTTTCATGTTCATAGGTTCATTGGTTCATAGGTAGGTATTAGGCTATTGGCCCTGGGGCCTATACAAGCCCAGCCAAAAAGGCACCCTGGCTTTTGCCCCCCAAGAAAATTATTTTCCTGTGCCACTGTTGAGCAGAGACACAGAGGTGACTCCCTGGGGTGAATTTCCCATTTCCCATCCAATCATCAAGATTTTTCTTGAACAGTGCTAATGAGGAGCTTTGTTTGATATAGATAGGTAGTTTATTCCAGAGTATGGGAAGTCTCTGGGACAGGAATCTATCCCTCCAGCATGTTCTGTTTATTGTGGTGACAAGGTTTAGGTCCCTAGAGCGTGTAGCTCAGAGGAATTGGGATTTCTTTAAGTGGAGCATGTCCAACAGCTCTGGGTTTGACATAGCTTTGTATGTTAGGCAGAGATCACCTCTGAGTAGGCGATATGCGACGGAGTAAAGCAGGAGTTTTTTGAGACGGTCTGCATAGGGCATCTGTTTGAGGCCAGTAATCTTCTTTGTGAGGTATTTCTATGGCCTTTCCAGTTGTTGTAGATGTCTTGTAAGGTACATACCAAAAGGGGCATTGTACTCTATAATGGGTCTAATGAGTGATGAGTAGAGGGGAACAATTACCTCTTTTTTTCTGGATGAGAAACCTTTTGTGATCAGGTGTGCCACATAGAAGGACTTCCTGACTACTGTGGCAATGTGATTATCAAAGGAGAGACTATTTTCCACCTGTGTCCCAAAGTCTGTTATCACACTTTCGGTGTTAAGTATACTACCACCTATGTTGTAGTTCATGGGTACAGAGTTTTTACCAAACTAGCCTGGAGGTGTGAATATCCTTAATGAATATGGACACACCTCCACCTTTGGTGTTCCAGTCCAGGTTACATGGCTGAAAAGTGTCGTATGAGTTATAGCCTGGTAGTGCAGGGGTGCTCTCTGGAGCCTTGAACCAGGTCTCAGTCACTGCACAGATATCAATGTTCTCCATTTTAAGGAGTGCCTCGAGTGAGTGCATTTTGAGATTTAGACTTCTGTTAACTGTTGATAGTTCAAGTACAATGACATAAATGCAGGAGTAAAAAGCATGGCATTAGAGGTCTCCTAGGAGCATGGGGTTAAAGGTATCCTAGATACTTTAAGCATAAATACCAGGAATAGGCTGAAAGTAAACATAAAACAAACCAAGTAAAATGTTTGAAGTCCAATGAACTTGGACATTTTGCATGAAATCATCATTTAGCCAGTGAACCTGTGCAGTGTGATGTGTGTTTTCTCTTAATTGAATCACTATTTCTTGTATGTGAAAAAAAACTGTGCTTCTTAATTATATGACTTTGATAATGTGTGTTGTAAGAGTGGAGGTATTACCTGTATGTATATTGCTTGATTCAGACAGTATGCTAATGTTAGTGAGTGAAAAGCTGATACCTGAACACAAAAGAGACTAATCAAACAAGCGGAAGTAGGGCGAGTGCAGGGGGGCAAAATAACGTGCTTTTGGCAGAATTAACATTTCCCACAGGCCTTCAGGTAAAAAAGCTTTTTGTAGGGATTGTCCATGATTGAGACCATGATGTGGTCTTAGGTAAAGACTTTCCTCACTTCCCAGAAGTACAGAAAAATGACTATAATGACCCACAGACAGAATCCACTGGTATAGGGGAAGAGGAAAGTTCAGCTCAGGGATTCAGGAACATTGCATCCATGTTTACAGCAATACCCACATTGTTTAGATGTAAATATCATGAAAAGAAGTAGCTGTTCATCCTTGAAGAAGTTGGAAATATAACTCGGTCTATTTACACTTGATTCAGCACTTCCTTGACAAGTGAGACAAATAATCAGGTGCACTTCTGTGTTAGGGAAGAACATAGCAGGAAAGTGTCATACATTTACAGACTGGAAGCAAAAAAAAAAAAAAGACCTCAACAGATTTTAGCCCATTACCTTCATCAGTGTAATTCTAACAAACACTACATTAACAAGGTGAGCCACAGAAACATGGTAAAGAAGCACATAGCAGGTAATTGCTACACATTTAAAGATTGTTAGAAGAAGAGAGAAAAAAGAAGCCAGGCCTCAAGGGATTTAAAACTATTGCCCTCATCTGTAAAATTTACCAAAGACTACATTAATAAGGTGAGCCATAGAAGCAATACTACTGAAGATGTCAAGAGAAGCACATAGCAAGTGAGTCCTACACATTTACAGACTAGAAGTGAAAAAAGCAGGTCTCAAGGTACTTAAAGAACTTGAAATTCTACCAAAGACAATATTAACAAGGTGAGGCATAGAATCGCTAACATTGAAGGTGTCAGGAAAGCACATTACATGTTCATAGTACACACTTACAGAATGGAAGCAGAAAGGTCAAGCAGTCCATATATTGACCCACCTAGTCAAAATAGGGGAAACCACCTCAAGTAATAGACCAGTAACAAGTGGTGTACTTCAGGGATTGGTCTTGGGGCCTCTGCTGTTTGGGATATACTTCTTGGAGGTGCAGGCCAAATCTAGTGGGCTATGGCTGACCAAGTTTGCAGATGACTGCAAGTTGGGTGCTGTCATCAATTCCCCTAGTGATTTGGACATCCTCCAAGAGGGTCTCACTCAAACAAATGACTGGTGCCAAAAACGTCACCTCATGCATCATCATCCCATTTGGGGAGAGTGACATCCCCATAAATTATCACATTGATAATAAGATACTAAACATGCAATCAGTCATGAGGGACTTGGGCACCCAGATTGATAGCAAATTGACTTTTGACCACCATATTGTCTGCGTTGTACAGAAAGCTTTCTACATGGCCCACCACATTAGTAAGGGTATCTCATCCAGAGACAAGGTGGTCATAACATCCCTGTATTCTTCCCTTAAAAGACCCATTATTGAGTACAGTGTCCCTTTCAGCATGTACCTCACAAAGCACATGCAGCAGCTGGAGAGACCACAGAGGTTCCTCAACCGGAGAATCCAGGACCTCAAACATCTACCCTACATGGATAGGCTAAAAGCCCTGTCTCTCTACTCAGTCTCCTACAGACTGCTCAGAGGTGACCTCTGTCTGGCACACAAAGCAATATCAGACCCCACCCTGATGGGATAGCTGCATATCTGCAAGTCAAGCTCCACTCGAGTAACCCACACACGTAAGCCTGGTTGGTATGCCAGTATAAGGAACTGCATTTTTTTTTCTTTTTTCTTTTGTTATTCAGTGCTAGAGCTTGGTTAGGGTTGCTCATCTGGTTAACATTCAGGCTTCTGGTAAGGCTGAGCAACTGGCCAGAGCTGTGTTGAGTCTTTGCAGTTTCACCTGGTGCTAGAGGTTCCTGCTGTGACCTGGAGTTGGAGCTGGCCCAGATTTCTTATGAGGCTGAGTGAGGTTGGTTGGTGAGTTGGTCTGGGACTTAAGGGCCTTACTGGTAAGTAGTCTCACCCTAATTGTAGTTTGCTAGGTACTTTATACATATATATATATATATATATATATATATATATATATATATATATATATATATATTTATATATATAAAGATGGTCAGACCATGAAATCCCCATAGTCTGCTCTGGTGTGAGTAGTTTGGCCAGAGGAGAAAAGTCTGCTTCTTAGCCACACAATACTTGTTAGAGAATTGGTGGCTGCTGGGCTGTGGGAGATGAAACGTCTAGATAGTATGGGTCCTGGAAAGTAATTACTTAAATTTCATTAAAAAAATAACAACGGGGCCTCAGTGGTAGAGGCACTAAGGCCTCAAATGTGGAGAGGTGCAGGTGTTTGGTCCTGGTTATCAACAGTGTGTTTTATCTTCCAGGATGATGAATGTGCAGGAGATAAGGCAGAATTAGGCTGAATAGTGTCTCAGGCAGAGGTCTTTTTTCAACAGGCAGTGGCTCCAGCGCATTCAGTGGTAGAGGTTGTCCCTTAGCCACCAGTGAGGACTAAAGGAAATAAGAATGTTATGGATGAATACCCAGCAATGAAGCCCACCAGCAAAAAAGAATTAAACAGGAACCAGAAGCAAGACTATGGAGCCAGCACAGTCCAGTAAGTGGAACCTCAGTTGACTTCAAGTAACCTCTTTACAAGCAAAGAAAAAAGAAAGGTAGAGTAGAATCATTTGCCAGATTAATATTTGGTAGGGTTTTTGTAGGACTTAATGCTGAAGACAGAATTAGGATGCAGGAGTTGCTGAAGTTGTCTGAGCAGGTTCAGGACCCAGAGGTTTAGACAAATCTGGCTGAAGTGGACCCAGTGGATGGCTTGGTAAATCTGGAGTCTGTGAGAAGGTCATGGTTTCTGTCTGGGCTGTGAGAACAGTTTTGTCCCACTGAGTTGGAAGGTTTGGTCAGGAAGAACAGTTCCAAGATTTTTAGGGAGTGCAGGCTTTCCTGGTGGGAGACATTGACATATTCATTTTAGGAAGTTAAAGGCCATTGATAAGTCATCAGTGGAAAACAGGCATGTGGAAATGTTGGTTATGGCAAGGGTACATTCTAGAGTTACAGCTGAAGAGTAAAGGGTTAAGAATATGATGTGTTGGGCTTTTAAGCTAGGAATATATTCCTGTCCTGCATTTAGATTTACTCACATCTGTTCACATTGCGGTGGCCACCACAAAACAGTAAAGAGTTGGAATAAAGATGGGATGGCATATATGCCTCATGATAATAGCAGGCAAGGAGATCTAGGGAGGTAACAGTGAGAGGCTGGGTAAATATGCAGGTGGAAGATGGTCCTTGCTATTTGTGGAGTGACTGGATGACCAGACTGTGCACTCCGCTGTTAAAGTAGGTGTACTGAAAATTATGCTGGAAAAATACCCCAGCAAAGGAACAGCTAATGAGTTGTCCCAGGGGTCTGTTATGGGTTTCAGAATAGGGGGACTAGGGGAAGGTTTCTGCCTACCTGAAGTCAGCAACAAGGAGGAAGGGAAGGAGGGATGGAGGGAATAGTTCAAGCATTGCTAGACAATGAGGTTTAGGTTGAAAGAATTTTAGGGCCTTTAAATTCTAAGTCATTTCTTGGCTTTAGGATTTCTCCCTGGATTTGGTGACAAAAAAAAAACTGGGTGAATTTCACCTGATTCACTGTATCTCTTTTCTGTGAGGGAGTTCAGTGAATGACTATATTGATAAGAATGAAGTAAGGGTACAGTGTGCCTCACTGGAGGATGTGGTGAAGATGATCAGGGGGTTTACCAACCAATGGTTCATGAAGTTTGACACTGACTCAGCTTTTGGTTGCTTCCACCTGGCCGTATAACTGGATGATGTTCAGAAAGAGCTTACAAGGAAAGTTTTATTTTGTCAACTCAATGCCAAAGAGCTGTGCAGAGGCTGGTGCTACTTTTGAAACATTTAAAATAAATGCATCTGATGAATCTGGGCATCTTGAGGCAATGTAGAAATTGCCTCATGTGCACAGACAACCCTCTGCTCCTACCACCCAACACTACAACCTGTGAGGGATGCACTTATCTAGCCAAATTGGAGGTAAAGCTCTCTTCAACCAAGACTGAACTTGACAGTCATGAGGAGAAGGTAAACATTTGCACCACACCACACTCATCACATAGTCTCACTAAATCTACACCACCAAAATCCACACATAGTAACACAAAAACATTCACGGAGGCTCTCAATAATAATCTGTCTAAGCAACAGAGACCTCCAAAGCAGAAACGCAAGCAACGTCCATTCCCCAACACAACCCAAATGACACATAGCCCACAGACTCAGTATCGCCACTCAACTACAGCTAATAAGACAAAACAATGTACCCAACACACTAGTCATGGGTGACTCTATAGTCAGGCACACTGATGTCCCACTCACCAGGCTAAACAAGGAGAAGGTTACTGTCGGCTGCCTGTTGGGTGCCAGGATCCGCCACATAACCCACGTACTCAGGTCACTCCACAAGTACAAATATGACTCTGTCATTGTCCATGTTGGTGTGAATGACCTGAGACGTACCTCCCTGGACTACATGAAAAGAGACATGGAAGAGCTCTCCGATCTTATAGCCCAGGTAGTTATGACCCTAGCCCTGAGTAGCATTCCTGCCATCACCCAGAATAATACCGCAGTACAAGGACAAAATAAATTACTTCAACAATTGGCTAAGCTTCTGGTGTCATTCTAAGGGGATCCAGTATCTGTCTGCTTGGGATAACATGGTCGACAGACCACAATGCTTTGCCACAGATGGCCTGCACCTGTTGCCCCTGGGATTCTGGATACTGGCTAAGGCTCTTGCTGCCCCTATAGTGCCTTTCTTAGGCAAGGTTCAAATGACAAATTCACCACCATAACAGGAACAAGCAAGCAAAAACTGAGGGTAATGCTACTCAGTGCTAGAAGTCTAAATCTCAAAATGCACTCACTCACTCAAGGCACTCCTTAAAATGGAGAACATCGATATCTGTGCAGTGACTGAAACCTGGTTCAAGGCTCCAGAGAGCACGTATGCACTGCCAGGCTATAACTCATACCACACTTTTTGGCCATGTAACCTGGACCAAAACACCAAAGGTGGAGGTGTGTCCATATTCATTAAGGATAGCCACACCTCCAGGCTAGTTGCTCAGCATAATGCATCCGAGGTTATCCAAGTGCAACTAACTCTGGGCAAAACTGCAATCCAAATTGTAGCTTGCTACAGATCCCCCACCATGCCCCAGGATTCCCACTCATCTTTTCTTGATGTACTGGAAAATATTAGGGTTCAACCAAACACCCTAATAATGGGTGACTTCAACTACCCCACCATTAACTGGGAAAACTACTCGTGTACCAACTCCTTAGCTCAACGATTTCTGGAATTCATAAACTCCAATGCCCTGGATCAGCTTATCCACACTCCCACCAGGGGCAACAATATCCTAGACCTAGTCATTACCAACATGAGTGACTGGTGTTCCACACCTGAAGTCAACTCCTCATTGGTCCAATCCGACCATAAGCTAATCATCCTTGATATCCACATCCCGCCCCCACCCCCTATTAAGGAAATCGCAGGAAAAAATTTCTCCAAAGCCAACTTCATGCTTCTTAAGACAGAAGTGGTGAACTTCATGACACCCATGCAGATGGACAATACAGTTACAACTGCTGAATCCTACACAAATGCACTCTATAAGCACTTACACAAGTGCATGGATCGTGCTATCCCAAACAGAACCAAGACGCTATCCGCCAAAAAAAGGAAGCCAATCTGGTGGTCCCCTACCATAAACAAACTGTACAACAGAAGGAAGAAAGTGTTGCAAAAGAGAGTAAAATCCCATGAGTGGAGGAGGTCCCTGGTCAGCCTCAGTAAGAAGCTGAGATCCCTTATAAGATCCTCCAAAGGTAGCTATGAAAACAAAATCATCACTAATTCTAAGAAGAACCACAAAGCATTCTATAGCTATGTCAAGAATCTCAATGGCAACACCTAGATCTGCTCTGAGTTACAGCGCAACGGCAGGAAAATTACAGAACCAACTGATATTGCCAACATCCTGGCAGATAGGTTGAGTGTTAACTTTACCCCCCTCTCCCCATAAAGGGCCCATATCTATACAGGAAGAATGCAGAGTCCCTGTAATCACAACTATGCAGGTAAAAGCTGCACTATCTAAAGCCTAAAACAAGGCATCCATGGGACGGACAACATCCCAGGCTGCGTTTTTTACACAAACTTCAGAACGAACTGGCTCCCCACTTAAGCACCATGTTCAATAATAGCCCACTGAATGGCGCACAGCAACAGTTATCCCACTCCACAAAGGGGAGACACCACTGATCCTGGGAACTATCGACCTATTAGCCTGACGAGCCTGGTCTGCAAGGCCATGGAACGTATCATCATGGAACTCATAAACAAAGACATTGGTAACCTCCAAGCTCTGGATCCCACCCAGTTCGGGTTTGTGAAATGCAGATCATGCCTTCTGAGCCTGATTGACTTCTTTGAGGCAGTCACCAAAGCCATAGATGAGGGTAAGGTGGTTCACACAGCCTATCTTGACCTTGCCAAGGCTTTCGACACCATCCCCCATTCTGGAATTATATCTAAACTCACTAAACTAGGTATAAATTCCTACATCAAAATATGGGTTGCCAACTGGCTCACTGACAGAACCCACAATGTAAAAGTTGCAGACTCCAAATCTGACCTCAAAGCAGTGACAAGTGGAGTACCACAGGCCTCCATCCTGGGACCTCTCTTCTTTGGTATCTACTTCTCTGAAGTACAGGCTAACACAGAAGGCCTCTGGCTAATGAAGTTCACAGATGACTGCAAACTAGGAGCCATAGTGAAATCCCCAAATGATGTGGACATCCTACAGAAGGGCCTTGCTGAGACAGATGTCTGGTGTCAGAGCCATGGTCTCAAGCTCAATGCCAAAAAGTGCAGTGTCATTCCCTTTGGTAAAAACTCTGTACCCATGAACTACCACATAGGCAGCAATCTACTTAACACCAAATGTGTGATAAGAGACCTTGGGACCCAGGTGGACAGTAGTCTCTCCTTTGATAGTCACATTGCCACAGTAGTCAGGAAGTCCTTCTAAGTGGCACACCTCATCATAAAAGGGTTCTCATCCAGGAAAAAAGAGGTAATTGTTCCCCTCCACTCGACACTCATTAGACCCATTATAGAGTACAACACTTTGGAATGTACCTCACAAGACATCTGCAGCAGCTGGAAAGGCCACAGAAGTACCTCACAAAGAGGATTACTGGCCTCAAACAAATGCCCTACACTGACCATCTCAAAAAACTCCAGCTTTACTCCATAGCATATTGCCTACTCCGAGGTGATCTCTGCCTAACATATAAAGCTATGTCAAACCCAGAGCTGTTGGACATGCTACACCAAAAGAAATCCCAGTCCCTCCGAGCTACATGCTCTAGGGACCTAAACCTTGTCACCACAATAAACAGGACATGCTGGAGGGATAGATTCTTCTCCCAAAGACTTCCCATACTCTGGAACAGGCTACCCATCTATGTCAAGCAAAGTTCTTCATTAGCACTCTTCAAGAAAAATCTTGATGAGTGGATGGGAAATAGGAAATACACCCCAGGGATCACTTCTGTGTCTCTGCTCAACATTGGCATAGGAAAATAACTTTCTTGGGTGGCGTAAGCCAGGGAATCTTGTTGGCTAGGCTTACGTAGGCCCTTGGGCCGATAACCTAGTACCTACCTATGAACCTATGAAGAACCATGCATTAAATTTTGCAAAAGTGTGCTTTGGACTTGAAGGTGGTTCATTATTTGGATGATTTCCTATTAACTGGTGAGGGTCAGGAAGTGGTTAAGCAGGGAAAGTGACTTTTGCTAGAGTTGTGTTCTGAACTGGAAATATCACTAGTGATAAAGAAGCAGGAAATCCAGCCAAAGTACTGACTTTTCTTGTATTAGAAGAAGATTAAACTTGAGAGTCTGCATTTGTTTCATGTTATAGGGGACAAGATGATTAAATTGTGTGGGAGGATACAGGAATTTTTGGGCGAGGATAAAGTCAAAAATTAGGGATGCGATAAAAGTGTAATTTGTTGAATTTCTATGTGCAGAGCTGTTAGGTTTCGGAGATCCTTTGGCAGTTTACTAGTTAACCTGTTAAGAGGGGCTAAGTGTAAGCATTACAGGGTTGGAGTAACAAAATGGGTAAAGGTGGACCTTGCCATTTGGGTGAAATTCTTGCTCTATTTTAATGGGGTATCATTCTGGTAAGAGGAGTAGGTTTCCCTATTATTATCTGTAGCAGTTCACAGACAGAGCAGTGGGCTTAGGCATGAGAACTTATTTTAGAGGTAATGGAATGCAGTGCAGTGGGTCAGTGGTTGGCCTACTGAGTGCAGAAAAGGTGCATCCACTTGGGTAGTTATGGTTATTTGTTAAGGAGAGTTGAAGTAAAGAAGGTTGGTTATCTTTCACACAAAAAAGTCTAACTGTGGTTCAAGTATTATCCAAGAAATTGGTTAAATTTGACTTGGTTCAGTTGCTGTTAAGGAAATTGGTTCTGTACTGTTTTAGGATTAATTTGTCATTTTCAACTAAACACATTCTGCGTAGATTAAATATTCTGGTTAAGAGTTTTTGTCATTTTCATTTCCACAGATTTTAGACATTGGTTCCAGAGTTATATGAATGTATGTCAAGAGTACCAGATGATGTGTGAGAAGGGGCAGTTTGTAGCAGTTTGATTAGTACAACAATCATGGGCTTTGCCAGCTATACAATTCAGTGCTAACAGCTTTTGTATCTTTTGTGAAGTGGTTGCCAATGTCAGAGGGAGTATGGTTAGTTAAGTTAGTGACTAGGTATGCAGTGCACAGATGGAGTTGAGGGGAGGTAGTACATACTGTAAGGATGTGGCTAGTTGCTTTTAGTACTACAGCCAGGTTCTCCAGCTTGATGGATATTACAAAGAACTTGTGACTTTTAAAGATGCTGAACAGCTGGGGAAGATTTACCAGTTTAGAATGGGTTAGTAGGCTTCTCTTGGTAAAGACAGTTACTTTAGTTATTCTTGAGGGGCATCTATGAGTTAGCTTGTTGTTACAACAGGTACGTAATGAATTATGGGCCACCTTGTCTGTATTTATGTATGAGGCAGCATTTTACATTAGTTACTGGAGAATCTTAGAAGGAGGAATTTGTGTATCTTTGACTACGAAGTTCTGGTGTTAATGGGTAAATCAAAACCAGAGCATGTTAATCAAGGTCAATGTGTGGTTGTGCATAAGAGTAAGGAAATTTTGTTGTGCCCACTGTTTTGGATATTGGCTTGATGGAAGGTGACAGTAGTTGATAGGTCTGGGCTTTCAGTGGCAGGATGGCAGACCTATTATGGATACTGTCTTATTAAGGAAAACATTGGGCAGGTATGGTATCATGGGAGACAGATATTCTACTGACTTGTATAGAACAGCTACGGCTTCTAATTTAGCTTTAGAGAGTAAACTGATCAACATTATAAAAGATTGGGTAGGTGGCCATTCAGTGATTTTATGTCTTATATTACATAGGAATTTGAGTGGCCATAATGCTAGTGTTTGATTTTGTTTAGTTATTTTTTGCTTTGCATTGCATGGGAGAATTTTCTTTGTGGGCCATTCTTTTGTATTCTGGGCAGTGACGTGAGTGACTGTGAGGCCTGAGGATTCTTTCTTGGGTCATGGGTCTTGATCCACCTTTGTGGAATGGGTGCAGAGGCATGCATTGGTGCAAGCTGTTGGGCATGTTGGAAGATGCTTAGGCAGTATTTGGCATTCCACCCATTGCTGTATGATATTTAGGCAGGAAAAGAGAAAGGGAAGAGAAGAGGGGATGAATGGGACAAGAGGAGTGGTTGCATGAATATGAAATGACAAGTTGTATGATGTCACATTGTTCAAACTGAGGCATGTATGGAAGAATAAAGGGGGAGATGGTATTTAAGGCAGAGTACTAGAGGCTTTAGCTTCTTTGCTGCTGGCATTAGACGTATGCCCACCCTCGTTTCTGTAGTTTTCTATGGGGTGGGTAGAGCAAGCTTTTCCTACTTAAGAAGGGAAAGCCCTCTTTTCTCCATTCTCCTTACAGAGTGAATGCTAATTCACTCTTCTCATGGTGAGTATGTTTCTTATGGGTGCAGTGAGCAGAAAGTTAAAATTGCTATTTGAACTATGTCTTTTGTAGGGGGCATTTTTTAACACTACATATTTGAGTTTTATTATTTGTTTATTTTGATGCATTTCATTAACTATTTATACTTTTTATATAATTTATTTACGATGTTGAACTAAATCGTTTCATGATTAATAAAATTCTGATTACATGGCAAACATGGTGTAGTTATTATGTTAGGTGGGGGTTCATGGACAAAGTAGAATTTCTTTACTTCAAGAAAACAGAACTGTAAGAACAAAGTTGTTTAAGCCAATCAGCTGCAGGAATGTAACTTGTTTTGATGTATTTTTTGTTCCAGTACAAGGTAAAGGCTAATTTCGGTCACTAACAATACAATAACAACACAGTGTATTCACAACACAAAAGAGGCAGTTTAAATCACAGTCTTTAAATAGTACAGTCATTTTACCAGATTGGAAAAGTGAACAGATTGCTCACACAGTATATAGCAGGATTGTGCATAAATTACAGAAATAAAAAGGCAGCTTTCCACTCACCAGGAAACAGAGGGCTTTATCCTATCAGGCCCATAACAGCAAAATATAGTAACGTCACCTAATGCTTCAGGAGACATACTCTTGCCAGTTTTAAATTCAGACATTTCCCCAGAAATTAACCTGTCAATTTTAGGGTAAAATCTATCACTCCTCAGTGCTAATAAACACCCTGTGGACCAGTCCTATTAGTTCTCCCTATTTTGGAGGAACATTCCTATTTTCAATCCTGATTTAACCTTGCACAAGATGTCCCTTCTTTTGGCGGAATGTTCCTATTTTCAGGCTTCATTTATCCCTCCAGACAATTTTCTCAATCACACTCATCACACGTCATTTTTGAAGCTGTCTAGTGCACCCACCTACTTTTCCAGTACACTAGTGGCAACAATAACTTAAAGAAAGAGAGCACATGTCTTACATCCCCCCTTTGTCTGAAACAAACAATAACCTTCTGCAGTAGAATTTTGCATTGCAGTTCATTAAACTCTTCAGATTCTACACTGTCTCTTTGATAATCTGCTTATATTTTTCCATCATTGTTGTCATTCTTTTTTTTTAAGCGTGTGTTTCTGAGTAGGATCCCACATTCTTACTGGAAGCAGAAAAAGTTATGCACTATTTGGTATTCAAATTTTATGCTAATTTGATGTCAAGATTTTTAGCTGGATATACCTAATTTTCAATGTCCTTTTTAACCTATTTTCAGTGTCTGCAGGTTGTGAGATATGCTTTGGACAACTCTTCTTCTGCATAGAAAAAAAAAATGACCTCTTCCCCAAAGTCACAATTCCTCCCAAGTAGTGGATTCCTAATTTGACTTCTTACAAGAACTCCACCATACATTAGGTTCCTAAAAATATAGCTCAGCATTGACTTAACTTCTGGAGAATATTAACCCTTTCTGTTCCAGCAAGGAGGCAATCACAATGGAATCTCACAGAATATTAAAACAAGTCAAGGCTTATTAAAGCATGTTACAACAGCCCATCCATGAAGTGTGTCATTTTTTCACTCTTTTTTTTTTAATTTCACCTAATGTTTAGTGTTTCTAATACCTTGACAGGAATGGACACAATTAAAGTTTATGAAATTAGTTATTGCATGAATCTTTGATGTGTACAAAATGTGCTCTTCTCAGCACAGGGGGTGTACAAGAATTGTGTCCTTCTGCAGTTCATATGGAGCTACCTGTACTGGCAACATATTTAAAGAGACTCAAAATCATCATCTTCTTTCAGCTGTTCCCATTAGGGGTCGCCACAGCGGATCACCTGTTTCCATTTCTTCCTGTCCTCTGCATCTTGCTCTGTCACACCAACCACCTGCATGTCCTCTCTCACCACATCCATAAACCTTATCTTAGGTCTTCCTCTTTTCCTGTTACCTGGTAGCTTCATCCTTAGCATCTTTTCCCAATATATTCAGCATCCCTCCTCAGCACATGTCCAAACCAACGTAATCTTGCCTCTCTGGCTTTGTCTCCAAACCTTCTAACCTGGGCTGACCCTCTAATATACTTATTCCTAATCCTGTCCACCCTCGTCACACCCAGTGCAAATCTTAACATCTTTAACTCTGCCACATCCAGCTCAAACTCCTGCCTTTTTGTCAATGCCACTGTCTCCAACCCATATAACATAGCTGGTCTCACTACCCTCTTGTAGACCTTCCCTTTCACTCTTACAGGTACTCGTCTGTCACAAATCACTCCTGACACTCTTCTCCACCCACTCCATCCTGCCTGTACTCTCTTCTTCACCTCTCTTCCACACTCACCGTTACTCTGAACTATTGACCCCAAGTATTTAAACTCATCCACCTTCACCACCTCTACTCCTTGCATCCTCACCATTCCTCTATCCTCCCTCTCATTCACACACATATGTTCTGTCTTAGTCCTGCTGACCTTCATTCCTCTTCTCTCTAGAGCATATCTCCATCTCTCCAGGGTCTCCTCCACCTGTTCCCTACTCTCACTACAGATCAAAATGTCATCTGCAAACATCATAGTCCACGGGGACTCCTGTATGATCTCGTCTGTCAACCTGTCCATCACCATTGCAAATAATGGGAAATGGGAAATTCACCCCGGAGATCACTTCTGTGGCTCTGCTCGACAGGGGCACAGGAAAATAATTTTCTTGGGTGGTGAAAGCCAGGGTACATTTTTTGGCTAGGCTTGTATGGGCCCTAGGGCCGATAGCCTAGTACCTACCTATGAACCTATGAACCTATAAGAAAGGGCTCAGAGCTGATCCTTGATGTAACCCCACCTCCACCTTAAACGCATCCGTCACTCCCACCGCAGACCTCACCGCTGTCACACTACCCTCGTACATATCCTGTACCACTCTTACATACTTCTCTGACACTCCTGACTTCCTCATATAATGCCAGAACTCCTCTCTAGGCACCCTGACATATGCTTTCTCTAAGTCTGTAAAAACACAATGCAACTCCTTCTGACATTCTCTGTACTTCTCCATCAACACTCTCAGAGCAAACATTGCATCTGTAGTGCTCTTTCCCGGCATTAAACCATACTGCTGATCACTAATCATCACGTCCCTTCTTAACCTAGCTTCCACTACTCTTTCCCATAACTTCATGCTGTGACTGATCAATTTAATCCGTCTGTAGTTACTACAGCTCTGCACATCACCCTTATTCTTAAAAATCAGTACCAAAACACTTTTTCTGCATTCCTCAGGCATCCTCTCACTTTCCAAGATTTCATTAAACAATCTGGCTAAAAACTCCACTGCCATTTCACCTAAACACCTCCATGCTTCCACAGGTATGTCATCTGGGCCAACAGCCTTCCCATTCTTCATTCTCTTCATAGCTGTCCTTACTTCCTCCTTGCTAATCCATTGTACTTCATGATTCACTATCCCTGCATCATCCAACCTTCTCTCCCTCTCATTCTCTTCATTCATCAACCCCCTCAAAGTACTCTTTCCATCTGGTCAACACACTCTCCTCACTTGTGAGTAAGTTTCCCTCATTATCCTTTATCACCTTTACCTGCTGCACATCTTTCCTAGCTGGGTCCCTCTGTCTAGCCAATCGGTACAGGTCCTTTTCTCCCTCCTTAGTGTCCAACCTTTCATACAACTCTTCATATGCCTTATCCTTAGCCTTTGCCACCTCTCTCTTTGTCATGCACCTCATCTCCTTATACTCCTGTCTACTTTCTTCATCTCTCTGACAATCCCACTTCTTCTTTGCCAACCTCTTTGTCTGTATACTCTCCTGTACTTCCTCATTCCACCACCAAGTCCCCTTGTCATCCTTCCTCTGTCCAGATGTAATACCAAGCACCTTTTTAGCCATCTCCCTTACTAGCTCTGCTGTAGTTAACCAACTATTTGGTAACTCTTCACTGCCACCCAGTACCTGTCTAAAGTCATCCCTGAACTCCAGCTCACAATTACCCTTTTTCAATTTCCACTATTTGATCCTTGGTGCTGCCCTCACACTCCTCCTCCTCTTCTTGATCACCAATGTCATCCTACAAACCACCATCCTATGCTGCCTAACTACACTTTCTCCGGTCACCACTTTACAGTCTCCAATCTCCTTCAAACTGGCCCTCCTACATAAGATATAATCCACCTGTGTGCATCTTCCTCCACTCTTGTATGTCACCCTATGCTCCTCCCTCTTGTTCATGTCCATCCTTTTCGCAAAATCCACTACCATCTGACCTTCAGCATTCCTTTGTTTAACGCCATACCTACCCATCAGTTCCTCATCCCCTCTGTTCCCTTCACCAACATGCCCATTGAAATCTGCTCCAATCACCACTCTCTCACCCTTGGGTACAGTCATAACCACTTCATCCAATTCACTCCAAAATTTTTCTTTCCCATCCATTGCACACCCAACTTGTAGAGCATATGCACTAACAACATTCATCATTACACCATCAATTTCCAGCTTCATAAACATCATTCTATCCGACACTCTTTTCACCTCCAAAACACTCTTAGCATACTGTTCCTTCAGAATAACTCCTACACCATTTCTCCTCCAATCCACACCATGATAAAAAATTTAAACCCAACTCCAATACACCTAGCCTTACTCCCCTTCCATCTGGTCTCTTGCACACACAATATACCAACCTTCCTTCTGTCCATCATATCAGCTAGCTTTCTCCCTATACCAGTCATACTGTCAATATTCGAAGTTCCGACCCTCACTACCACAGTCCTAGCCTTTCTCCTCTCTTCCTGCCTTCGGCCATGCTTTCCACCTCTTCTCCTCCTTCGGCCAACAGAAGCTCAATTTCCACCAGCACCCTGTTGGCTAACAGTACTGGTGGCGGTCATTGTTAACCCAGGCCTCGACCGATCCAATATGGAAATATTTACTGGTATCTGTATGAAATGATTTGGCAAAGTTTTACGCTGGATACCCTTTAAAGAGACTCAAAATATTATTTTTATTATCCCTGTGGCTGTTTCAACTACTGGAAAGCTAATGATATGTGGGATTGTGATGTCTGATACATTACATGCTTGTACCTTAAATTTAAGGAGCCGTAATTCTGCAGTGCAATGTATTTAATATAACACAGTAACTAGGAACCCATGTGTTCAACTTATTCATTTTTGTCTGTGTTTTTTCCACTGCTTTCCATTGACTTCAGTGGTATATGGCAGTTGCCTAAGTTATATGAACCTACATTACATTCACCTGGTGGCAAAAAGAGAGAGAATACGTCTATCAAGTTTGTGAGTTTAACTGTTTTAATATTTTACCACACATTCATTTCTACCCCCCGTTTATTTATATGTTTGTCTTCCTTTAGCAGAAAAGTGAAATTAGGCAAAATCCCTTTTCAGCAGAGGCTCATGGACAAAATCATGAATACAGATGAACATAAGAGATACTAAAACAATTACAGATTAACATAAAAGTCTTGGATGACAGTACTAAAAATAAAGAAGAAAGAATATGTGGCAGAATTAAAGGAGATACATGCATATGGTGAGAGCAGTATCCATTAAAAACAAGTTAACTTGTATTTCTGGTGGACAGGTTTAAGACGAGTGAGAGGAGGAAGGAAGGAAATAAAGGAAGAAGTAGACAGATTTTGAAAACTTTGGGGTAAAAGTGTAAGAAACAGCTGAGTAGAGAAAAGGTATGAGCTAGAGGATATTAACAGGATTACAAGGATGTTTCAAAATAAATACTTCTGGAGACTATGGAATCATTTGTGTATGATATTGAGTGATGTAGAGAGAAGATAAAGAAAAGTACATTTAGAGATGAGTTGAGAGATAACCAAGATGAATAGTGGTAGATCCAACTGATGAGAAGTTGATGTTTTAGTTGTGACTTGAATTGGTAAGGGTTTGTTGCTTCCCAAGGAAATATTGGAAAGGAATTCAAGAGTTTGGCAACTTGGGAGGAGTAAAGGGCATCCTTGTTTGAGGTACTGGAACAGCTGATGGTAGAAAAAGTTTATCGGGATCTTAAGGGTTTGAAAAGGGCAGTTCCATGAAATAAGAGAATATAGTGGTGGACATTTGCTGTGATAGTGTAGTATTTTATGAGTTTATTTTAGTTGATAAAGCTTAAGGAGATTAGGGACTGTGAGCCAGTTCAGCTGTAAGAGAGTTTTTTTCAGTGGTGGGTGTATGAGTGAGGAATATGGGTTGCAGGTTGTCCAGTTAACATTTGTGTGAATTTGACTATATTATTATAGGTTTGAGCCAATACAGAGAGAGTTAGACGTCTTAAAGACCGGTGAAAGTGGAAGCAGGATAGAGAAGAGGGGGAGAAGCAAAGCAGTTGCAACATATTTTCAGGTTGATTTAATGAGGTGAAAAGCATGCACATTGGATGCTCTAGGGGTCTAGGTAAAAACTTTTCAGCACTTCCGTCCTTTAATTTATAAGAATCATTTATAAAAATAGTAAATTCATTCGGTCCCATTTTTTTATTGGCTGCTAATCTTATTTGTCACTCAGCTTCACGACATTCTAAAAGTACATTATAATGCCCCGCAATTTATTAACTTAAAATATTTTTCATTAGCTCAAAAATTATGATTTTTTTAAGGTCGATTAGTTTATTCATTTATAATGTTCAGTACTGTAATTTACATCATGATATTGCTGTTATTTATGTAAGGTGTTTTTAAAACAGGTAGTGATTTAATAGGTATTTATTGTTGATTGGTTCTTCCATGTTATGTGACTAAATTATTTGGGTTTTATATTTTCTAAGAGTGGTGTATTGTATTTCTGAAGAAGTCTTATTGGACAAAAGCGCTAAAATGTTTTTACTTGAAGCTTCCAGTGTGCAGCCATTTCAAGTAGAACTTTTGATTGTTCAGTTTACTTTTGTTTTTGTGCTGCAAAGTGTTTGTTTACAGAGGTGAAAAGCATGTAAATAATCCCACAAACTCATTAAATATTTATTTACAACCATCATGTTTTGGAGGGGTTAAGAGTAAATGTGGCAGACTTTTCAATCTCTTAGCACAAGAAATCTGGACAAAGCCTAAAATAATGAAGGGACAAAGGCTAAAAATAGAGACAAATTTTAAAACTTGCTCATAAACTTAGAAAGTTGATAGTATAACAGGATTTATATTAGCATGCATTTTATAAATGATATGAAGTCTGATACCCAAATGTATATCATTAATTAATGAATTCAGTCCTCAGTGATTTGCCAAAAAACACAAACTGTATGAGGAATAGACCAAAAATATGAAGCAAAAATCTGGACATTCTGTAAAAATCTGGACAGTTAAGATGTACGAAGGGTGGAACCATTGAGCCAGGATTCTAAGGAACAGAAGACTTGTTGGGTTAGTGACTAAAGTTAATGCATGGATTTTGTGGAGTAAATAATGGTGAATTCGTCTGAATAATAGAGTTATTTGACTGAAGAGGCAGATCATTAATAAAAATGATGAGTAGGATAGGCCATAATACAAATCCTTCTGGAACTCTTACAGTGGTAGTAAGATGAGAAAAGGTGAAATGCAACTGCTTAACACTTTAATTTCTGTTGGAGAGGTTGGTGTTAAACCACAGGTCCATAGGTTCATACTAGGCTAATGACCCCCAGGGTTTTTACAAGCTTAGCCATACAACTCAAGCCAATTTTGTCTCAGAGTTCCTCAGATGCCTATATGGTGGGGTATGTTAGAAAATAGGTAGCCAAGGCTTACGTCAGTAGAGTTATGCTAGTTGCAGATTAATTTACTTACTGTTGACCTGTGTCCATCAGAGAAGTAGGAGTCAGACAAGGGAAGAATTTGTGATTTCCCATCCAATGATCAAGGTTTCTTTTGAACAGGGGGATGAACTCTGCATGACATAGATGTAGAGCTTATTCTATAGTACAAGGGATTCTCTGAGACACATATCGGTCCTTCCAGTAGGTTCAATTTATGCTGCAGACAAAGTTCAGGTCCCTGGATTTAGTGTTTCTGGTGCTGTTTGTCTTGCAGATGTGCAAGTGATCATGAGAGGTGGATCTGCAGATGCTTTATATGCTAGGTATAGACTGCCTCTCAGTAACCTGTAGGAGACTAAGTGCAGAGATAGGTTCATAGGAGGTTACTAGGCTAATGACTCTAGGGCCTTTACAAGCCTAGCCATGTTATGCCCATGTTCCCTAACTGATCTTGGGTAGATGGTCGTTCTTCACAGAGTGAGTCTATGATCAGCACCAAATGCCCCTGTCCATGAGGGACATAACTGCCACTCCTGGGGTGAATTCACAGTTTCCCATCCAGTTGTCTCAGCTGTGCTTGAATCGGATCATCAAGAAGTTCTGCTTTACATGAAGTGGGAGTTTATTCCAGAGGAGCAGCAATCTCTGGGAGATATATCTGTCTCTCCAGCATGTTCTGTTAATTTCACAGGCTAGGTTGGGATTCCTGGACTGAGTGACTCTTGTCCCATTTGATTTGCTGATGTGAAGCATTTCCATTAGGGCAGGTTCAGAGATTGCTCTGTAGGCCAGGCACAAGTCTCCTCTCAGCAGCCTATTGGATAAAGAGTACAGTGACAGGGCTTTCAGTCTTTCCCTGTAGGTCATGTTTTGGAGGCCCTGAATTTTCTTTGTGAGAAACTTCTGTGGTCTCTTCAGCTGCTGCAGGTGTCTAGTAAGGTATATGCAAAATGAAACATTGTACTCTATTAGTGGTCTGATGAGAGTCAAGTACAGAGAAGTCATAACATTCTTAGTCTTGGATGCAGTTCCCTTACTTATGAGATGTGCAGCATAGAAAGCTTTCCTTACCACTGTGTACACATTGAGATTGAAGTTTAGATTGCTGTCAACCTGTGATCCCAAATCTCACGCCACTGGGTTTAAGTTTGGGGGGGGGGGTGTTGTCAATATTGTAATTTGCAGTGACTACCTCTTTGCCAAATGGGATAATAATGCACTATTTTGCATTTAATTTTAGTCTGTGGCTTTGACACTAATCATTTGTCTGTGTTAGCCCCTTTTATAATATGTTAGCATCATTTGGAGACTCAATGATTGTGCCCAGTTTGCAATCATCAGCGAACCTGGCAAGCCAGAGGCCATCTACTTTCCCCTGGACTTCCGAGAAATAGATTCCAAACAGTAGAGGGCCAAGCACAGATCCTTGTGGTATGCCACTGGTAACTGGTCTACTGGAAGAGATAGAATCCCCAACTTTAACAATATGAGTTCTATTGGTGAGCCATCTAGTGATATCAGTTAATCCCCAGCTGGGAGAGTTTCTCAGTGATACCTGAGTGAGGGATTGTGTCAAAAGCCTTGGCTAAGTCAAGATAGGCAGTATATACTGTTTTGCCTTCAGCCAGAGTTTTGTTGACATTCTCAAAGAAGTCCACCAGCTTCTGTAAGCATGGTCTACCCTTAAAGAAGCCAAACTGAGTTGAGTCAAGAGTTTGAAGGTTGCCTGTGTCCTTGTTGATAAGGTCCACAATGATTCTCTCCATGGCCTTGCAGATAAGGCAGGTTATGCTTATGGGTCTATAGTTCCCAGGGTCAGTTGATGGACCCCCTTTGTGCAAGGATATCACTGCTGCTGTTCTCCACTGTGCTGGAAAAAGTCAGTAGTCAGGCTGAGGTTAAAAAGAGTGCCAAGTGGTTCCACTAGGTCTTGTTTTAGACTATTTAGTAAGCAGCCTGGGATGTTATCTGGTCCCATAGAGGCCATGATTTTAGTCTTGGAGAGCACAGATATGATCTGCTCTTTAGAGATACTAGGTAGAGGACTGGTGTCAGCTATGCTTTGGGGTATGGCTGATGGGGACAGGGGGGTGAAGTGTGTGCCAAATCTGTCAGCTAGCAGGTTGGCAATTTCCTCAAGGTTCAGTATGAGTGGTACCATCCTCTATATGTTCATCAAATAGTTGGGTGTTCCCTTTTAGATTTTGAACATAGCTAAAGAATGCTTTATGATTATCCTTACTTATAGATGCTAACTTAGCTTCATAACTAGCTTTAGAGGACTTCACAAGATATCTGATCTGCTTGTTCAAGCTGTGGAGGGTATTCTTCTTCTGCTGAGTAAGTACCCTCTTGTTCTTAGACATCAGTTTCTTCCTTTTGTTATATAACCTGTTTATACTTGGGGTCCATCAGGGTGGTCTGTTTTTATGGAAGGACCTGGTTTTGATCCAGTCAGGTACAGCAGAGTCTATAAAGGTGTTTAGGTGGCTATACAGGGTATTTGTGTTCTCCTATGCATAGCAGTCATTGTTGGCTATGTTAGCAAGGGGGGGGGGTGAAACTTTTTATACCATTGCCTAGTAGGCTGTAGTTTGCTTTTGAGAAATTTTTCTTTTTTTTTTTGCTCCTGTGGGGTTATCAGGTCTGACTGTTACTTTGAACGAAACAGATTTATGGTCTGACCTGAACAGGGAGGGTAACACACAGGGGATAGTGCAGTAACCCCTCATGTTGGTGAGTACTAAGTCTAGTATATTTGAGTTCCTTGTGGGGGTGCAGATTAGCTGTTCCAGGGCATTTGTATTGACAAAGTCCAGGAACCTCGGGGTGAGCATGTTTGTGCTCGTGTATGTTGTCCAGTTGATGGAAGTTAAGTTGAAATCTCCCACAACCAAAGTGTTTGGCTGTATTTAATTCCAGGTGGGTGGTATGCTTCTCTTGGTTTATGGTGGGGGACCTGTAGCTAGCAATGATGTGGTAGGGTACTTTACCTATAGTGATTTGTACCCGGAGTAGCTCAAGAGAATCATACTGTTTAACCAGTCCTGAGGTGCATTTGGCTTTAATGAAGATAGATATATCTCCACCTTTTGGTTCTTTCACATTTGTTTTGGGGTCTGAACATGTGGAAGCCATTGTAGCCTTGCACGGCCGGGGTGCTCTTTCCGGGCTTGAACCATGTCTCAGTGACTGCACAGATGTCAGCATCTTCCAAGGTGAGGAGTGCTTCCAGAGTGCAGTTTCCTATTTAAGCTCCTATCATTAAGCAGCATAACCTTGAGTTTGTCTTGAGTGGATTTATTTACTTCAGAAATTTTGTTGTTTTGACATTGCCTAAAAAAGGCACCATAGGGAAGGCAAGGATCTTTGACAGTATCTGAAAGCCTAGAGGAGACAGGTGAAGACCATCTCTGGCAAAGCAGAGTGGTCTGCCAACCATGTCCTCCCAAGCTGACAGATATCGGATCCCCCTGGACTGACACTAGAAGCTAAGCTAATTGTTGAAGTCAGTAATTTTTTGTCTATATTGTAGCATCATCCTGGGTGAAGGTAGAATGTTCCTTTGGACGAGGGACATACCTGCTGGGGACACATAATCTGAGAGTTCAGTCATGTCTCTCTTCATGTAGTCCAGAGAGATACATCTCAAGTCATTCACCCCATCATGTACTATGACAGAGTCATAATGGTAATTCTTGTTGAGTGACTTGAGTGCGTACTTGATTTGATGGATCCTGGCACCTGACCTTCTCCTTGTCCAGCCTGGTGAGTGGGACATCTGTGTGTCTCACTATGGAGTTGCCTATAACCAGAACATTTGGTTTTCAGGTGTTTTGACTTATGGACTTATTTTGCTGAGACACTGGTGTGTGCGTTGTTATGTGTAGGGGATTTTATTTACTTTGCAGTGTGTGCAAGCGGTTTGTATTTGGGAGGTCCCTGATCTTTTGGTAGTCTTATATTGAGTACCTCCACATATGTGAGTTTATGTGTATTGACCTTGTTTTGTGTGAGAGGTGATGTGCATGTGCTGACAACCTGTTTGATGTCTGGTTTGTTGTTACATGAGAGAATTGATTCCAAATTCATAGTGTAATTACATCTTTCACTTATTGTACTTGTTTGTTTTAGGAGTAAGTGGTTGTCAGTATACATGAGGAAATTACTACATTGTCTCAGGATGCCAATTTCAATCAGGCTGGCCAAAAAAATGGTTGGAAACTGATGTCCATTATGGTAGATTTTTACCATAACTGCTAATGAGGAGAGGGCTAGTTTGACCAGATTTTACTCTAGGATTAACAAAGGGGCTTATTCTATTAAAGGCTAGGGGTGAAAACTATGGGAATACTTTTCAGTGCATAACAGAGTTTCCCACGATGTAGCAGGGAAGTTTGGGAAGGTTCACTAACAGATGTCAGGAGAAAAAATTGCCTTTCAAAGCATTTGCATCTATACAGGGCACCACTGCGTGGTGTGCAGCTACCCGCAAATGAGAGGCTTAAATACAGGCAAAATTAAACACTTTTAAGCTAAACTACCAATGTGAAAGCACACAATGAGCTTTCCTCCAGTAATTTCCAGCTCAGATGAGGCTCAGACTACAGACATTCTGCCACAATGGTAGAGGCAGGGAACTCCTAATGTAAGATGGCTGGAATAGCACTCAAGTGTCACAATACAATCTAGATTTAGCAGATCTGAATCTAGTCTATGCTATGTGCTAATTACTTAAAGCAACAGAACTGCTTTTTTTTAAAGTGCAGAAAATTATTGTAAACATCAGCAAAATGAGGCAGCAAAATTATAAAATACAGACAGCAAAGTGCAAAGAAACTCACAAGGTACATATTTTTTCAATAGGACCTTAAAGAGATCTGTATAGGACAGGGTACCCATACCCTGGATTCTCCTGGTCCAGAACCTTTGAAGGTGTTCCAGTTGTCATAAGTGTCTGGTTAGGTACATGCCAAAGGGCATATTGTATTCAATGATGGGTCTGATAGGGGCTGAGTAGAGTGCTACTATTACTTCCCTGGACATGGATGCTATACCCTTGCTTATGAGTTGGACAACATAGAATTGTCAGTTGGATTCCAGATTATTGCTGATAGTTCCCAGATCCCTAACTACCGGATCAACTCATAGAGGTGTTTTACAGATGAAGTAATTTGTTTAGGTGGCTGCATTTCCAAAGGGCACTACAATGCATTTCATAGCCTTGGTGACCCTCTCGAAAAAGCCTACCAGAACTAGCCTTCACTTAGACACCACTCATTTGAGGGAATAATTTGACAGACTTAGATGTGAAAGTTTTTGAAGAAAGCTATTTTAACAGACTCTGTTGAAAGCTTTACTAAGGTCTGTATGCAGAAAGAATAAAAGAGCTGTGCCAGTGCTGCGAACAGGATGAAAGTTGTGCTGTGCTGGGGATCAAAGGTTATTAGAGAGTAAGTAGTGGAGCAATTGGAAGTGGATACATTTCTTCCAGGATCTTGGATAATGAACAGAGGCTAGAGATATGTCTGAAGTTATTAATTTCTGTAGAAGAGCCACCTTTGTAGAGTGGAAGGCTATAGCAGTTTCCTCAGCACTGGAGGAAATTATATTCTTATATGGATCTATTTAGACCACAGTCCTTTTCCTATTATAAAGGGTCATGGGTTTAAGCCAGTTAGATGATTGGATTGTTATTGCAAAGGTGTGGTCTATTATTTGAATTGCCTCTGTGGACTACATTATATGGTCTGGTATGACCCTACATTTTACAACATTTAAGGGACATCAGGAATCATTCCCTGGACAATCCAGTAGCAGTACATTTTGAACTCAAACGAGCATAGAAATTTAGTTTATTGAAACGGATGACCTGATGATAAGAAGAAAGCTAGACATCCTCTGTATCAAACAAGCATAGAAATTTGGTTTATTGAGATGGATGACCTGATGATAAGAAGAAAGCTGGACATCATCTGTATCCATCAAACAAGATGGGAGGGCAGTGCAGCAAAGCCACCTGGCTTGGGATCCAGAGTCTCCTAGTCAGGAGGAGGACAAATTAGAAGTGCTGTGGGAACTGTATTGAGGAAGTAACTTCAGAAGACAGTAAGGGATGTTATCAGAGTTAGTGACAGACACATGGCAGTCAGACTCTAGCTTGATGATGGGCAGTATACATAATCTCATCCGATGCTCCATATCAGGGATGTGATATGGAGGAAAAGGGTGCAATCAGGCAACAGTCGCAGGACATACTAGATAAAGCAAGGCAACATGAGTTGATGTTGATAATGAGGGACCTGAATACACATATCAGGGATAGACAGACAGTGCAGGATATGTGAACAGTCTAGGTCCACATTGAGGGGAAACAGGAATAAAGTAGAAGTCATTCTAGACTTCCATCTGGCAAATGGTCTGATGGTAGCTAATATATGTTTCTGCAAGAGAGACAGTCACAAGATCCCATACAAGAGAATTACTCCCTAGACTCAGACTACAATGAAAGAAGAAGAGGAGACCACCCTAGAAGAAGTAAGAACAGCTTTAAAGAAACTGAAGTCTGGCAGATCAGCAGGTTTAAATGAGGTCATGGCAAATATGATCTAGATGTTGAGTGAGCTAGGGGGTGACATTTCTCCTGAGAGTACTCATAGCAGCATGGAGAGAAAAGCATATCCCACATGACTGGAGAAAAAGCACATTAGTGCCAATGGGCAAGAAAAAGGGGCAATTCACAAATATGGACAGAATAAATATAACAAACTCCTGTCCCACTGCATGAGAGAGTGATGGCGACTAGTGACTAATAAATGAATATGCAGAGTAATAGAAAGTAAGATGAGAAATAAGCAGCTAATATTCAGATGAGGATGCAGGATAATCAAACCAGTGTTTGCTGTGAGACAGATAGTTGAGAAGAAGCTAGAGATGGAGAAAGACTCCAACTGGCCCTTCCTAGACTTTGAGAAAGCATATGACAATATCTCAAGAAAGCTGATTTGGGTAGTCCTGCAAAGCTATAATGCCCTAGAGACATTGGTATAATTAGTACAGGCTATGTACACAGGACCAATGACACAAATACAAACATTGTTTGGACTCAGAGACAGGGTACCCAGTGTGAGTGAGTGTCAATCACAGTTCATCTCTGAGTCCACTACTTTTTATACTTTTGGTGGACTATATTAGCAAGTGGGTTGGAGGAGACAAATCATTACAGGTAGACTTTGAAGAGGAACTTCAGCAAAGGATAAGGGGATGGAATGTAAAACTGAAGGCATAAGGGATGAAACTGAGTACAGATAAGACAGTTGTTATGGCAGTAAACTGTGGTAGTCAAAGGAAGCTAAGAACTGAGATAGAAAGGAAAATAGTGGAGCAAGATAAAAGCTTCAAGTACCTGGGAGGGGTGGTTGAGGAAAAGGAATGTTTGAATGAAGAGGTCAAAGTTAGAATCATCGTGACTGCAGTCAATTGGGACAGAGTGTCGGGGTAGTGTATGACAGAAGAATACCAAAGAAGGTGGAGAGTAAGATGTGCAAAACAGTAGTGCAACCAGCACTAGTGTAGAGTATAGAAACATGGTCAATGAGAGCAGACTAGTTGGGGAAGCTAGAGATGATGGAAATAAAGTGTCTGAAATGGGTGGTGGAATGTACAATGTGGAACAGATGACGAAATGAGGAAATTAGAGCTGAAACCCAAGTAACTCCAGTTGCAGAGAAGGCCAAGGAGAGCAGATTATAGAGGTTAGGGCACATGCAAAAACCAATCTGGTTAAGAAGATTTGGGACACACAGGAAGAAGGCAAGAGGAAACAAGTGCATCCAGCAAAGAGGTGGGTGGATTGTGTGAGAGAAGACTTGTGACAGTCAGGCATGACTGTTGAAGAAGGTAGGAGAGCAGTGACTGACCCCATGTCGAAAATGGGAAAAAGGGAGTTGATGTAGATTATGATGATGTTGATATTTTTGTTACTTATGTATTTGAAAATGCAGATTTGTATGATTATGTATCTAATATTTTGTTGCGTGATGAAGCATAGTATTTTTTTTAAATTTGAGACCCTGTTTCCTAACGGTCTCTATGGCAAACTGATGATGAGGTATTTAATTGTCTGACTGAATCTATTTTTGTATTGGCTTATATGTTTTTCTTCATTATTTAAGTGGATCTGGATGTGAAAGTGAATTTACAACGCTGTGTAGGCACATATTGCCAAGGCTCTAGTTATTTTTAAATTATCTAATAAAATTGAGGTTTTAAGATGGTATTTAGTGACCAATGTGTGTTTGTGTTTAATACTGTATATTATACAATGACCCCCATTAATATTCCAAAATGTGCATGCTGATTGGCCAATGTGCCCATTGTAAATCCCACAATATACCAACGGAAAAATGTCCGGTCATATGGACTATTTTTCGTTGGTATAAAGTGTCCAAAACCTTTTTTTTAAATAAATAAAAGAAAAAAGAAAAAAATGGAGCAATGGAGACTTTCTTTTCTGGTGCTTCCGTTTCAAAGCATTGATGTACTGGGTATGCGTAGGAACGCAAGTTCCATACATATGCGCAGTATATCAACACAAGGAAGCAGTATACCACCACTGGCAGAAGAACAGCAATGCGCCATTATATAAAGACATTATTTAAGAAAAGTAAGTATTTTTTTTCTTAAATAATGTCATTGTATAACAGCAATACTTGACTCTGTGGTTGTGGTATATTGAAATTTACCCACGGTTGGCTTTATTTGCAATGAATAAAGTGGTGAAAGGGAAATGTTAAAGAGGGTTGAATATATGACTGTATATGGCAGAGGTGCCTAAGTGCAGGAAAATGAGAAGAAGTAATGTGGTTGGCTGATGGGGCTTCCTGGATGATTGGACGATGTGAATGGCTGCATTATGACTGGGTAAATGGATTTAAGGAGGGACATATTTTGTAGAGATGGATTAGTTTCTGAGCATAAATCATGCTTGGGGTAAGAATAATAGAGAGGCGACTGTAGAAAGGAATAGATTTAGTGAGAAGGAAAAGAAAGTATGTGAAGTGGATGAAATGCAGGATGTTAGATGACACTGATATGTGATAGGTTGCACAGTGTAAATTTGTAATTGGAATGGATCTGCAGGTGCTAGTAAAGGTTGATGCAAGTGGAAATGAGTAGGTAGTGTGTCAGTTTTTTATAAGCAAAAAGTAGGACTACAGTGCAGCTAAAAGTATGGTTAAATGTTTATCATATGTATAGTTAGTGAGGTAACTTGCTGTCTCGGGTAGTAGAGAGACAGAGAAAGTTATATATGTGCTGGTAGAATGAGAGATTACTTTTAGAGGGTGTGTTGGGTGGGGGTGGAAAATGAAGAGTATCAAATTAATGGTCTAGGGGTGACTGGAGAATTACACATGGAAGGGGGGCATAGTCATAGTGGGCTAGAGGCACACATGTTAGTGTGAAATAATCAAACCCAGAATGCTATTAGGCCAAACAAATTTAGTAAGAGTTATAAATAAATAAAAATGGAGCAATTTTGCAGTGTTTATCTATGATGTAGCACAGTAACTGTAGGTTAAACTACATGTTGTATCAGTTTCAATACCCTTTTTCTGCATGTTCCTTTCCCTGTTGACTCTGTGGATTCCCTTTCTACCACCTATTCTGGTAGTCCATTGTACATTGTATGGGTCCACATTCTTCTCTGTGGGAAAGTGTTTTTGGATAGCCATCAAACAGCTAACCCCTAAATTCTACTGCCTCTGAATCTTACTTCTCCCTCTATCCCTCCTGTCCATAATAACCCTTCTACATCTCCTTGACTTGATCCCATTTGCCAATATCATGTCCCCGCTACATTTTCTGTTTTATATGACAAGACCTGCTACTCCTCTACCCTCTGGTCATATCATGGCAGTGTTCGATGCCAGCACCTGGAGACAGAATGCCCCACCAGGATGGACAGCATGTCAGGTGACGAATGCATCACCTCCACCTCCATTCCCAGAGGGAGCACACCCCCAGCCTGTGGGGTGGAACTACCTGATGGAGAAGATAGTACAGGGGCATCAGAGGTGGTACCACCAGGCTTGGCCCAGATGTGTTGGGCCTGGGTGCCTCGGTTGAGGGAGCCAAGGTAGGTGGATCACCAGGAAATGTCCTACCTTGTCGCACTGTGGTAAATAAAATATAAACATAAAGGAAAAACTAAACATAATCTAAACAAATGTAGTTAATAATATAAGAGAAAACAATAATGAGTAATGGAAACAAATTGAAAATAATATAATGAGGAACAGAATAATAAATAATGTAAATTAAAGTTTTTTAACAGCAAAGCAATATTAAATTATACATAAGACCAACATAAGAGGTATTAACAAATAATATAAAAATATCAGATAATAATAGTAAATATATTGTTTAAATAAATAAAAGAAGAGAAGGTATGGGATGAGAGAAAAAAAGAACATTAGTAACTTCACAGATAATATAACTAAACATACTATAACTACATACTTCTAGATATGTTAGATTTTACTTGTGAGACCACTGACTGCTATGCCGTTTACTATTTGAAATATTACCCTGTTCCTTACACACACACACACACACACACACACACACACACACACACACACACACACACACACACACAATAGTATAGACCATACTGCATCCAGCAATCATTCAATGTTGCTTATATTGTATATATGACATTCCGCGTACATATCTCTCAACCTCTTAGCCTGGGACATTAGGCACCAAGCCATACATAATGGTGTTACAAAGGCACGACAGGCAGCATTCTTACATAGTGTGCTCTTACAATAGTGTCAAGGTGTTCTGATACCAGATTTACCATTAAATTGCATTTTGAGTGCTGTCATATATCTGCAAATCAGAGGACTGACTTTTTTTCTAACATTGATCCTCAGCAATGTGGCAGAGGCTGGCCAGTAAAATAAGATCATATACCAAACAGACCAGACAGTATTGAAAACTGTACAATTTCTCAATTGGCTGGTGTGGAATTAGAACCCAGAACCAGTGACTACAGGAATACTGAACATTTTATTTGAAAAAAGAAATCATCAGTGCACCATCTCCTTTTACACTTTATTGATGCATTTTGTTCCATATTTTGCATTTACACACATGGATAGCTGTCTAGAACTTTTGTTAACTTACACATTTACCCTATTCATTTACAGAGTGCAATCTACAGCTTATATCAGATAATGAGCAGACCACAACATTGATGCTTAATCTAGGTATACCACAACATTAACTAATGGTTGGAAGCTATGCTACACAGTGCTGCATGCTTACTTGCTTTAACTTGCTTTACCAATTCAGATATGCACTGACACATTAATGAAAGTCTAAGATGTGCCAGGTATTTCATACATGACTGTTAAGACTGCAATATGTGTACTTACTTTATTTTAAGTTATACATTAATTTATTACTTTATTGATTTTCTTACATACCACATACTTGCCTCATCCTAGTCAAATGCCTTGCATAGGACTGGATATTGCAAATCTTCTATTGTGTAGCTGTGGTAACAGAAGAAAACCATTAGGCATACCACTTTTGCACAGATTCAGCTTGCATATTTATAAATTACTAGAAAACATACTTATATATTTCTGGGGTTTTCCCATCCTATACTTCTTGGATTCAGGTAGCCAAGGTTCCCCTTTTCGATCACTAGAGATCATCATAATGGTGACGACACTGCTCACCAGTGCGGGAGATACCAGTTTTACTGGTCAGGTTCCTGGCCAAACTATCCCAGGCCTCAGACTTACATTCTGAGCCCTTATAGTTGCCCTGCAGCAGCAGCCAGGGTCCATAGCGCTCTACCAGGAGTCCAGTGAAAACCCTAGACTCCTGCACCTCCCACTGTTGTGCCCTAAAATGCACAACTCCCCCCATGACAGCAGCCATACCCACAATCAAGGTCAGTCTCCAAAGAATAATGTGAAATTCCTGCCTATTGCCTTTTAAATAGGCTGAATTCCTGCCATTGCACATCATGCTGTAACATTCAAAAATCTGCAGCTTCACATTGAACAAACTCACACAACTCATGTTTAAGCAAAGCTTCGCAATGCACAAAGATGAAAAGACTGTTGACCATATTTAAGTGATGCTTACCATCGTGCACCTTTTCTAAATGTAACAATTATTGAATGTAAAGTCAACCGATGTTTCAGTCACCTGACACAGTTTCCCAGCAGTATATGTAAAAGGTATTACTGCCCAGGACTCGAACCTGGGATCTACTACACAGTAGATCATGATTCAACCTGTCTAGCCATTGGGTTAGTGAAGAGAACTCGTATATCTTCAGATATACTGCGAAGGTGGCTGTAAGCATAGCACAGCTTCACTGCATGGGTTTGCGCACTGCTAAGCACCACATAACTACAACAATTAAATGCAACCAGTTTCTACATTTATTCTGTCTAGTGTATGTCTGATGCATATGTGCACAGTGCTAAACATGGCTAAATAACACAGCACATCATGCAAACAAGCACACAAAGGTAACAAAATGAAAATAAATCAAACTTAGTGAAATAAAATGTCTTTGCAGACCTGTCAAGGTTAACGAGCTGAAAAGTATATGGGTGTGCTGTCAGTCTTACACAGATTCAGTATCCATGTTGTTCTAACCTCCCTTAGGTGCACACCACATTTAATATGCATGGAGCACTGCCAAGGGAGAGTCATGGCCGTGTACATGGATATATTCCATGTAGTCTCTACACAAAGCCTACATGGACTTTACTGAATCCTGGAGAATTTGTTCTTAAAGTGCATTGCTTTGTTAGACCTGGTGCTCTATTAATTTTTTAAATGAGTCCAAGTAGTAGCTAAAATGTCTGTGACTTTACAGAATATTCATGATGTTCCTCTTACACATGCTCTGTCCTTTGTAAGTCACCGACCATTGCAAGTCACTGAACAATGTCAAATATTAAAGTTTCACACTCTGTATATTGTAAAAATACACTATTTATTTATTAACATTTGATTACCAGGAAAGTCTAATTGGGTAGGAGCCCATTTTTAGCAAAGGCGCAGGGAGAATAGGTCTAAATTATAACAAAACATTTTAAGAGCAATAATATTAAAATCTTCAATAATAATACAACAAAATCTCTACAGTTTAAATAATTATACCAAATTAGACATAATATGAAAACATTAGTTAAGAATAGATACACATTATATGGCGATGATTTGATATTTAGAGAAATCTTAGCCAGTTTACAGAGAAATTAAAGGTAAGTTAGTGTAATACAAAAAGGAATTGCAATACACACTATAATGTAACCCCTGCTGCTTGCTGTGTCAAAGATGCAGTATTCAAATCCAACCCCTTTTTATTTTAATTCCTTCTTTTCCAAAAACTTAATGTAATGAGTTACCAGTATATATGGCCCTAGTGGTGGCACAGAGAACTTGCACTTTTTCAGGACCAAGGTAAACGATTTGAACCCGTCCTTATTTTCATTTATTTATTTATTTAGGATCATAGGATCATAGGAAGCTACAAAGCTATTGGCCCTGAGGCTCTTTCAAGCCTAGCCAAGAATTTAGCCCATGTTCCAACAAGTCAGCACCCTATGCCGTTGCCCAGCAAGAACAAAGGTGGAATCCCAGGGGTGTATTTTCTGTGTCCCATCCAGTTATCTAAGTTGCGCTTAAAAAGGTTTAATGAGGTATTCTGCTTTATGTGGAGAGGGAGTCTATTCCACAAAAGGGGGAGTCTCTGGGACACAAATCTGTCCCGCCAAGTCCTATTGATGTCACAGACCAAGTTGAGGTCTCGCGTGCAGGTTACTAGAGTGGAACTTGACTTGCAGATATGCAGCAGTCCCATTTCTTTACTAAATTAATGTTCATAGGATGCTAATGACCACAGGACCTTTACAAGCCTAGCCGTGTAAATATCTATGTACCCTAACTGACCATACTTAGATGGTGATTGTTAGCAGAGTGATTCTATGATCAGCACCGACTACCCATGTCCATGAGGGACATAGGTGACACCCCCAGGCTGAATTTGTAGTCTCCCATCCAATTGTCAAGGTTGGGCTTAAATAGGGCCATTGAGGAGTTCTGCTTCACATGAAGTGGGAGCTTATTCCAGGGGAGTGGCAATCTCTGGGAGATATATCTGTCTCTTCAACGTGTTCTGTTAATGTCACAGTCTAGGTTGAGATCCCT
>NC_056729.1:1306592504-1306750004 GCF_019279795.1 Protopterus annectens
AATCAATTATGTTTTTAACTTAATATGCAAGTATAGTACTATCGTTAGAGATTTTAGCTCTTCATTTAGGATTCAGATTTCCAGGAGATGAGTTATTCGTGTTTTATTTACTCTTAAATACAAATACATTAAATCAAACGACAGTCAGGAATTTGAGAAGTTTTAATTGTACTTATTTAATAGTTTACAGTTTAATGAATATTTTTAAATCAGTGTAAGACACTGTAGCATTTATTATATTTCTAAATTGTTTCCTTTACCATTATGCTGTTCCTGTTTAAGCTGTTTACCCTATTAATATTGTTCTAATGTAATTTTATTACATTTTTCACTAATAGCATGGTCCCATTATTTCCTACAAGGGCAACAGTCCATTATCCCTAATCTAAAATGAAGTTTAGAAATTGATTTAGGAAATAATACTGTTGTATTTGTTCGGACTCTGGTATTATTACATATGAAGAAAAAACATTATATGGCTTATAGACATGTCAGAGACTGTCAGTAAATGCAATTCATAATGATTATATAACTTCCTTGGGATGCAGAAACATTCTTGACATAAATGTAGCCATCCCTCCATTTACTGTGTTTATGCGCTAAACCCTGACGTGGCCAGGAAAGTGTATGCAGTAAGTAGTGTAGTTAATATCCTGGCTGCAATCACAGCACGGACTGGTGGAAGAGTGCACAGCAGTATGTGGCAGCCACAGGGAAAAAAATAGCAGTGTCCCTTGGATTCTCCCCTGCAACTTTAAATTTCAATTGAAGGTTTCCCTCTCATCCCCCACCCCCCAAGTGATTGCTCAGGTACAACACACCAAAGGTTTTAAAAACCCTGGCTGCCATATTTGCTCTAATTGCATCCAGGTGTAGCATGACATTATTATTTTTCTTTTTTTCAGTGTTGTATTCCACACTGTAAACTCACTGTCCCTGCATAGAGTAGTACAGTAATTTCTCTCTAAGGTAGCTTTCCAGTTATTTGTTTATTTTTGCTGATATAGACAAACTACAAAAGGGCCTCACTGAGACAGATTCCTGGTGTCAAAGCCATGGCCTGAAGCTCAATGCCAAAAAGTGTATTGCCATCCCCTTTGGTAAAAACTCTGTACCCATGAACTACCACATAGCTGGTAGTCTACTTAATGCTGAAAATGTGATAAGAGACCTTGGGACACAGGTGGACAGTAGTCTCTCCTTTGATAATCACATTGCCACAGTGGTCAGGAAATCCTTCTACGTGGCTCATCTCATCACAAAAGGATTCTCATCCAGAAAAAAAGAGGTCATTGTTCCCCTCTACGCATCACTCATTAGACCCATTATAGAGTACAACGCCTTTTGGTATGTACCTCACAAGACATCTACAACAACTGGAAAGACCACAGAAATACCTCACAAAGAGGATTACTGGCCTCAAACAGATGCCCTATGCAGACCGTCTCAAAAAACTACAGCTTTACTCCATCACATATCGCCTACTCAGGGGCGATCTCTGCCTAACATACAAAGCTATGTCAAACCCAGAGCTGTTGGACATGCTCCACTTAAAGAAATCCCAATCCCTCCGAGCTACACGCTCTAGGGACCTTAACCTTGTCACCACAATAAACAGAACATGTTGGAGGGATAGATTCCTGTCCCAGAGACTTCCCATACTTTGGAACAGATTACCTATCTATGTCAAACAGAGCTCCTCATTAGCACTCTTCAAGAAAAATCTTGATGATTGGATGGGAAATGGGAAATTCACCCCGGGGATCACTTCTGTGGCTCTGCTCGACAGGGGCATAGGAAAATAATTTTCTTGAGTGGCGAAAGCCAGGGTACATTTTTTGGCTAGGCTTGTATGGGCCCTAGGGCCGATAGCCTAGTACCTACCTATGAACCTATATTTGGATATTAGAAGCTTATGTTTTTGTTTTTGCGTGCTCCCAATTTCAGTACACCTGATTCAGAGTTCCTCTAGTCTAAATGATAGTGCTAAGGTAGAAATAATCTTTCTTTTTTAAGGGCTGAATGATATGTATGGTAAACTGGTAAAACTGCTACATTGTTGCAATATTGTCTGGCAATAGTATATTCCACATAGTTACATAGTTACACTGACTGCTGCTACTGAATACTCTGTTTCTGTAAGTTAAATTAGAAGTTATGTACCTACCATAACGTTCCATGTTAGTTGTCTTCTCTCGCCTTCTTTCTTGCTGGATGGGCACTTGCTTTAGCTCGAGAACTCCTTTTACCAGCTCGAGGCAACCCTATATCCCATGATGCAAACTACCTCAGATCTCGTTTGGCAGCTAACTGACCCTGCTAAAGACTATCCTAACATAATTAGGAACCATGGTTCCTAAAAGAAGTCCTCATAACAATGCTCCAGAGGATGCAATCCACTAGGAACACTCCAAGATCTGTCCAGGCCAGGGAAGGAGGGGGGGGGAAAGAAGAAAGAAGCGAGAAGACAACTAACATGGAACGTTATGGTAGGTACATAACTCATTCTTGCTGGATGGGACCGCGTCCCTAGCACCTGTATCCCGGGTGGCTCAATGGAACAAACTCTTGAGAACTGTGGAACCAAAACTGGCCCTATCTCTGGAGGCCAAATCCAACTTGTAATGAGACACAAAGGTATGAGGCGTGGCCCAAGTAGCTGCTGCACAAATAGTGTCAATGGGAGGTCTATCCTGAAAGGCTACAGAAGTGGATAGACTCCTGGTCGAATGTGCTTTTGGCTTAGAAGATAGTTGTTTGCCCCTTAGAGAGTACACATAGGAAATGGTGGAAGTCAACCATCTAGATAAGGTCACTTTAGAAACTGGAAGACCTAACCTGTTTTCTGCATAGGAGACAAACAATTGGTCTGATTTTCTAATTTGTTTAGTCCTATGCAAGTAGTACCTGAGCTGACAATGAACATCCAAAAAATGCAGCTTCTGTTCAGCTCTGTCAGAATAGTTAGGAAAGAAAACTGGTAGATCAATAGATTGGTTAATATTGGTTTGAGATACAACCTTGGGAAGAAAGGAAGGGTTAGTTCTGAAACCCTATCCTTATGAAAAACCAGATAAGGTGAATGAATACAGAGGGCCTGAATCTCAGAAACTCTTCTTGCAGAAGTAACAGCCAGTAAAAATATAGTTTTAATAACTTTAAAGAACTTCGAAGGAGGTAGAATTAGGGATGCCAACATTAAGTTTAGATCCCATTGCGGAGGAGGATGTTTCACAGGTGGTTTTAGGAGAAAACTCCTCTTAAAAAGGCCTTGCATAACCTATGAGACATGATGTTATTGTCATGCAAGCCAACATGATACTTGGAAATAGCAGCCAGTTGTACTTTGACTGTAGATGACGAAGATCCTGAATGAAAACCTCCACCAGGAAATCCAAAACAGAATGTACAGGAGTGGTAAAAGGATCAATATTTGCCACTTGCTAGCATAAACAGTTCTAGTGGACTTTAAAGAAGACACTAAAATGTCTCTGACTGAGTCAGAAATCATTGGTAGCCTGGCTAGGAAGGAAGTGGAGCAACCAAGCAGTGAGGTTGAGAGAATGAATGGCCCGGTGCTGCTGACCCGACTGGTGGATCAAAAGATCCGGAACTGGGTCCAGATGCCAGGGCTGCACCAGAAGATGATGATGTAGAGACGGAAACCAAATTTGTCAAGGCCAATATGGAGCAATGAGGATCAATTTGGCTCTCAAAATGGTGGCTTTCTGAATGACTTGTGGAATCAATGGAAAGGGAGGAAAAGCATAAAGAAGTCCCCGAGGCCAATCCTGGGTTAGAGAGTCTCTCAAGGGTTGGCCTGGAAATAGTGTGAAGTAATCTGGGCACTTGCTGTTTTGAGGGTATGAAAAGTAGCAAAAGATCGCAACAAGGGGTGCCCCACTTCAGAAAAATCTGATCCACTACAGATTGATTGAGAGACCACTCGTGAGGCATCAGAATAGATCTGCTTAGCCTGTCCGCCAATAAGTTGGACCTGCCGGGGATGTGCATTGCTATCAGAAACCGCTGAGAAGAGATCGCCCATTGCCAAAGTCTGAGAGCTTCTCGACATAAGGGATAGGACCTGGTTCCGCCCTGTTTGTTGATGTACCAGACCACGGACATGTTGTCCGTCTGTACTGCAATAGTCCCCGTGGGAAGAAAGTCGCCGAGGGCTTGCAACGTTAAAAGCACTGCTCTCATCTCCAGGACATTTATGTGCAGGTGGTATTCTATGGGTTGCCATGTCCCGTGGACCATCCTGCCCTGATAATGCCCCCCCACCCGATCAGAGAGGCATCCGTGGTGACTGTGGCAACTGGAGGAGGAACAAAGGGTCGGCCCTGATGAAGAAGAGGGGAAGATATCCACCATCAGATGAGCCCTGCGACTGTGTTACCAAGATTTCGTGTCTCATGGGCAGATGAATAACATCCACTGCAGGAGACGCATGTGGAAGCGAGCCAGTGGAAGAAGAACAATGGCCACAGCCATTAGGCCTAGAACTTTCAAGACAAACCTGGCTTTGATCTTGTTGCTTTGTAACAGAAGCTGAACAAATTTCTGGATGCCCAGAATCCTTTGATCTGCTAGCCTGGCTAACATTTTATTTAACTCTGCGCCTATAAAGGTGATAGATTGGCAAGGCAGCAGAGAGGATTTTTAGAAATTTACCGAAATTCCTAGTCTCCTGCAAAGCTGAAGGGTGTAGTCTCTGGACCGAAGAAGCTGATGCTTGGAGGTGGCGGAGAGGAGCCAGTCGTCCAAATAAGGAAACACCTGGAATCCTCGACATCTCAGGTGAGCTGTGACCACTGCCATGCATTTGGTGAACACTCTGGGGGCTGAAGTGAGGCCAAAGGGCAGTGCCCTGAATTGGTAATGACTGGCTCCCCCTTCTGGGCGTCTGTGAATCTTTATGTGATAATCTTGAAGGTCTATAGAGCACATCCAGTTGTCCTTGCCCAGAAAGGGCAGAATGGATTGCAGCGTGACCATCCGAATCTTGCCTTTTGACAGACTTGTTTAGTCTGCTTAGGTCTAGTATTGGTCTCCAATCTCCCGTCCTTTGGGGACCAAAAGAATCTTGAGTAGAAGCCGGATCCTACTTGGTCTGCCGGCACTGTCTGGATGGCTCTTTTTCCAGGATTTTGAAACTTCCTGTTTGCCAAATCCCTTTGACCGGGTGAGATGTCTGGAAGGGATTGTAGAAACCTTATTTTGTAACCCTCGGATATGATCGACTGTACCCACTTCTCTTGGGATAGGGATTGCCAGGCTACTGGGTACAGCAAATTCTTCCCCGACTGCCTCCAAGGGTGGACAGTCGGGCAACACCTCAGGGATGCTGAAAGGGCTTCTCAGGAAGAGACTCCCTGTTGCCCTGGTTCTGAGGACCCCCTGCCTCTAGGTATTATTGTTACCCCTCTGCCTCTGGGGGTAAACTGACCACGTGTCCGTGTAGCTCCTTCTTCCCCCTTCTGACCCTTGGGATATGGTCTAGAAGGAGTGGAAAACTGGACTCCAACGGCAGAAAGAGTTTTACCGTCCTGCTCACATCTGGTCAAAGTATCCTTCACCTGAGGTCCGAACAAAGCCAAACCTGTTGGTGAAGGACGCCTTAAAGGGGTCCACAAAATTACACAGCCGCATCCAGGCTTGGCCATCGGCCGCATAAGATATGAGCCGCATGGAGGAGTTAGATATGGAATTCAGGATAGCAAGCTGTGAGGCCATCTTTTCCTGAGCCCCAGCAGCAGAAGGATCCTGGACAACTTCTCCCAGTTCCTTGAGAATATCTCGTTGAAGCCTGGTGAAGTGACAAAGGTAATTCAAGCAAAGGTCGCTGAAGAAAACATCCGCTTTCCATACCTGTCCATGGTCCTAGAATCCTTATTAGGAGGATGGACAGGCACTGAAGGATCCGCCAGTTCCTTCTTAGTGGCCGCCACCACCATAGCATCCACAGAGACACCTTTGGACAGGAACTGTTTATCCGAAGGGGCCATGATGAACTTGGATGGTCTCCTGGGGACAGGTTCCACAGAATCTGGAGCTGCCCACGCCTTCCAAGCCACTACCTGCATGAGTGGGTCGAAAGGCGGAGACACCCAGGAGGTGGAGGGTCGGGATCCAAAAGCCTCCAGGTATACCGACTCATCCTCGATGGGGTCAATGGAGGGCCAATTCCCCCTCTGTTTGAGGAGCTCAAGGATGTCTGAAAAGGAGACATGCTCAGAGAGAACCCTCCGACTCATCTAAGTCGGTATCAGATGTAGTAGACTAGTCTGTGTGTTTCCTCTTCCGAGGGGGGTCCCCTGCAGGATCAGGAGAAACCTCGGAAGAGGAGGAAATTCCCAGTGGGGAAACCTGGGGCGATGGATCCCTGGGCCTGAGAGCAAGAGGCTGGCAAGAGGCACCTGCAGGCACTGATGAGGGAGGAGCTAGAGGGATAGACCGTTGACCAGGCTCAGAGGCCAGGACACTCCTCATCACCTCAAAGGCTCCTCTCCCGGAGACCGGAACACACCCGCTCAAGAAACAGGAATGGTCGGCTCCAAGGAGAGAGAGGCTCGAGGCGATGTCGAGCCCGAGAGGGAGAGCGGGTCGGACAAGGGTCCGATGCCACTAGCCCTCGGAGCCGACAGTGGAAACCAAGGAAGGTCTCAAGGAGGCAGTCGCTGTCCCAAGAAGCCCGCCCAACTCTGGTGTGGAGTCGGAGGAGGAATCTCAAGAATCGGGCTATAGCCAAGTCTGTTGAGATGGGCTATGGAGCATTTGGGCCAGTGCCTGAGACTTCAACAGCCTGCTTACCACCCTCTCCAAATCGTGGTCAGACAGCCTGGAAGATCTCAAGATCGGACAAAGAGGAGACAAGTCCCTTGAAGATGGAGCACAGTAGTCAGGGTGCACCGAACCCACTACTCTAAGCCACCGGAGGAGGCTTGGACACTGTAGCCTGAACCTTCGGTGGCTTAAGAGGTTTTCCTGCCCCTGACTTAGGAGGAGAACCTTCAGGTTTAAGTAAACCTCGGAGGATTAATTTGTTCCTCCTTTCCTGCAGGACTCTCTGGCTAAAAGCATGACACAATGCACAGGAGTCCTTAAACACAAGAAGTGTGACCGTCTGTCAGAGACATTTTCTGACTGCACTGGTCACACTTACCTTGCCTTCTTTTGACATCCTAGAAGGGAAACACAAACAGTCCCAACAAACACACCAATTAATCCCTTACACAGACACACAGGAAGGGAATAACTTGGGGAACTAGGCCTGACTAAAACTTTAAACTGAAAACTATTATAAAAGTTTAAAAGGAAGGGAATAGGGTGGGCTGTAACTAAGTACAGGCTAATCTAACACTAAAGGGAAAAATAAACCCTAACTGAACTTTTTCTTCTTTAACAAGAAAAACTTACCTCAGCTGGCAAAGGACGAGATCTGAGGTAGTTCCATCATGGGATATAGGGTTGCCTCGAGCTGGTAAAAGGAGTTCAACCCATCCAGCAAGAATGAAGGCGAGATTGACAACTTAACATCATACATTGTAAAGTGCTGAATGATATTTTTGGTAAACCTGTGAAACTGCTACATTGTTGACTTATTGTCTGGTAATAGTATATTCCAACTAGTTACACTGCTGCTACTGTATATTCTGTTTCTGTAAGTTAAACATACATTGTAAAGTGCAGAATGATATTTATGGTAAACTGGTGAAACTGCTACATAGTTGCAATATTGTCTGGTAATAGGATATTCTAACTAGTTATACTGACTGCTGCTGAATAAGACTGGTTGCAGAGTCTGAATGTATTTCTTTGATGACTTCTAACAGGCTATGTTCACTTGCTCTGCTTTCTGTACAATATTTATGATGGTTGTGCTTATTTTGATGTCCTTATTTTATTGCTTTTAGTCTTACATTCTTTCTTTTTCTCTTCTTTGCAACTTTTAGAGCCACTGAGGACCTGATCGCTTTGGATCTCTCCCCCCCCACACACTTGTGAGAGCAAGGAATCCTCTCACTCCAGTTAAAAGCAAAGAAAACTCTAACCAGCAATCATCCAAAACTAGACTGCAGCCCCTGGTTTAAATCTAGGAACCGTGTTGTTGCTGCTTGTATAGTGTAGGTGTTAGCTTTTGTAACTACTGTTATGCCTTGTCAAAATCTGTTACAGTAAGCTAGAGTGCATACCCCAGGGGCAACAGCTACAAACCTTCTTCCTCTTAGCCACCTGTGGTGTATTCCTACACATAGTTTTTCTTGGAGAAACCTTCCAGTCAATGAACAAGGGTGCCTGTATGTTTACCTTATTTCCTTGGCTGTCCTTGATAATTAGCTAGGTTTAGCAGAGTCCCTTGGATTCTCCCCTGCTACTTCAAATTCCAATTGAAGTTTCCCCCCCCCCCCCCAAGTGATTGCTCAGGTACAACACACCAAAGGTTTTAAAAACCCTGGATGCCATATTTGTTCTAATTGCAGCTGAAACCCCTCCAGGTGTAGCATCTCTAGTAAGTGTCCCTGCACTAGCTGATATTTTTTTTTTAGCTAAGTTCTCTCTGGAAGGTGTAGCCCCAATCCATTCTCTCCGCTCACTTCGCTCACTACCCAGCCCCCATATCATTACCTTTATACCTATCCATACAACCACACCCCATCACTTCCTCCGAAATCCCCCACCCCTCTACTTCCTGTTCTCATACTACCTCCCTTCTTTGCTCCCCCCACACTTACCTACTATCCACTATCAAAGACTACTATACCTTACTCCCACCCCTTCCTCTCATCCTCTGTTCTACAGCCCATAAAATGACATGTTTCTTACAACTCAAACTATACTCTTACTTACCTTCCCTACTGCTTATACTCTATCCCCTCACCTCCTATCACTGACAATAACCTACTCCCTATTTCCATCCCTCAAAACACCACTCTCAACTCAAGTACTACACCACAATCCTATCTACTAATTTGTCCATCCATCCTTCCCCCCACCACTCCCATTCCTAAAATAAAAATATCTCCCACTCCCCTTTAAAACAAAAAAAAACAAAGTCGACTTACTCAAATTAAAACCCCATTACAAACCTCTACTTCTATCTGGTGACATTCATCCTAGCCCAGGTCCTACAGACACTACCCTGAACAACAACCCCCTGTATCTAAACCTGCCAACCCCTCCAACCCACAAAAACAAGTACAATTCTTCTCTATCAATGTCAGGAGCCTTGTAAATAAAGTTCAAGAACTCCATGCTTGGATAGCTAACTATACTCCTGACATAGTTACCCTAATGGAAACATGGATAAAACTACACCATCTGGACAGTGAAATCATCCCTCCTGGCTATAATATCCTTAGATTAGTTGACCTAAAAGAAAAGGAGGAGGAGTCTCCATACTCTACTCCAACTGTCTCTCCCAAATCTGTCCCACACTAGATTTACCCTCCTTCTCACCAGCTGAACTCCTACTGACCACCTTCAAACTTAACGGGGATTACTTCCGTGTCACTATTAGACAGAGGCACAGTAAACTAAACTTTAAAAAGGGCACAGTATACTCAAATCAAGGGGTGGCGTAAGCCAAACACAATCGGGCTGCCCCAGGGCAGATAGCCTAGTATGAACCTATGAACCTATGAACAGTTTCAACACCATAACTGTTGCAGCAATCTATATTCCCCCTGGTGATAATATTAACATACTTGAAAACATCCTATCTCACCTCTTGCATACCATCCACAATGAAATAAGTATACTGGGAGATGTAAATATTGATTGATTTACAATACAAACTCCCAACACTACTTCCTGTATAAACCTACATGGGTTCGAGCAGCTAATCACAACCCCAACCTACATTAATAAATCTCACCTACCTAGCTATCTTCTTGGCTGGATATTGGTCTCCCACCCTCAAAACTATCATAACTCCCAAACCCTTCCAAATGACCTCAGTGACCACTGCCCTATAACAGTTACCAGACATACTCCCCAAATTACCAAACCTAACAAATTTATTACCACCCGCTCACTTTCTCATTTCTGTCCAACTCTCCAAAATTAACTGGTCTTACCTCACCACTCTTCCTTTAGATGAAGCTGTCCATTCCTTCAGCACTACATTCCTAAACATTCTTAACTGCCTTGCTCCTCTTCACACAATTAGATTCAAATTTAATACTGCTCCCTGGCTCACTAAATCGACCAGAACCCTCATGAAAGACTGGGATAGGATTTGGAAAATGTGGACTAAAACTAGGACCCCTTCTCTTCTTCAGAAATATAAAGAACTCAGAAATAAAATAAAAAAAATCCTCCCTCTACTCTTAAATCAGACTCAAAGAAATTCTGGAGCTCTATTAAACAGACTCTTCATCCAGGAAACCCTTCCTCTCCTAACCCATGACCCAATGCAACACCTGAAGACATAGCCAACAAATGTAACAATCATTTTATAAACTCAATAACCTCCTTAATAAATCCCCCCCCTCCCCAGAAACAACACTAGCACCCTCACAAACTCTATACCTCTTCCAAACCCTCCTAACTCATTCTCTCTAAAAGCAGTATCAACTAACTATGTAAAGTCATTACTCTCTACACTTAAACCTTGCTCCCCATCTGTTGACAAGCTACGCTCTTACTTCCTGCAGATTGCCTCTGAACCTCTTGCCTATCCTGTATCCATTTTAATCAACCGATCCATTTCTAAATCCTATGTCCCCACTGTATGGAAGAAATTCTTTACTCTACCCATTCACAAAGGGGGCAACTCCTCAGACATATCCAACTTCAGACCAATTGTCATACTCTCTCCACTTTCAAAAATCCTAGAGAAATGTATTCACAAGTAGGTAATGCATTACCTTCACCAGGTAAACCTTCTCACACCCACAAAACATGGTTTCCGTCCCAAGCATAATACAACTACTGCACTCATGTCATTCATCAACATAGTCTCCCTAGCTCGTAATAACAATAAACTTGTCTCATGCCTATTCCTTGACCTTTCTAAAGCCTTTGAAAATGTCTCTCACCACTCCTCCTAGATAAACTCACTAACTTTCATTTCTCTCCCCCTACTATCTCCTGGTTCTCCAGCTCTCTCTCAACCCACCAGCAATCAATTAAATGGCTCTCTGCACTATCCACCCCTCTCACTGTACAAATGGGAGTCTCCCAAGGATCCATACTTGGACCACTACTCTTTAATATTTTCACCAACTTGCTCTACTCCTCTTGTCCCCAGTCATCTATTGTGCAATATGCTGATGACACAACTGTTATAACCATTGTTGACAACCCAACTGTCCTCCACTCAACTACCCCGGCATCCTTCCACACCATTGAGACTTGGCTTTGTGATAACAAACTAATACTTAATCCAAAAAAAACTAAAAAACTAAGTTTCTACTCTTCCTCCCCAAAAACATCACCACACTCAAATGTGCATTTACCACCTTATCCTGTAACAACACTATCATCTCAGCTGAATCTAGCACTAAATTGCTAGGTGTTACAATAGATGATCAGCTTAAATTTGATCTCCATATTACTAACTTGGTAAAAAGAACTCATCAGAAACTTGGACACCTTTTCTGTAGCAAGAAAGACTTAACTATCACTGCCTGAATAACTCTCTCCCAGGCTTTATTGCTCCCAACACTCCTGTACAGCTGCCACATATAAACAAACCTAAATTCTGCACTTATTTCCAAGCTTGAAACTACCTATAATAAGATTGCCAGATTTGCAGCTAACCAAACCTACAAGTCACACCACTGCTTAGCACTACAGCAACTAGACTGGCTAGAATTCCCTCAGCTGCTCCAACTATACCAACTACAAATCATCCACTCTATTCTCTATCTACCCTCCTTCTTCCCCAACCTGTCCACTATCATATCCAAATATTTCCCTGCTAGGATGCTACGCAGCTCAAATCAAGAATTATTAAACATCTACAAACCCAAAACCAAAATAGGCTGCCTTCTCTATAACTATAAACCAGCTATATCCTGGAACCAACTCCCCTTGGAAATAAAATCCCTCCAGCATAGCAAAAGTTTCAAATTAGCCACAAGGAAATACCTAAAAACAAAGTGGTCTTGCCACTGTAGCCAACCAAACTGAAACCACCATCCTTTCACCTATTTCACCACCTCACTCTTAATGTATCTCTAACACTATTCCCCTGCCTCTTCTACCTTTTCCCTTCCTCTGTCTCCAACCACTCTTAATTCTTACAGTCTCAAAGCAACCTGTCTAGTCTGTCTCCTATACTCTACCTCCACTACATCTCCTACTAGCCATTCCTACTTTCCTTTCTTGTTTCCAAACACCTATACAACTAGATCCTGCCCACTTTAAATAAACATCTGCCTAACTATTAACTTATTTTGCTCTAAGCAGCTTAAATAATATTGTAACTAGTCACATTTTCTTCTGCTAATTGTTTAAAACCTTGTTTGTAACAACTCACATACTTGTCTGGAATTGTTAATACTCTGTATAATTGAATTGCCCGAGGAGCTTTTTTTCTCTCCAGGTCTCTGCTTGTAATATCCTATAGCTGATTGTTACCAACATTTAATACATTGTTTTCTACTCCAGAGGAGCTTTTCTCCCCGGGTCTCTGCTGAAAATGAGCCAAAAGCTCAGCCAGACTAACCCAGTTAACAAATGTAAAATAAATAAAATAAATACAAACAGCAGTAGTGCTCATGCAACAAGCATGAGCCTCGTGGGTGCTCAATGCAATCTCAGGTACACAGTCGCAGTAAGAGAAAAGAAGGTATATGGCAGCCCTACATTGTCTTGAGGTATATGTGATGATCCATTTTTGATGCAATTATACGTGTGTGTGTGTGTGTGTGTGTGTGTGTGTGTGTGTGTGTGTGTGTGTGTGTGTGTGTGTGTGTGTGTGTGTGTGTGTATGGTGTATATATCAGTCTATATGTATAATATATATATATATATATATATATATATATATATATATATATATATATATATATATATATATATATATATCGAGAGAGAGAGATATGTGTTTGTGTTTATGTATGCAGAGAATATAACTTGTGGAAGGTAGTAAGGAACGTAAGATGAAGGTATGAATGCACAGTAGGTCGTAGGGCAATACAAACATATAATATAGCCAAGATAGAACAATATTTTGCAACATGGATGATGGTGGGCAGGAAACACTAGACACCAGGAATAACTCCTTGTATCATAGCTTAGAGGCACTTACAAAAATTCAACCCTGTATCTTTGTCTGAAGTACAGCTTATTGTAGCAGAAAGCTAGCTCTCTGTACCACAACTAGATACTATGGGTACTCTTTACATATTCCTAAGTCATTACAATAATAATGGGGATGGGCTTCAAGCTCTACACCCTTGACACACAAAGGAGGAGTCCTAACCCTCAGCATGAACTGATAAGTTAGTGTAGTAGGGGTATTTTTAAAATAATAAGAAGTATGAAACTGTAATGTCTGGCATTATTTAAAAGTGCAACACTCTGAGAGTTGCAAGGGAGAAAGCACATGCAACAAGCAACAGCAGGAACATTCTGTAAAATCAAGGACAGCTGAAAGGGATTTGGAGTGTGCCCATGTGGGGGAAGCTTTGGGACAAAGCTGTAAGGAGCACTAAATGACACCAAGGAGAATTTTAAACCTTTTACCTGGATTTAAAAAGTTACTGGAACAAAAGGTTTGCAGTATGATATGATGCACTTTACTGTCAGTAAAAATAATTAAAACATAATCTCTGGCATTATTGGGTAAGTTTAAGGATCCTTGATTGAGGGCCGGGACAAAAATAAGTAGAGGCATTAGAGACATTCTGTCAACTCAGTGACAGATAAGAGGTATTTGTGTGCATATGGGTGTGTGTGTGTGTGTGTGTGTCTCACTGCTTGTGTAGGAGAATGCATTTAAATATGTCAATGAGATGCATGGGCTGCTAGTGTTGACTACTGCATGAAAGTGCCTATCTTTACTTGTGGTAGTTAAGGGTGATTCACAGACATTCAAATTAGCCAAATTATGAGGTCTTTCCTCACTGTAGCTAAAGTGTTTGAACTGCATTTCCTTGCATCATGAAAACAGTCCTTTCTGGCCACAGCTCTTAGTGGCAGTGATGGTGCTCATTCTGAATCCTCAGGAAGGTCTCATGATTGCTGTCTTGGGTGACAGTGCCGCTATGTATATTACATACAAGCTAGATTGAGTATTTGTTTCTCTGGATAGACTGACATGTATGTGTAACTGAGTTTCTGTAATGGATTTTATTTACATTGGTAGTAATGTATTCATTTTTAAACTCTGAAACATGTATGAGGCCACAGCCTTGGTTGTGTTGCAATATCCCATATCTGCATAAGCATTTTAGTAGCCTCTAAACATCTTAATGGATGAAGAGCACATGAATTTATTCTGTTCATACCATACATAGTTTTTATTTTGTAAGATTTACACATTTTTAATTTATTTCTTAACTGAATTAATCCAGTATGCACAAGCCTCTTTTCATGAGTGATCAGGAGGCTGAGTTTATCAAGCCAAGGGCCATAAAATGAAGCTCAATATCAGATCATAGCATTGCTATTCTGTTCTAACTATAAGACACAATGATGACCAGATCTGCTAATGACTGCAAGTTAGGTGCAATCACTAAATTCCCAAAAGATGTATTTCCTCCAAGAGGATCTGACACAGATAAATAACTGGTGCCAGAGACATGGCTTAAAACTTAGTGCAAAAAAATACAAAATGAACCACTTTAGGAAGACAACCATGCCTGCAAATTACAACACTGCTAACACTTCCCTAGGGTAAACCCAGTGATAAGGGGCTTGGAAACTCAGATTGACAGTAGCCTGAACTTTGATTGCCATGCACCCATTGTGGTGAGAAAATCCTTCTGTGTGGCACTATATATATATATATATATATATATATATATATATATATATATATATATATATATATATATATAAGGGTAAGGCATCCAGATCTAAGGAAAGCATAATCTCACTATACTCAGCCCTAATTAGATCAATAATCGAGTATAATGCAGTCTTTGCCATGTACATGACCAGGCATTTACAACAGCTTGAGTGACCACAGAGGCTCATCTCTAAAAAAAAATACGGAGTGGAAATAACATGTCCTATATGGACCACATCAAGGCCTGGTCTCTGGTGATAACCTATAAGGTATTCTCTGATTCAGCCATGATGGACGTGTTACACATTCACAAAGCAAACAGCACTTGTACTGCAATGTCTAAACCTTGTCTGTGACATACACAAAATATGTTGGAGGAACAGGGATGTTTCTCAGAGATTACCCCTTCTCTAGAACATACTCCCCATTCATCTAAAGCAGAGCTATTTCCTGAGGTTGTACAAATGCAATTTGTTCCAATGGATTTGAAATTGCAAATTTACCCCCTGGCTTGTTGCCTGTGCCTTATAGACAGGGGCAGCTTGTCGATGTCATAAAACACAGGCATATACCAAACTGATCTAGTCCATAGGCTTTTATAAATGGGAAAATGGGGGTATGAATGGCTAGGTCATTACATGTCCACAGTGGTGAGGGAGTAATTTTGTGTGTCCAACTTATAAGTAAAAGTACGGCATCCAGATCAAGGGAGATTATAGTCCCACTGTACACAGCTCTCATTAGACCAATAATTGAGTACAATCTGCCATTTGGAATGTACTTGATTAGCCACTTACAACAACTGGAGTGACCTCAGAGGTTCCTCACTCTGAAAATACAGGGTGTTAACTTGTCCTATGCAGACTGAAGCCCCTTTCCCTTTACTCTGTCTCTTATCAACTGTTAAGGGGTGATCTATGCTTGACCTACAAGGCACTCACAAATCCAGCGATGATGGGGATGCTACATATCAACAAGGCAAGCAGTATGAGGGTCACCCATTCTAGGGATCTAAACTTAGTAAGGGAATAAAAGAAAACATGCTGAAGTGACAGATACATGTCTCAGAGTTTGCCCCTTCTTTGGAATGGGGTTTCCTATTTACATTAGCCCATTAGCTTGACAAGCCTTATCTGCAAAGCCATGGAGAGGATCATAATGGACCTCATAAATAAAGACAGGGAATTTGCAGACTTTGGATCCAACCCAGTTTGGCTTTGTCAAAGGCAGATCATGCCTTTTAAACTTGGTTGACTTTTTCGAAACAGTCACCAAAGCCATTGATGAGGGAAAGGCAGTCCATACAGCCTACCTCGATCTGGCTAAGGCCTTCGATACAATACCCCACTCGGGTATCATTGAAAAACTCATCAGCTTAAATGTCAACCCATACATCACAAGATGGGTTGCAAACTGGCTGAGTGACAGAACCCACAGGGTCAGAGTTGCTGGCGCCATGTCAGACTCAAAGCCTGTCACAAGTCCAGTCCTGGGCCCACTCTTGTTTGGCATCTACTTTTCCAAAGTACAAGCAAACACAGGAGGGTTATGGCTGACAAAGTTTGCAGATGACTGCAAACTGGGCCATAGTAGAAAACACATCTGATACAGCTATCCTCCAGAAGGGTCTCACAGAAACGGATAACTGGTGCCAGAGCCACGGCCTAAAGTTAAATGCCAAAAAATGCATAGTCATACCCTTCGGGAAAAACAAGGTTACTAGCTACCAAATAGGTGGCAATCCACTGAGCACAGAAGAAGTTATCAGGGACCTGGGGACCCAGGTTGATAGTAGTCTGTCATTCGACACCCATGTAGCTAAAGTAGTTAGGAAGACCTTCTACATTGCCCACCTTATCATGAAGGGATTCTCATCTAGATCAAAGGAGGTCATAGTCTCCCTTTACTCATCACTCATCAGACCAATGATTGAGTACAATGCCCCATTCGGAATGTATCTGACCCGACACTTGCAGCAGCTGGAGAGGCCACAAAGTTCCTCACCAAAAGGATAAAGGGTCTCAAAATCTGTCCTATGCTGCCCGACTGAAAGAACTCCAGCTCTATTCAGTCGCTTTGCTCAGAGGTGACCTTTGCCTAACATACAAGGCCATGTCAAACCCAGATTTGATGAATATGCTTCACCTCAAAAAATCTAGATCCATCAGAGCCACAAGGGCAGGAGACTTAAACCTTGACACGGCTATTAATAGGACGTGCTGGAGGGATAGATTCATCACCCAAAGACTCCCTATGCTGTGGAACAAAATCCCGGTACATGTGAGGCAGAGCACCTCGCTGGCCTTGTTCAAGAGAAATCTTGACCAATGGATGGGAGATCACAGATATACCCCAGGGATTACCTCAGTGTCACTGCTCGACAGAGGCACAGCAAAATAATGGGTATAGTTCCCCATACTAAAGGGGTGGCGTATGCCCTCGGGCAGATAGCCTAGTATGAACCTATGAACCTATGAACCTATGAACATTAAGCACAGACCTTTCCTGACTCTCTTCAAGACCAGTCTGGTTCTATGAATGAAGAATCATTAATTTTCACCTCGGGTGATGCCTATGTCCCTTATGGACAGGGGCAATCAGTAAAATGTGTAAAATACTCAAGACATAAGCACAAACCCATGCCCTCCTTCTGCCCCTATGGACCGTATACTAGGTAAAATCAGGTTATATTGGCTAGGCTTGTAAATGCTCTTGAGCTGTTAGCCTAGTAATCTCCTATGAACTTATGAATGTATAAAAAGGCTCTAGAATGATTGGTCTAGTAACCTCCTATGATCAAATGGTCCTATGAATGAGAAAATAGCCAGGTAATGTTTGGAACCAACTGGTAATGGATCAGTTCAAGTTTCCATATCTATTGCTGTTTTGCTGCTCTCTATAAGTATTGTCATTATTATGTTTTTTTCACCTCCTTATTGTTGTTTTTTTTTCCTCAGGTGCTGCTATTTTGTTCACAAATGTCAGGTCAGCAGTTCATGCTAACAGAACAGTAAGAGGGGGGTGTATCAGGTGAGATACAGTGATGAATGATATTTCCCAGGATGTAGGAAGGTGGCATTTTATCAGATTTAGACAGTCCATCACCTGATTGTGACGATACAACAAATGCAGCTGCAGGATAAAGTCAACCACTGGGATTTTGGCCTAGACCAGAATAATGCAGTATCTGCTGATGAGTCTTTCTAGGATGCACATTCGCTGACTGCAGTCCTTAACATAAATGTGCAGCGTGGAGCAAGCATTCCATCACATACCTCTATACCACTAGTGATCTCCATCTGCTCAAGGGTTCCTCTGCATACAACAGAAGCCTGGAGTGCTTCATTAACAGCAGAAGTATATATGACTATGTCATTTTAATTATGTTTGAGTTTTTAGCAGGATCCATGATTTTGGTCTTATGCTCATACTGTGTTCTGCAAAACAGTAGTGATTTTTTTTTCATAATGCTGGGAGCATGTCAGACAGTAATTAATGTACATTTTACCACCAGCTAGCATATTTTCAACAGCTTGTGTCCTTTGTCCCTACTTATTTTTCTGATGTTTTTCTTTCTGCTTTTTGACCCATGGATGCCAATCATCAAGCCTCTCCACATGAAACAGCCTGTTCCACCATATGCCTGGGACATACCCAGTGCAGTACAGTAGATGGCAAATTGTCAAGAGAAGGCTGTTACCAGGTAGCCAAGAGAGTTTTTTGTCCTTTTTAAACACCTACTCCTTCCATTCCATCTCATTTAGGATGTATACCTGCATTCCCCCACCCAGTTAAGTCCAACTTGCCCCCCAGGACCAAGGCCATATGGCATCCTAGCATGCTCGTCCTTATGTGGGGAACTACATGGTGCATTACCGCTCTGCAGCTTCAGCTTCACATCATCTAAGATGTGTGTGTGGAATATTTTTATATTAAATCCTAACCCCATCTGTGGTGGGACTACTTATGACCCTTTATCTGGGCATGTGAGCTCCCTCACATATGAAGACAAGGATTACCATCACTAGCTTGGCCAGCCACAGTACACATCCCTCCTGATACTGACATCCGCTTCCTTTGCTCTGGCCCTCTACCTTTAGTGCTACAACAGCAGAGTAGCCAGTTAAGAAACACCACCCCCTCCTGTCTGGGATAGACATGACATAGGCACTCATTTTCCAACCTCTCCTCCCTGGATTTCCCATCACCTGTGCAGCTTTTTGAACTTGGGTTGTCTGAGGCACAACCAGGGCTTTGTACATCAGCACCACAGAGCTAGATGTCTCTGTTTTTCCTGATTTATAAGAGCTGTGTGCATATACATGTTGTTTTCTTGATTCCCATTCAATGGCATCGCTGCTAGGTGTGTCTTTTCTGCTACTGCTATAGATAACCCTGCTATCTTTTCTCACTCTTTCTGGTTGCTCCTTTCTCCTATATCCCAGTGCCAGCTGTAATGCATTTGTTGCATCCTTGTTGGTGGCATTATACAACCAAAAAAGCTACTCTCTCATTATTCATCTTTGCTAGCCCTTTGTATTTAAACCATAGGCTGCATGCTGTGCATACTTGTTGTAAATTGTATTACAACCCCTTTTATTCACTCATTGCCTTTTGTGCCCTTTCATGCATATTTTTCTTTATCATATACCATCCTACTAGTCTTCCTTTTGCAGTTTGATTTATATTCTGCAAGTGTTCAAGTATACAAAGTCACCATCAATGCAAACACTTGGTTGTTTCTGAGACTACTTTTTTTTGCAACGGGATACATTTCTTACATGTTTTATTCTCTCCTATAACTCCTAACATCAGTTTGGCTATACCCCTGATACCTGCACTTGCTCAGCCACAGATTCACCCATTGCTCCTTTGCAAAATACTTCTGATGTGACCTGTCTCTGTGTGGGCTTCCCAACTCTTCCCTAACTCCTTAGAGAGAAAACATCATAGTGACTCATAGTCAGGCCCAGGGAACAATAGAGCTCACGAAGTGTCATGAATGTTGCACCAGGAGCCCTGACTCACTCAGTGCTGGTCATGTTCACTTACTGTCTGAGCTTTTAGTGTAATGATATTATGCTATCATCTCTGCCTCAAGGTATTAACCTGAGAGGATGTCAGTCTCCACAAAAAGTTTCTTAGTCATTAAGTTTCCCTAAACTCTTCCCCTAGTGTAGGACAAATGACCTTTGACCACTTCATCCTATCCCTCTGGTTAGGTCTACCCGCAGCTCAAGTCCATTCCCCAAATGCAGGATGGCACTATAGATGGATTCTCTACATCTGTAAAATCAAGTGGCCAAGAGGCTGCATTTCAGTTGTTCAGGGCAATGCCTTTCCTGTTTCAGCAGTGTCCACAATAACACTATCAATGGTTGTACTATTACAGACTGTGCCTCAGATTGGCGGGTATTCCCTTTTATTCTGTGTGCTCTTTGGAAACTACACATATTGCCTGTGAGCATATGTATATTTTTGAGCACAAACAGTCCTCTGCACTGGTATGCCACTTGGGTATATCTGTCACAGTCTGCTCTGTTGACTGATCTTCTGTGACACATAGAATTCTGACTGGTCATACTGATGCCATAGTCAAAAGGCTCTAAGTTTGGCAAGGTAACATAATTCCATGTATATGTAACTGGCAGTGCATGTGTTTGTTAAAAGTCATATGCATTTTTTTATTTTCACATGAGCAAGCTTGCCTGTGCCTCATGAAGTGCATCTGACTTTCTTGGTCATAAACAATCTGCTGTTCAACATGATCATAGCAACACAGAATATCTCCACTTCACTTGTTTAGCTCATTTTCAGCTACATTACCAACTTACAGTTCCACATCTACATTGCATAGTCACAGCATGGCTGATGGTGTCCTTCAGATGAAACATTAAACCATGGTCCCAATCGCTTGATACATTGGCAGTGCAAGTGGATGTAAAAGATCCCATGGCATTTATCAAAAAGAGTAAGGGAAGTTTCCCATTGTCCTGGACAAATTTCCTCTTCCTCTGCCACCTCAGGTTTCCCCCTGAAAAGAGGCTACTAGCCTAGTGAGACTAACCCAGTCAACAAAGAATACATAAATAAACAGATATACATAATCAGAATTTCCTAAATTTATATAGCCAGTGGCAGTTTCTACCATTATAATTTCTGTTCAGCTTACTGATGTAATTGCATTATTGCCCTTTCTTATTTGTTCTGCTACTGCCTGTATGTGGTGTTATTACTTATATATGCTTACATTTTTTCATCAGTCTTTGCAAACATCTGATGGATTGATCAAATAATATTTATGCATTGATCACTTTGTGTACAGTTTTTCCCTTTTAATTGATAACTGGGTAGACTCCTAGCAAATTGACGTTTTTTAGCACTATCTTAGGAGCATTAGCAGGTTAAGTGACATGCACAGAATCACACAATAAGCAAACTGAGTCCAGTGGAAGCAAACGCTGGACTTCTGAATGGAGTTCATTAGCAAAGTTAATTGTCTGCATAAAATAGACAATCACAACAGCTTGTACCACTTGATGTTTGGTACAGCTGTGTTCTTCACTATATCTGTATCCAGTTATGCTGTGCATTTCTGTTTGCACTTCCTATGGTCTATCTGGTTTTTATCCTGTGTTTTATCAGTATTTGCATTGTGTGGTCCTTGTATGTTAGCACTGCAATATACAGGCCTGTATCTTTACATATCCCTTCCTGTAACTGTGAATTCACTCCTTTTAGTATGAAATGAATGGGTTTTAATTCTTGATGTAAGGATTTCTGTATGTAATCATTTTTTTCTTATAGCTTTTCTGTGTTGAGACAGTATATCCAAAATTCATAATAACTCATAATTTAACTTTCTTTTAATTGCAGTATTTAGCAGAACATGCTTTACTGCTGGGCAGACTGATGTTGCAGTTCATTTCCTAAAATAAGAGTGATGAGCTTTTACTAGTGTAATGGTACAATGGTTTGTTTCCAGATACGATAGACCAGTATCTTGCTATTAATATAATTTATATCCATGTCCATGTATTATAGACATGAATTAAATAAGCTTACCCACTCAGACAATTGTGCAGAGTGCTGTGTACAAATGTAATATAATGGAATTTCTCCTTTTGCATCACACTTGTTTTATGTACATTTATATATGCATATTATAGAAAAATTAATTACCTTTTTTCTTTTTTGAAGATAGCTATGAATCTTTCAAGAATATTTAATTATTTTATGGCTACATAAAAGTAAATCATTTGCAGTCAGCATTCATTTCATGGATCAGGTAAAGTAGCAAGCAGATACTTCAATATTCAGCTTAGCAAATATGTAAATTGTGTTCTTTTGATAGCAAGGGTAGAATAGGTTTCAGTAACCTTATAGATTGTTACATGAATCCAGCAATAACACACACAGTGAAATCAGGCACTAATCTTATAGGGCCTCAAGTTTCTTCTCATTCATCACATGACCTAATTCCAAACAGAGATGTTATCTTACAGTTTATTCTAAGAAGTGGAAGTATATTCTTACCCTGAAAAAAATCATTTGCTTTATATTGAGCTATGTGTGTAGTGTCAGGACTAAAAGCTGTTGTCATTATTAGTCCCTAGCTCTTTTCCTGGAATGAACTAATTTGAAAAGACAAGCACTTACTCCGAAAAAAAAAATGAATTCCTTCTTTATTTAATGCACAATTAATTAGGCTGCCTTTTTGCCTAAGGAGTAAAACTGGCAAATTGAATCATTCTGACTGACATATCATGGGCTGAATATGAATTATTGCTTATTAGCAAGATTAATTGCTCCTGATGCTCAGAAGCCACATTTATTGGCTGACAACACACTGTGGACTCATTGCTCAAGAAAGCTGAAAACAAACGGTGCTTAATCATGTTTCAATTGACAGACATGGAAAGTCAGACATTTTTAGCTGAAGAGTCACCTATAAATTCTCTAAGGGTGTAAAAAATAACTTAATTATCAGTTACTTATTATTTTTTTTTAATAACATGGTTATTCAGAATGATTTAATAAAGCTCATCTAACAAGAAGTTAGGATTACAGACACGGTAAAGATCATGCTATGAGATTTTTCTGTCATTGATGACAACCTTGACAATATAATTTGATCTGTAGTTCATGTCAGTTTTAAAGGTACTCAAGATCTGTGAACATCTTTATGAGTAGACATGCAGGCAGACAAAACCTTCTATAAATGCTGTTCTACAGACTTATATGATTTGTGATTGGTTTCCTGACTTTAATGATTCACAAGGGAGGTTCCCACCACAATAACATCATTTAGAATATGCTTTAGGTAAATGTTACTTTCAGTAAAGGATATGCAAGTCAAATAATTTTTAGTTAAAATATAAAGCTGAAACTAAGATGACAGTGAAGACAAAATGCCTCTGTTATCTAAACTCAATATTTAGATCATAGGCAGTTCACTCATTTATGAATGCTGAAGTTCTGACATTGACTGCTTCTCATCTAAATATACAATGAGCACTTCGTGCAGCTTAGATAAATGTTCACCTTTACTGGTTCATGTTTTTTCTTGCCATGTAAATGTTTATGCACACATTTTAAAATATACTATATGGGTGTTTTGTTTCACAATCCTTTATCAGAATACATGAGTCCCCTGGTATCAAAACCCAAAGATTAACTTGAGAAGAGAGTAAGACTAAATGATCATTCATGCTGAATGGCCATTCATTAACAAAATTAAGAACAATTTATGTATTTACATTTGATTACTGGGTAGTGTCTGACTATGCCAGTAAGACCTGTGGAGAGAAGCTCCAAAATAGTTACACAACGCATATTATGGATAGTGACATTACAGAGAAGATACAAATAATACTAACAGTGATTAAAAATGTCATGCAGATAAACACAAAATCAATATATCACAGAGTTATAAACTCAAGTAATGATCATCAGTACAAATTAAAAAAAATGCTTTTTTTGTATGTATATCAGTCAATGGAAAGTGAAAGCCAGATTGGAAGGCTATAAGAGTCCAAGAGTGAGAGTGTTTAAGGACAATGAAAGGTAAGTATGAACTAACTTAGCCTGGAGATATCTAGGAGCATAGCCAATGATTAGAGATAGACTTTCAGAACCTGTTTGAAATTATGTGAAATAGGGGTGGATAGAATATGCTGGGGAGAAAGTTCCAGGATCTGGCTAGTTAATGGAAGTATAAGGAGTCTCCATGATAGTTATGGGCTTTAATTACTTTGAGCAATACTTTATCAGCTGACCTGTGTGAACTGAGGTTAGAATAAGGTTGGACAAGGTCAGTTAGAGCAAGACAGTTATCGGGTTTATGGATGACAATATGAGCAACTAATAGTTGGTTAAGAGATAGTAAGTTAGGGAGTTCTAACCAGTTGAGATAAAGAAGAGTGGTGCAATGATGTGATCTGTGAGGCAGATTTGATGTAAATTTGGCTAATTTATTATAGCAAGATTTGAAGTTATTAAAACCTGATTTATGGAGGTTGGTAAATATTTGAGAACAGTAGAGAAGAGTGGATAAGTGGTGAGATCTAGTTGTAGTTACTCTGGCATGGTTGATAAGATGGAGTTTTGCCCTATAGAGTGCACTAAGTCTTATGTGAACTTTTCTGATTGTTGCTCTTATATCTTTATCAACCTTCAGGCCATTGTCAATTATGTATAACACCAAGAAGTTTAGTTTGTTCTATAGGGTCTATATTTGTCCCATTAGAGGAATAGGTGGAGAGAGGTGATGAGTTTTTTTTTTTACAGTGGTAGTACTAAAAACCATGAGCTTGGTTTTGCTGGGGTTTAATATACGTTGATGGGCAGCCAAGTAGTTTTCAATGTTTTAGAAGGCAACCTATGCGTTCTCTTGAAGTTCTTTGATAGAGGGGCAAAGCAGATGAGGGAGGCATCATCAGCATATTGGATGAGTGAGGAAAAATTGGTGGAGGAACTGAGGTAACTGGTAAATACCATAAAAAGTAGAGGGCCAAGGATGGAGCATTTTGGGTCTCCAACAGTGATGGGTAGTAGGGGGGAGAAGTTATGATCCCATTTCGTAGCTTGTTGATAGTTAGAGAGATAGCTATGAAACCAGATTAGGGATTTGGAGCTGAAACTATACGAGGCAAGTTTATTCAGAAGTATTTGATGTGATACTCTGTCGAAGGCTGTGTTTGTACTATGTCTTGGTCAAAAGCCGTGTTGAGTATTAGATAATAGGTTGTTCTTAAGGAAGTATTCGAGGACTTGTTTGCGTATACACTTTTCGAAGATTTTGGCTAGTGGAGAAAAAATGGCAATAGGTCTGTAGTTGGAAAGGTCAGTAGAGGGGCCACCTTTATGAAGGGGTGTGACATGAGATATTTTTCCGAGGAGAGGTACATACTCTTCAGAAATAAAGTGGTTTATTAGAATAGATATAGGGTAGGAGATGGATGTGGTGGCAAGTTTTAGAAATTCACAAGGTAGATTATCTGCAGCAAGAGTGCACACTTTTAATTTACCTAGATTTTTCTATATAGCTAGTTTGGATTGGCTTAGGAGAGAACAGGGTGGAATTTTATTTGGTGGGGAGGTATGGAAAGAAGAGAATTTTCCATGTTGTTTAGTAATAAAGTTATCAAGGTGATAAAGTCGTAGTGAATTGTGTGGCTATCGACCCTGTTGAACTGCTTGTTGTAGGGGTAGCAGGTTTTCTGGGGTTAAGCAGGAGGTTTATAGTTTGCCAGAATTTTTGAGGGTTATTTTTGTATTTCAGCTGACATGAGTGAAAGTATGTTTTTTTATCTTTTTTGATTTGTGTTGTGGCTTGATTTCTCAACTGTTGATAGGAGGAATGATTGCCTTTATTTTTGTTATTATGGTAAAGTGTCCAGGATTTGTCTCTTTGTTTAAGAAGACGTTGTTTTGTTTGTTTTAATAACCAAGGTAACTGTTTGACTTTACTACGAATTTTCCTAATTGGGGCTAGGTTATTGAGTATTTGCAGGAAAACATTATTAAAGTACTGTATGGCAAGGTCTAAGAGTGTAAGATTTTTAGAGATAACCAGTCATATTACTGTAGAAGTGTATTAAATAAACTGGGGGAGGAAAGTTTTTTATTACAAATGTAGTGGAATGTAACATTACTAGTAGTGTGTGTATGTTTTCTGATTAGATGGGTTGTAGAGAGTGATCACTGAGAGTATCAGAAAGACAGCTATCTTCATAAGTAATATTAGATTTGTTTGTTAGAATCCAGTCCAGTATAGATTGCTTATTGGTATGCTTATCAATACGCACGGGATGTTTAATGTTTTAATGGAAGTTATATAAGTTTATAAAATCGATGGGAGTTTTGGAGGAACAGGTAAGCCAGTCTAGGTTAAAGTCCCCAAGTATTATAATTTCATAGGTGAAGGTGGAGGAAGCCCATTCTAGTATGTTTTCAATGTGACAGGTTATTAGCAGGTGAGAGGAAGATGGCTATAATGATAATGGACTTATGGTCCTTAATGTATAGCTGTGTAGTTAATATTTTACAGTTGGTGAGATATGGTGGGGTACAGTTTAGTTGCACTAGTTTATGCATGACTTTAAACATTATGGCAATGCCACCACCACACTTGGTTAACCTAGCCACTCTAAATATGCTATACCCATTAGGGAGAATTTCCACATTTTTTATATGGGGCTTAAGCCAGGTTTCAGTAATCACACCAATACCTAGGGAATATAGGGCAGTGGCATCATGAAATTCATGAACTTTGTTGACAAGGCTTCTGAGGTTGAAATGTGTTATAAATAGATCAGACTTACATCTTTTTAGAACTGGATGGAGGGGATAGTGGTGGTAGGATTTACAGGGTATAATGTGTGAATGGGTACGGAGAGTGTGGGGCCTGGGTTAAGGTGGATGTCAGATTGAGTTTAATTTGGGTAAGAGGTGCAGGGTAAAAAACTTTAGTTTGGAAAAAAGTCTATAATATTTATATAGGTTATAGACAGAGCTATCCATGTGGGAAAATATATAAAAGAGAAAAGAAGAGTTGTGGCTATATTAAAAAGCTGTGACAAAAATATAAATAATGGCTTTATAGTAGTAAACGTTCTGCATAATGGGCAGAATTGGAGATGAGTTGTTAGTGATATTGTGGAAATGGTATGAGGTGATATGGTGGTCTAGAGAAAACAGACATAGTAGAGTGAAAGAAATGTAAGAATATCTGAGGCATAATAAGAGTGAGAGAAATTAGTGGTTTTATTTGAGGAATGATAAATTGGATAATACTTGAAGTTAAGAGAAGGTTGTATGGGGTAAGAGTAAAGTGTGTGCATAGTGTGTTGTAGTTGAGCAATTAGAAACACTGAAAGCAGCAGAGTAAGATAGGGGAAGGTGGTGTTAAAGAGAGTGGAGTGGAAACGTGCTTAGGATAGGAGGGTAAGAAGTAATGATTGGTTGATGTTAAAAGAAAGCAGTAGAGAAAGATAGGGAAATATGATGTTGAAGTAGGTGGAGAGAAGAAGTAATTAGGGAATGTAGTAAGATTGATTAGTAGATAGGGGTGATAATGAAGACAGGAGTATATTATTTGAAGAGGAGGCTGAAAAAACAGTATAGGTGAAAGATGATTTGTTAGAGTGATTAAGTCAACAGGGTAGGGGCTTGGTTATCTATAAATTACAGGAGGGTCACTAACTTTTATCAGTGTTCACATAAAACAAACTTGATGCTTTAAGTAAATTAGCAACAAAGTGATTACTTAAATGCTGGCAAACAATGAAATATAGCTTCTGATATATCCAGTAAAATACACTGCATTATAAACATTAGGTATACATATTATTACCATCTATTTATATTAAGTAGTTAGTTTTGAAAGACTTCATCAATAAGGGTGAATACGTTAAATAACTGTGTGCTATAATCTTTAAATGAGGTTTTAAATATGATACATCCTACTTTACTATGATTGAATTGCTTGTCATCTATATTTCATGTAAATATTAATTGCTTATACAATAAGTAGACATTTATATTGTATTAGAATTCTGTCTAATCTACAATAGTACTACCCAAATACTGTCAACCTTTCACATCAATTGCTCTTCTCACTAAAGACCTACTCTCCTCCGGGGACATCCACCCCAATCCAGACCCCTCTAAACCTCCCCTCTCCCCATCCCTCCATCTACCTTGTCTACCTCCTCCTCACAATTCTCTTCAAACATCTTACCAAACATACAACCTCCGTCCCATAACTCACCTCCATGTAAACACCTAACCTTTTATTCACTGAATATTCAAAGTCTAGCTAAATAAACTAGTGAGCTGCACTCTTGGATTGCTTACAAGACCCCCTCACATCCTATCCCTATCTGAAACATGGCACAAGCCACATATCTCTAATAGTGAAATACTCCCTCCTGGCTACAACATCTACCGCTCTGGCAGACCTTCAAAGAAAGGTGGCATGTAGCCATCCTCTACTCTAACAGCCTTAACCTTTCACCTTACCCCACACCTATTCCCAGCTTCCACCCTGCTGAACTTCTCATTCTAAACTTTCATCTGAATCCCCACAAAAAATGGCTATTGCTTCCATCTGTCTTCCTCCTGGCAACAATGTACCCATTCTGGAAAACATCTTATCATGGTTCACTCTCAACATACCTTTTGAAACACTCATCCTTGGTGATGTCAATATAGACTGGTCAAAACTCTCTACTGACTCTCCGTTACATAGTATTCACCTTCATGGTTTCCACCAACTCATTTCTACCCCCACTCACTTCCACAAAACCTCAAACTCCAGCTCCATAATAGACGGGATTCTTACCAACACCCCCCATCACTACCACCAGCCCAAAACCTTACTAGACTCCCTTAGTGACCATCTCCCTACCTCCATCCTGAGATATGACTCCCATACTCTTAAACCCCACATTTTCAAAGACTGTAGAAAACTATCTACATGTAATTCTTCACTGTTTAACTCTATTCTATAAAACATGGACTGGTCCATCCTTAGACAACTCCCTCTAAATGATTCTGTTAACACTTTTAACAGCATTTTCCTGAATACTCTGGACTCCCTAGTTTCCTCCAGGAAGATTAGAGTGAAATCCAATTATGCTCCCTGACTTTCAAAAGAAACTAAGTCCATCATGAAACAAAGAGACAGTGTCTGGAAAGCCTGGATAAAATCTAAACAAACACCTCTTCTTCTCAAATACAAACAACTATGCAATCTTGCTAAAAACAGGCAATAATAGACAAAAAGTCATTCTATAGCTCAGGTCAGCACAAATATAATTCAAATCCTTTGAAATTTTGGACAACACTTAACAGCATCCTTTACCCAGGTAGGCCCTCTAACCCCTCCCCCTACCCAAAAACAACTTCTGATGAAACAGCTACCCTACTTAATTCACATTTTATTTCCTCCATCCAAAATCTCCTACCCCCTCATACTACCTCTTCCTCTTTACCTGACCCCACACCCGCCCCCAACACTACTTTTTCCTTTAAGCCTGTTCCCATTTCCTACATAAAATCTCTACTGCTCAAACTCAAACCCTGCTCTCCCTGTACTGACAAATTACCTCCTACCTTCCTCAAACTCACAGCTGACTCTATTGCCTACCCAGTGACAATATTAATAAATAGATCTATGCAAGAATCTACTGTTCCTACCCTTTGGTAATCTTTCTACACTATCCCTCTCCATAAAGGAGGTAACTCCACTGACCCTTCCAATTGCCATTCTATCCCCACTATCTAAGATACTAGAAAAATGTATCCACACTCAGCTTCTCAATCACCTTCTCAATCACAACTTACTCACCCCTACCCAACATGGCTTTTGCCCCTATCACAGCACAACTATTGATCTACTCTCCTTCACTCATACCATTGCAGAATCTTTGGACAACAAAAAACTTACTTCCTGTCTCTTTCTTGACCTCTCCAAAGCTTTTGATACAGTGTCTCATCCATTACTACTATCTAAACTTGCCAGTTTTCACCTATCCACCTCCACCCTCAGCTGGTTCACTAGCTATCTGTCTGGACGTGAACAATCTGTCAAATGGCTCTCTTCCTCTTCTCCTTTCTTGCCTATCTCTACTGGTGTTCCACAAGGTTCCATCTTAGGTCCCCTCTTATTCAACATCTTCACCAATGATCTTTTCACCTCATGCTATCAGTCTTCTCTCATACAATATGCAGACGACTCCACAATTATTTCTACAGCCAACAACATCTCTGACCTACACTCCCTAACCAAAAAAGCTCTACTTTCCAATGAACAATGGCTTTCACAAAACTTACTGATCCTCAATCCCACAAAGAACAAACTCTTACTCTTTTTGACCCACTCTCTTACTCATCATAAATCCTCCTTTGTCATTATGTCTTGTAATAATACAGCTATCCGACCTAACACCTACACCAAACTCCTATGGGTCATCATCGATGATGAACTAAAATTCAATCAACACATACAGCAATGCATAAAGACAACACATCAGAAACTAGGTCTCTTATAAAAGAACAAAAAATATTTCAGTCCCGAGGCTAGACTCACCCTAGGACAAGCACTTCTCCTCCCCACTCTCCTTTATGCCGCTCCAGTTCTCACAAATATCCAAAAAATACCCTGAACAAACTCCAACAATCCTACCACAAAATAGCCAGATTCTTCACTAACTCCCCAAGCAACACACACCACTGTATTGCTTTAAAATCTCTACAATGGCTAGAACTCCCACAACTACTACATCTCTACCAGTTTCACATGCTGCACTCTATGCTCTTTAAACCCTCCTACTGTCCATCTATATCTCTCCTTGTCTCTGTCTACACTCCATCTCAATCCCTCTGCACCTCTAATCAACAATTGCTTGATATTTACCACCCAAATAAGTCAGTAGGTAAGCTACTCTACAAATACTCTGTGGTCCAAGCCTGGAACAAACTTCCCCTGGACATACGCTCAATCTCTCACACCCCACGATTTAAAAAGAAACTTAAGACACATTTACTCAATTCCAGAATTTGCCCTACATAGTTCTCTCCTCCCCCCACAGTGGAATCACTCTCAGTTGATCCTACTCACACTCTGCACTCTTCCTCATTAGTACAGTTACATAGTAAGTTCCTGAAATAAATAAAACAAAAACATGTGCTGTCATTTAACTGTTGCTACTGTTTGTTTCTATTGTTTGCTGTGCTTGTTTTACTACTGTAAAGATTTATTGTACTATCTGGAGCTTTTCTCCTCAGATCTCCACTGAAAATGGGACAAAATCACAGTTAGACTACCACGGTTAACAAATGTCAATAAATAAATAAAAATAAATAAATATCTGTTCAAAGTAATTTACATATTGCTTATTCCTATTACAAATATTCTCCATATGTTAATTCAATTTATGGAGCTCAGATGTTCTGAATTGTCAATGTAAGAGTGATAATCTGATGGATTTAGGTTTAGCAATCAGATTAGGAATGATTTTCATTCCATGGCTAGTGCAGATCTTAGTTTTGTTAACATTTATTAATTTAAATTTGTTATTTCACAAAAACATTTTTAGCATGCCTGATTAAAACATTACTTTATTGGTAAGCACTCAACGTATAAAACTGATAATTTAAAAGCTCAAACATACGCTTTATAGTTATCAGGGGAAAATGTTTAATAGTCTCAATAAAACAAAAAATACATAGTCTAAATAACCAAAGATGGATATAACTTTATTATTTTTAAATACCAATGGCTTAAACAATCCTAGCAAGAGATCAAATTTACTGAAATATTCAAAACTGAACAAAGCACAAACTGTCTTCCTTCAAGAAACTCATTTCAAAACAAATGGCAATTGCAAATGGAATCCTAAGGAATATATGATATTGGCACAAACCACTTATAAGACAAAAACAAAAGGGGTAACAGTTTTATGGAAAATAAATGTGATTAACCCAGAAATTATTTAAAAGTATGAAGATAAAGAAGGCCTTATGGCATTAGTAATAGTTAAGTATAATAACATAATATGGACCCTAGCCAATCTATACTGGTTCCCAGGCACTGGAACAGGAACTGATAAAAAACACTTGGATTTCATTTCCAATAATTATAAAGGCAACGTAATATTAGGAGGATTTTTTAACTGTATATTTGATATTTCTGAAACTACAAATAAAAGACCACTATGTGCATCTGCTGTATCAAAAGCTTTAAACAAGTGGGCAGAATCATTTCATCTTAGGATACTTTCAAATTTAAAGAAGATAAATCTTTGTTGTTTTCCCATCAAGATCACAGATTTGATACACAAACTAGAACAAATCAAATATTTGCTGCCCATGACTTATACTCTAAAATAATTATAATTAATTTCTCAATCACTCCCTGCCCCTTTTCAGACCACAATTCATTGATACTAAAACTTTAAAATGGGTACAAACCATTAATCTTTAACTCCAGAATTCCAGCATAGATAACTAAAATTAAAGAGTTCAAACCCTGGTTATTATCTGAATTAAAGTTCTTCTTAGATACTAATTACACCACAGAGATAAGTAAAATAATGATATGGGACTAATTAAAAGCTTACATATATGGTAAAACCCTAACTTGGTATAAAAAAAATCAGAGAATGGGATTCTGAATTATTAGATATACAATCCAAACTTTTGTCAGTAAAAGCTGAAAAAATCAAAATCATTTGGAGATGAAAAAGAAAGTAGAAGTATTAAACAATAAATATAATGAAAAGAAATTAAATTCTAACACATAAAACTAGTTTAGCTTTAGAAAAACAAAAATGAATACCTTGTCCACTTCTCCCAAATATCTACATAATTTATCCACAAGAATCAAAATTCAATTAAAAGCTAATAACATTAAAAGTATCTTCCATGAAAAGAAAGGGAAAAATATCTCGGATATAGGTGACACTCTTGATCCCTATAGAAATCACTATATGGAACATTTCCAAAAAGAAAATATACATATCAATCAATTAAATCTAGATGAAAAATATTCTAATATAAAAAAATACCAGAAAAATTAAAACTAGATCTGCAAGCACCCATATCCTACAAAGAAATTACAGATACAATAAAAGAGGGTAAAAATAATAAAGCTCCAGGTATAGATAGCATAATTATGGAAATATATAAATGTTTTTCCTTCAGAGATACCATTCCACTTCCATAAAACTCTATTAGAAATTCAGTCATAAGCTTTAATACCACCCTCTTGGAGATAATCCTTAATCACACCAATCCTAAAAGAAAACAAATCCCCAAATCTCTGTACCTCATATAGACTTATATCATTATTAAATAATGACTATAATATATTTATGACAACATTAACTTACAGAATGAAAACACCACTATCCAAAATAATAAATAATGATCAAACTGGATTTATATATCAAAAACACACAGATGACAATATTAAAAGGATAATTTCTTTTATAGATTATGCTAATAAAGAAAATAAAGAAACACTCATAATTGGCTTAGAAATATAGAAAGCCTTCGATCCCCTAAATGGGGGCTATTTATTCAAAATCATAATGCTATTTGAATTTCCTGCATCCTTTGTTCATCTCCTAAAGAATATATACAAATAATTTAGCGTATGTCATGTTAGGTTCTTTTACCTCTGAATCTATACATATAACAAAAGGCACTAAATAAGGATGTCCCATGTCACCAATTCTATTTGTTCTGGCTATTGAAATATTGGCAGATTTAACTCATAACAATATAAAAATCAAAGGAATAGATGTTTATGAACAATACAATTCTAAAGTAATGCTATTTGTTGATGACATATTACTAACATTATCTAGTACAAAAGAGAGATTAGAAGAATTAGATATATTGATTGAAAATTTTCACATGGCTTCAGGACTCCATTTCAATAAATCAAAATCTAAATTTTTATTTTTAAATAAAAAAAAAGAACTGCAGACCTGATCACATCATAGGGAAACAAAAATCGACCTTAAAATATCTAGGAATTGAGTTATGCAAGATAATAATGAATTAGTCTACAAAACTGCAATAATATCAATACAATTAAAATCTCTGTGGAGAAACTGAACAAAATAATATTAACATTTGAAGATAGACTACAGTTAATAAAAATGATTTTACTGCCTAAAATCCTACATATAGCCTTGGCAATACAACTGTTACCAGAAAAGAATACACTTAAATAAATAAATTCATGCCTAATAAAATGTTTATGGTTTCCCAAAAGAAATAGAATAGCTTTAATACATCATATCAGACCATGGAAACAGGGAGGATTAAACTTTCCTGATACAGAAACATATATAAAAGCAGCAATATCTAAAACAATCTCAGACTGGATAGGTCCACATTGCTCTGCAAATTGGAAAGAATTACTAACTGCAATATCAATAAATTAACTTGATTTACAAAAAAAAATTTCAAATAACAGATAAAAAGAATTTGCTATGGCCCATATTATGTATTAGTATGCAACATAACATAACTAAACCCATTAAAACTTGTATGATTAATTATTTTATTGACTCATTTAGGAAAATTATTAATGCAAATATAGATTTAAAAATCTGGTTTGATCTTTTAACACCATTTATAGTCACAAAGAACTTTCCACATAACATATATAGAGAAATTATTAATTCCTGGGAACAGAAAGGATTTGTTTGTTGGTTCCAATGTATCAAAGAACTAAAAGTTTTAGATATGCAAGTAATAAAAACAATATACAAAATTCCACAACAGGACTGACTAACTTTACAGAGTACTCTGTCATATTCACAAGATTTAAAAAGAATAATTAACAATTCTTCATTTAAAGAAATACATTTATGAAATACATATATGAAATCATATATAATGACTTTGACATGGGAAACAGTATTTCAAAAATTTACAAAATATTGATAAACTATATAAAACAACACCAAAAACCTCATATTGGAAATATATAACAAAAGGACACTCAGTACAGTTAACTGAAGATATTAAAACAAATATCTTATTATTGATAAAATAGACATGCTTTACACAATACATGAAAGTTTTTAATTGGAAATGCTTGAGCAGAGCATTCTTACCACCAGATAGAATCAGTAAAATTAGTTCTTCCATATAAGGAATATGTTGGAGATGTGAGCTAGTACACAATACAGATTGGAGCCACATTTTCTTTGATTGTGTTAAAATTAAGCCATTTTAGAATGGTATTAATAACTTTCGACAAGCTTTATTTAATTAATTATTTTATTTAACTAAAGTTCTTGTATTATTAAATGTGAATGAAGGGCCTCATTTGAAATAGGTCACATATATCTAGTATGGACTATACTTGCAATTTCAAGAGTATGGTATACAAACACAATGCCAACTTTGGAAGACTTCTACAGCCTACTGAAGACCACAGCATTATTGGAAATTAAAATTAAAGAAATAAGAATTTATCCAAAGCCATTTATCAACAACCATTGGGGAAAAGTGTTATCATTGATTGACACTATACAATAATTGATCAGACATTCTGATAACGGATAGGACATACTTATAAAGTAACTGTACACATTAAGATCTGCTAAAGTACCAGGCTAATATAAATAGTGTACATAGTTATTTAAGATGTTATGTATAAATACTATGGAATTCATTCAAATGCATTTGAAAAATAAAAAAAATTGAGAAATTACAGGATGGTTGGGTGAGTGGGAATGGGGGGTAGGGTAGAGAGTGAGCCCGAGCATAGCAAGGATGAATGGAGCAGGAAGAACCAACTCAGAAGGAGAGAAAATCAGAAACAATCAGTATGTTTTGCAGTAAGACAAGTAATGAAAAGTGCTTTACAACTGGTGAAAGCTATTGGTAAGCTGTATTAGACTGAAAAAAGAGATGGAGAGGGGGCTAGGTAAGGAAGGAGTGTAAAGAAGTGAGTGCCATTCAGTAGGGGCAAAACGGGCATAGTAAAGAGGTGAATAAGAGAATAGATGAGGGATTAGAAGTCTCGAGCTAGGGAGAAGAGAAGGCTGGAGCTAGAGAAAATATGTACTTATTTGGTATAGACAGAAAACCCTTACGCAGATTAGAAAGATAAAAAAGAAAAATAAGGTTTTGTAGAAATGTGTAGAATTGGTACAGCAGCGACCAGAGTAGTAGTATAAGGGATTAAATAAAATATCAGTTTTAAAATGCAAACATGCACTAATTTAAACAAAAATGATAGCCATAGTAAGCAGAGCTGGTCGGGAGGGTGCAGGGTTCAGCCTGATTGCAGTTCATGCTGGAGAGGTTATTGGGCAGTTATTCTGTTTGCAGTGGGTTTTGAAACACTAATTTAAACAAAAAATGGTAGCTGTAGTAAGCAGACTTGGTCAGGAGGGTGCAGGGTTCAGCCCAATTGCAGTTCACAATGAACAAATTGTTGGGCAGCTATTTTATTTGCCATGGGTTTTGAAATCTGTAAAGGAGCCAATTTTGGTCTCAAATACTACTTTAAACAATAGTAGCACCAGTTGCTTGTCATAACAAATGCTTACGGAACACTAATTTAAACAAACATGGTAGTCGTAGTAAGCAGAGCTGGTCAGGAGGGCAAGATTCAGTGGGATCACATTTCACACTGGAGAGGTTGTCAGGCAATTATTCTGGTTGCAGTGGGTCTTGAAATCGAACTACAAAGCCACACATACACATTGCAAGGGAGCAGGGCAATCGTTTAGAGAGGAAAGAGCCGGAAAAAAGAGTTCATCGATTTAGAATGACACAGAAGGAGAAAAGAGAAGGTAGGAATTACTGTTATTGCTAACAGAGCAAAAAAAACTTTTTAAAGATGTATGTAGGATTAGCTGTGTATATATATGTATATATATATATATATATATATACATATATATATATATATATATATATATATATATATATATATATACATATATATATATATATATATATATATATATATATATATATATATATACATACATATATATATATTTATTTATTTATTTATTTTACATTTGTTAACCGGGCAAGTCCAGCTGGATACATGTCCATTTTCAGTGGAGGCCCGAGGAGAAAAGCTCCGCTACAGTACTAAATAAACATATTAAAGATAAAACTAGTATATTTTTAAAATATACAGAATTAAACTAAAGTAAAATGAAACAAAAATTACCAAGGTATGATAGAGGAAACATACAAATTGAAACTACTGCAGTTATGTATGGCATATAACTACATTTCTAGCATGGACAGAGATCAAGTTAATGTTACATACACAGTTGCAATATAAGGAAGGTTAAAGAATAAGTTCTTTTTGTGAGTGAAAAAGAGCAGTCAAGCTAGGAAAGGAGGTTAATTTGCTAGAGTGAGGGAGTAAGAAGAAATGGGTTTAGAGGGAAAAGATAGTATGGGAATAAAGGAAAGGAAAAGAAAGAAGAAGAAAAGGATTAGTCAGGTGTATGGCAAGAGCATAGCCAGTGGTTTGAAAGGAATAGTTTTAGGTTAGTTTTGAATAGTGGGAGAGATGTAAGGGAAGTAAGGTCATTTGGTAGTTGGTTCCATATTTTACCCACTGAGTTGGAAAATAAGGTGTCACCTGCTAAGTTATTAGATAATGAAGTATGAATCAATATTTTGTTGGATGAGCGTAGGCTGCTCAGATTGTTGTAGGGCTTTATGAGGGTGGAGAGCATAGGAGTGTTATTGGGGTGAAAAAGGGCTTTGTGGGCAATAGTAAGTTGGTTAAATGTTATTAGTTGAGGTAGTTCTAGCCAGCCTAGTTTTTTTTTAGATTTAGACAGTGGTGAGTCCTATATGGAGAGTTTTGGGCAAATCTGGCAATATTGTTATAGGCTGTGGATAGTTTGTTGAGATTATATATATATATTTTTTTTTTTACTTTTTTTTTTTAACCAGGGTAAAGAACTAATCAAGACTGACCAATCGCAGGCTCAGCTTGGGTTACTATCAAAGCTGTAACTGCAAACAGAGGACAAATACAATGCATAATGTTAAATAGTAACACTGAATATAAAACAGGAAGAAGCAGAATAGAAAAGTACAATATGTATAGTGAAGTAATGAAGTAGACATAAAAGCAGAGTTAGCACCTTATAATATGTACTACACTATACATGAAATATACATATTTCTAAGTAATTGATTCAGCACGAAATAGCAGATTGGAATAAATGTGACATTCTAAATGTTACTGCTTAGAAGTTACAACTTAGAAATGTTATGCTATAAAAAAGTGGAAAGAGTATAAATTGTGGGTTGAATGAAACATGAAAGTTAGAGGGAGTCTGACTGTGGGGGGGTATGGTGAAGGAGAAGGGTAATATTCTGGAAAGTTGTTAGTAGGAGACATAATAAAGGAGAAAAAAAGGAAGATAGAAAGAAAAGAATAAAAGAAAGAAAACGAAAGAAAGAAAGAAAGGTTGTCAGTGCAGAGGGTTAAATCTATGAACTCTTAATAAACTGCTTCCTGAGCATAGGGTAATTCCTTTCACCTTCATTTGTCTATTATGTGACTCTGAGCAAGTTAGTCACCCAGACAATACAGCTTGGTCACTCCTGAAAAAGAATCATTTGCCCCATGGACTTACCCAGTCAACATACAGGTTAAAAAAAATATGTGATGGGACTAATGTACAGCAGGCAAGCTCTTCCTTTCATGCTGAATTATATAACCAATTAGTACATTGCAATGAAGACCGCTGATATTTCCAAATTATGACAGCTTAGGTAAAGTTCTCCTCTTCATCTGTGTAGACGTTCATCATTAGATTACTTTTCCAGTAGTCTGAGCTATGTGGGATGTATCCTGCTATGAACTGAGTGAATGCCCAGCTTTTAAATCTTTAGGGTTCCTTACACATGCCCTAATCTCTGTACAGCTTGAGAAGAGTGGTATAAAGCCACTGGTTAGGATGATGAATGCTTTCTTGCAATTGAAGTACACTTTCTCTGCGGCTTTGGGTAATCGATAGTATGCTAGTTTAAAGTTGGGCAAATAACTCCATTGGAGACTATCTTCCATTTTTACTAACTTTTGTGAAGAAAAGTTTTATATTTCTGCTTCATTGCTGGGAGTTAGGATTAGTCTTTTAGGTAGTCATCACTAAAAATGTTTACATCAGAATTGGTCATTTTTATCAGGAGAGAAGACTGCAGTGCTTATACTCTGGTACCCACTTGCCAAACACATTCCACAGTACAGAGATGAATGTAGGTCAGGATTTCTAAGATGTTCCCTCTGTATCCTAACAGTGGTGCAACAGGTAGCATCCTCACTTTTGGTACAGAAGGCTGCGGGGTCTATTCTCACACCAGGTAGATTTACTGCTGATATTGCAGTACAGCACAATAGGGCTCCTACACTCCTGAGTGTACCATCCTTCAGATGAGACATTAAACTGAGGCCCTAGCTACCTGAATTGGTGGTAGCTCAGGTGGATGTAAAAGATCCCATTATATCTATTGAAAATAGTAGAGTTCCTTTACTTGTATACAAAAGAACTCTTATTTATAACATATTTACATATTTACACATATTTACAAATATATATATATATATATATATATATATATATATATATATATATATATATATATATATATATATATATATATATATATATATATATATATATATATATAAAGGTTTACTATCAAAACATCCAACATGTAAATGCAAAGCTATCAAAACTGTGGTTTACATGTTTGATGTTTGGAATATTAATTAGGCTGGAATATCAACAACCTAATTAAAGAGAAGTCGAATTTAACTTCACAAGACTGCTATCCCCTGTGCAGCACTACGTATGGACCAGATTTATACTGCGCATCACTGACAGTATTGTTTTTGGAGGGGGGCAAGCCCCCCTGCACCCTCACCCCTCCCTCCAACTTATATATTCCAACTCTGAGTTTGCACTACAGTGGGGAAAAGGGTATATCTCCCGATCTGCACTGTCCCACAATCTCAATATAAATATCGCCCACGTATGAGCGAATGCACAGTGGCATTCGCTGAACAGGGGACTCGCAGAATTGATGGTTGGCAATATGGAAATCGGCCAACTAACATTCGGCATTTCCATAGTTGCCTAATCGTCATTTTGCATTTTAATAGTAAACATATATATATATTTGTATGGTTTCACTTCAGAATTTCTAACTCATCGCACACACACACATATATATATATATATATATATATATATATATATATATATATATATATATATATATATATATATATATATATATATATATATATATATATATATATATATATATATATATATATGGATCTACTATCAGAGATCAATTACACTATTTTGAAATCCGGTAGCAGATGCCCACTAACTCGAAAGTGCACTTCACCGAAAGTGCACTTTTGCGAACTCCACTTGAGCGAATGGTTATGGACCTTAGGGTTAGGGCTTGGGTTAAGGATAGTAGATAGCTAGTAGGGTTATCCACTATCCTTAACCCAAGCCCTAACCCTAAGGTCCGTGACTACTGCACCACAGCGGAGGGCATAGGTCCATGACTACTGCACCATTGAGGACATACAATTTCCTCCACTGTGGTGTGGTAGTCATGGACCTTAGGGTTAGGGCTTGGGTTAAGGATAGTGGATAACCCTACTAGCTATCCACTATCCTTAACCCAAGCCATAACCCTAAGGTCTGTATCCATTCGCTCAAGTGGTGTTCATGAAAGTGCACGTTTGGTGAAGTGCACTTTCGCGTAACCCTGGGTCTACTGTTTATTTTTGAAAACGTGAGTTTTCAATTATATACAATAAACCCATATATATATATATATATATATATATATATATATATATATATATATATATATAAAACACAATCCACACTGGCACAAGTGTTGCCTATGCCATTAATGTTGTCAAACAGCCATGTATGTACTGTGTTCTTCACCAGAACAGATACCACACATGCATCTGGTGTAACACCTTGATTGGGTTTTAGCACCAACAGAAGGTAATGTTTATGCCACAAAAAGAATACCTATGCGTGGACAATAAGATGCATGACAGCTCATTGTGGCAAAGGTGGTACACTTCTGTTACACATCACTGGAAGATGTGTAGTGAGCAACATGAAGAAAAGTGCATTTACTCAGTTATTGGTGTAATGAAGGCTGTGAACTATGGAGTATTATGGCTGTGATGTGGATGTTCTTCACATACTCAATAGTTGCATAACATACAAGGCAGTAGTCATCACTGTGGTCACATGCCGGTGTACATTCCTCATACCGTCTACCCCAGGGCACAGACCACATACCTACTAGTCTGATTATAGGGTGTGATGTCTACATTATACTTGGGTTGTGCATTTGTTGTCCTGATGTAACAAATCCCCTGTGGCTGTGGCAGCAATCGGTGTGTGTTGATACTGTCTACATTATATTATTATCACAATTGGAGTCAATGATTGCCCACAATCTGTAGTCCTTCAGATAGCTGTTTGGACATGTGGCCATAAACAGTTATATCACCAAGTGGGGAGAACACTATATCACATACATGGCATGGAAATATGTTGAACATGTGAAGTGAAGTATATCTCAGGTCTAGTGATCAGATCTGTACATCAGGGCTGTCTGCTAGGCCCTTTCCTGTCCATTATTTAAGTCACAAACATCACAAATAACATTTTTACCATGCAGTCCTTACAGTACCATATTGATATGTGGTTGGTGTTGCTGCTACAACTGCCTTCCACTGACATGATCTCATCTGTTCTACATTAGGTCGTTAAACCTCTTTCCCTGTGTTCAATCCTACAATTCATCTGATGTCATTTGTGATGTCTGTGACTTAAATAATAGACAGAAAAGGGCCTAGCAGACAGCCCTGATATGCAGACCTGATCAGTGGACCTGAGATATACTTCACTTCTCATTTTTCAACATATTTCCATGCCATGTGTGCAATACAGTGGTCTCCCCACTTGGTGATATAGGTGTTTTTGACCACATCTGACAGTGTTGAGTGAATACCTCTTTGTGGATTTGTGTCAAATGCCTTGGGCTATAGTGTTGTCATCTTACATGCCCTCGATAACCTTTTTGAGGACATCTAACAGACGTTAACAGACATGATGTAGCATTAACAACTCACATAGATCTGCTACACACAGCTGGGATACTACTAGTGTCCATTTAGTAAAAGGTCCATGATGACATGTTGGACTACTTCACAGATGAGAAGAGTTAGGATGTGTCTATACATGCATGCATTAGGTGCTGTCCTCCCCAACTCACGGGGCTGCATGTTGATGTACACCCTTCTACAGGAGCATAGTCTGTGTGGAGGCTATGTTGAAGTGTGTATTCAACCATGTCAGGAAGATGCATGTATTGAATCATGCAACAGGTGATCTGTGATGTTGTCACAGCCAACTAATTCTGTGTGATAGTGCTGGATGAAGTTAAGACAGTGAATACTGGTTATTCTGATCTTGTCAAGGGTATGGACACAATCCCCCATAAAGGTATCACTGAGAAACTCACCCAGCTGGGAATTTAACACTTATGTCACTAGATGGGTAACCAAGTGGCTCAGTGACAGAACACATACTGTGAAAGTTGGTGAATCAACCTGCACCAGTAGAACTGTCACCATTGACTACCCCAGGGATCTGTGCTTGGCCCTTTACTATTTGAACTCTATTTCTTGACAGATCAGGCTAAAGTGTATGGCATTTGGTTTACTGCTTTTACTGATTCTTACATACTGGGTGTAATCATTGAGTCCACCTATGATGATAGCATACTATAGGAGAGGCTAACATATACAAATGATTATTGACAAAGCCACACAGTCTATAAATAAATGCAAAAATGTGTCGTTATTTTGCCCTTCTGCAAAGTGGAATTCCCTGCTAATTACATCATTGACAACAGTCCCGCTATGCAGAAACACACTGATGCAAACAGTGGGAACACACACAGATAGCAATCTGAACTTTGGCCACCAAGTATCCACTCTGTTATTGAAAGCCTTTGTTGTGCACATCATACGTCATGCTATCGTATTCAGATATGAGGATTATATTACAACACTGTACTCAGACCTAGTCAGAACACTAACAGAGTATAATGCTCTGTTATCATGTACCTCATCAGACATGTGCAGCAGCTGGAGAGACCACAGGTGTTTCTCATCAAGAAAACACATGGACTACAAAGTATACCATGACATATATGGATAAACTGAAAGCCATGTCACTCTAATCTGGATCCTTTATGATGAGGTGACTTCTGCCTGAACTTCAGGCCGGTCTCTGACCCTGCCATGGTGGGAATAGTGCACTTTCACAAATCAGATACAGCTGATGACATTAGCAGTGTCTGGTATGGAGACTATGGTAATAACAGGGTCCCACATGCTGTTATAAAAGGCTATCTGTAATGTCAAGCAAGAACACAAACAAACACATACATCCCCAGTTGACTGCAGTGAGAATAGAACTCCTACCTATACAAGTACACAAACTACAGAACTCAGTACTTTACGCAAGCACCACAGGACAAGTCTGATTCTAGCTCATGTCATCCACTCTAAGTTGATATCAGCAGAGCATGTTGGAGAGAAGATGGGAGGCCTGCATAAAATGGATGAGTAGGCATGTGCAAGTATCAAAACACTCTCAATCCATAGGATTGGAGCAGTAACTGTAGGATTCATACTTCTACTGTTTGCAGTAGACACACACACACACACACACACACACACACACACACACACACACACACACACACACACACACACACACACACACAGTTGACTGCAGTGAGAAGAGAACCCCTATCTAAGTACACAGACTACAGAACTCAGTACTTTACAAAAGCACCACAGCACAAGTCTGACTTTTACAAGACTGCAGGTCAACTTATAGTGGATGACATCAGCAGGGAATGTTGGGGAGAAGATGTTGGGAGTCCTGCATAGGTTTATAGCTTCATAGGTGGGTACTCTCCTAATGGTCCTAGGGCATTTAAAAGCCTAGGCATGTAAAAACACATGTACTCTTTTTGAGCATAGTTAGTTGTTTTTGCAGAGCGATTTTGTGATCATCACCAAATGGCCTTGTCCATGAGGAACATAGCTGCAACCCCAGGGGTGAATTTACAATAACCCATCCAGCTGTCAAGGCTGCACTTGAATAGAGTCATTGAGGAGCACTGCTTCACATGCAGTGGGAGTCTATTACAGAGGAGTGGCAATCGCTGGGAGAAATATCTATCTCCCCAGCATGTTTTGTTTATGTCACAGACTAGGTTGAGATCCCTGGACCAATCTATTCTTGTAACACTTGATTTGCAGATGTCTAGAATTTTCAGTAGGGCAGGGTCTGAGATTGCTCTGTAGGCCAAACATAGGTCACCTCTCAGCAGCCTGCATGATACTGAGTACAGTGACAAGTCTTTCAGTCTTTCCATGTTTATCATGTTTTGGAGGCCTTGGATTCTCCCGGTCACAAGCCTCTGTGTTTTCTCCACTTTCTGCAGGTGTCTGATGAGGTACAGACAGAAGGAAGCATTGTACTCAATTAGTGGTCTAATAAAGGTAGAGTACAGCAGAGCTATGACCTCCCTGGTCTTGGATGTGATGACATTATTTATGTGGTGCACAATGTAGAATGTGTGGCTCAACACTATGGACACAGAGTTGACTGAAGTGTAGATTGCTATCGACATGTGTTCCGAAGTCTCACAACACTGTGATTGAGCTTAGAAGGGTGTTACACATATCACAATTAGCAGGAGTACTAAAATGCCTAAGGGGACAATGAGGAATTATTTTCATTAAGGTTTGGTCAGTGAGTTTGGCAACAATCATTTGTCTGTGCCAGCCCCTTCTGTAACATGTTAACATGGCTGTGGGACTCTATATAACTACATCCAGTTGACAGTCGTTTGCAAACCTGGTAAGCCACAGAATATATACCTTTGCCTGGACTTCAAAGAAATAGTTTCCAAACAGTTGTGGGCCCAGCACAGATCCTTGTGGTATTCCACTGGTAAGTAGTCTACTGGTGAAGATGCAGTCTCCAACTTTGACACTGTGCATTCTGTTGGTGAGCTAGTTGGCTGTCCATCTAGTAATATATGTGTTAGTCACAGATTGGGAGAGTTTCTGTATGATACCTGAATAGCTAAATCAATATAGTGGTATGTCCTGTTATCCCTCATCCAGGTCTTTGGGGTCATTACCAAAGAAGTCCACTAGGTTTAATAAGCACAATCTACCCTTGACAAAACCAAAATGGGTTGGTCAAATGTGTTGAAGTTTCCCTAAGTCCCTGTGGATAAGGTCCATGCTGAACCCTTCCCTAGCCTTGCAGATAAGGCTTTTTAGGCTTATGTGTCAATAGCTATAGTTCTGCATGTTAAAATATTGATATGCATTGCATATCGCACAACGTTTGGCATTAATTTTTGTAGGCAATGCATGGCTATATTGTAAATATGTGACATCTTTTGTTAGATAGGGCCTTCAATTTGCCAGTTCCCACATGTAATTTCATGTCATAGGCAGGACATGGTTAGTAACCAGCAGTAATACATAATAATATTTACTTTGCCATAGCGCACCGAGTAGCTGGTTTGTATGATGGTTGGCAAAGTGTTTGACATGTGAGATATATTGTTCCTGTTTGCTCATAGCTAAGCAGTGTACATATACAAACCACATTGCTAAAGTCTGCGAGTTATTACTGAGTGTAGGAAACACACTTGCTGCTTGACTGACTCTGTGGCAGCAGGTGTAAAAACATTGACACATTTCTTTTTGAGCCCAGATGGTTCTTGGTTCAAATCCAGGTGTATGTAAGAGTTTTAAATACTTTTAAATAATCAGCGATAATGAAACAATATTAATTCTTTATAGTACATATGATACTGTTTGTTGGCATAGCACAGTGGGGTTAAGCAAGATTGCATGGAAATAACCATAGCATTGTACCACCTCTGAATGTCACTTGGCACTGCTGCACAATGTGAAACTCTGGACAAACATAAAGGCCAAAAAGTGAAGGGATCTATTTCTTTTTCTGCTACTTATTTGTGTTATGTGTGATTATTTTTTTTGACCAGATAATAGGTGTTAAAATGGGGTAGATAGGAAAGTGATGAAATGGGGAGCAAGTGGGGCAGAACAAAGGGAAAGCAATATAGGAATGTGCAGGAGGGAGGAAAGAACCATAGCTATCTATACCTTCAACAGTAAAAACTAATCTTATGTGCAGAATATTAGCTGAGTTTGGGCTGTCACCTTCAGAGAGAGGGGTGACAACAATGTATTCATGTTGTATAGCCAATTGGACCAAATCAAGTGTGTCAAGAAGACAAGTGTGCAAAATGGGGTGCTATGTATGGGAAGATTATTTTTTTGTGAAACAGGTGCCCATTTTTTTTTTTAATTCAGTAAGAGAGGACTGCTGGGTAAGGAATGTAGGTATGTCTTGGTCAGGAAAGTCAGGTAAGTGAGGAAGCAAATGCAAACAAATAAGACAAGAGACAGGGATGGTGATGGACACAAAAGCTTGGGGGGAACACCATGACTGGGGTAAAAGAGTGGACAATGCAGGCTCATGGACATCAAGCTTGGAAACAGTGAGAATCGAGTCCTCAACCACTGGACTGTCATCACTGTCCCCCTACTCCACTGGTGGCTGGAATGCTTGATGTCTGCTCCTCGTACAGACCATGAGGGAGGGCAGCCTCTCCATCCGGCATAGGTGCACACCAATTGTATGTTGCATGGCCCTATGTAACATCCCTGGCATCTCCCTGCAGTTGATGAAATCACCACCTCCATCACTGTTCCTGGAAGGTACCACTGCACCAGCTTCCAGGGCAGTGCTACCTGATTGTGTAGGTAGTGCAAGAGCAGCAGAAGCAGTGCTGTCAGGTTGTCTCTCAGATGTGCTGGACATCAGTGCTGGAGCTGGTATAGCAGGGACAGTCTGATCCAATGTGGCTGGCCTACCTCGCTGTGCTGTGCAGCATTTAGTGACGTGGTACACATGGATGACAAGCAGACATTTTGACAACACATAATATAAAATAAAAAAGTGAGCTAAGGGTTGGGGTGAGAGAAAAAAAGAGAAAAAAATTAGTACCATCATATGTGACATACAATGCATTAACACAATTATACAACTTTTTTATCTGAAGTATTACATTTAAGTATACTTCCTAACAAATTTATGCTATACTACAAATTGTTGAAAGTAATCCTTGAAATGTACATATATTGCACAGATGCATGCTCCAATTATACAGTTTACAGTTTACAGAAGGGCATTTTTGCCACTGGTATAGAGTTTTTAATTTAATGTAAATATTATTGAAGAAATAACATAATTTTATAGTTGGGAATCATGGTATTTGAACCCACAACCTCTGAGTACAGTCTAATATTGGACTCTTACAATTGGTTTATGCTACATATTAATGCATGCATACTTGATTTTACAGTTGGAATATCTGTGCTGAATTTGATACAACGCTATAAAAGACCAAATAAGTTATCTTTAACTTTTAAAGCTACAATAACACTTCTCTTCTGCTGCATATATGCCACTTGCTTCCCTCAGTCTCTCAAGCTGAGCAACATGAGCCTGTTGATTGAACTCTCATACAATGGGAGCTGAGGAAAAATAGAAAAGAACAGAAGAACATTATGCATACCAGTCTTGCCAATATTTAGCTTTCTGATTCTTACAAGTGCTCTCTTATTGTCATACTTACACAGCTGTTGGATGCCAGCAGTCTCAAACTCATGCAACCAGCGGTTGAGTGTATGCCTTTTTCTCTTGTATAGGTCATTGAATTTATACTTACATTGTTCTCCAGTGCGTGGGATACCAGTGGAACTGGATACCCTTGGGCCAAACTATTCCATGCTTCAGACTTGTACTGGGAGCCAGAACAGTCCCCCTGCATAACCCTTTGGCTGTGGTGCTTTACCAGGAGTCCAATAAATATCCTGGACTCCTGGACCCTCCACCTCTATGCCCTAAACTTAACACCTTCCTCTGCAATGCTAGCCATGTCTCCCAGCAAAACTAGAGCAAAGGAAATTGATGTTTTCTCACTAATTCCATTTATCACATTTACTGGTGGTGTGCAAACCCGAGAAATGATGCCAAATGAGTTTGCGTGATGCTTAGCTGACTGCAGTGGTGCCAAGCAGGGAGGAATTAAATAATTGAAATTGGAAGGTTAATCTGGCCTTAGTTTGAGGTGGTGTCTACTGAGGTAACCTGTCAATATATATTGTAAATTGGAAGGTAAATTGCACTGTCACAACAGTAAAAAAATGTTGCACACCCTGTACTAGAACCCCGGACCATCTGTACTCCAGCCCTACACTTACACCTGCTGCCATAGGATGAGTTACATGATATTCCCTAATTTCCTAATCATTCTTGAGGTCACTGTATTAACCGCCACACAATCCCGCTTACTGGATTTGCTCGGTGCCCAACAAAATTAATTGAATGTATCTGGTTTCAGTTATTGGCTGTCTGAGTTTTGTCTGCAGGTGTTGGGGAACCTTGCTAACTGTTGTGCTATATCTTGCAACACTGCTAAGCAAAGTTGTGCAATAGAAAACAATTGCAACAATGCATTGTTTTTGACCTTTGCCCTTTTACTGATGCCATGTTTGCAGGTGTTCTGCAGGTTCTGCAGGTTTTCTGTCTGGTGCCTGTGTGAGCAAGTTGTCCAGTTTGCACACTGCTGCACTTCATGCAAACAGGATAAGAACAGCCAAACCTGACATTCATTTTCGATGTTTCCTGTGTTTGCACTAAGTCGCACATTGCACAAACACTGCCCTCCCAAAAAGAAAAAAAGAAAAAAAAAAGAAAAAAATGGAAAAGTAACTGAAATGAGGAAAAGCAATCCATAACATACACACTATAAAATGTTAAGATACATGACATTTTCCACATAAGTCTGGATTTGAACTCTAACTCCATTGAACCTTCAGAACATAGTAAGGGTACCTTATCCCTCTTTGCCACACAAACAGCTTTGCAGCAAGGAACTGAAATCATTTTGCAGACAACCAACTGCAACACCATCTACAGTAATATGAAACCATGCAACTATTTGTACATTTATTATTTTTGGATGTATTCCACTAAGTGCTCACACAACCAGTTATGAGTATTGCTTGCTAATATGCAGCTGTGTCTTTCTGCTCTGTGTTTGTCGGCCATTTTTTCTTATCTGACCAGTAATCTGAGACATACATCTGTAAGCCATTCTATATCATTATCCTTAAAATGTGTGAGGATATTAAATGGCAATAATATAATATATGCAGTCGCCACCAAATGGAGGGGAGGTTGGATGTTAATGAACAGAACCTGTGAATTGTGTGCTGCTTATTTACATTTCAAACCTTGGCAAAATTACATCTAACACTTTGTAAGTCTAACCTGACACACCCACTGGATGCAGGGTGGTCTGCATTGCTGTTGTGTTTTCCTTCTCCCTACTAGTAATCATTCACAGTTACAATCCATTAAAAAGAAACACTGAGGGAGAGCCTCCACTATGTTCATATCTGCTACACAGAGCTAAGAATTTGGGATTCAACATTTCTAATGAGACACCTAGGACTATGCCACCCAGGCATCTCAATCCTCAAAAAACAGCCTTCATTGACCCTGAGAATCAGGTAATTGTTGAAGTTTTTAGAAATTATGGTGCCTTCCTGCTTGAGAGGGGATGTTTAGATATGTCAGACGAAATGCAGATTTGACAGAATATTATCACAGATGTTAATGCAGTGTGTGGACACAGCAGGATATATGACCAGTTGTGCCATAAGGCCATGGAGGCAGCAGCTCCAATGGGCCATGATCAGATGAGTACCAGGGGTGGCCTGCTACAGACTCAACACTAACAGCAAATGAAGAGTTCCTGTCAACTGTCTGGGATCCAGACAGCTCCCAGGAAAGTGCAGAACAGCATGTCTTGACATTGGTGCTAGTGTTTCAGGGACAGCAAGCATGTCCCAGGAGGAGCTTCCAGGTAGGCTTTTGTATCTCAGTTGTTAACTACTGTTGTATAGTAAAACGATTTAAAATTATATATTAGTTCTGTTTCACACAATTTTTTTTGGGGGGGGGTTGATGATTGCTACAGTTAACAATATATTCTGATTGATTACACATGAGCTTACGTTGGAGTCGTCATCCAAGTTCTTGTAGAAAGTATAGTTAATAGATATATAAAGAAGAAAAGATATTACTCCCTGTGTTATTGTTAATTGTAATAATGATGTCCTTACTGTTTACTTAACTTCTTCCAGGACCATCTGGCATACAGAGGATACCATCATCTGCAGATTTTAAGCCTAACATTTTTATGTAAGTACTGGTGAGCAATCAAAGAAATATTCTAGTATGTGATTTGATGTCAGAACTGTTGTGAATATTGCTGTACTGTCTAATAGTGGCAGCACTGTTATTTTCTTAGCATATATTAGACTATAGTAGTGTAGGCATTAATTGTTCATGTGTTTGTTGCTTATTATCACAAGTGATCCTGATAGTGGAAGTGTGGGACTTCTCCCACCTGATGTCAGGGTATCAGCAGACTTTGATGATAATGGTGGCCCAAAAGAGGCACAGTTGGGAAGAGCAGAGATTCACTCTGACACTGAGTTTGACATACAGCTATCCCCTCAAATTCCATGGGCCACAGCCAGAAGACCTATGTCTACCCATTCCAGTGAGCCCACAGATACTGGACAGGTGGAGGATGAGACAATTGATCTGGGAAGTTTGATTGCGGCAGCTTCACTGCCTGTTGACTCTGGCCATGACCAAAGAGTGGGTGAGGTGCCTCACAGGTGGGTTGTTAGTGGTGCTCAGAGGTGGCCTACTGTCCATCCTTCACCTGACCCAGGTGTCTCTTCCTGTACCACTCAATGTATGCGTATGGTCTTCATGGAGGCACAGCACATTCACAAAGGTGCTCCAGAGAAATGCTTAGGGTTGTAGATGTAGCATAGACTGACATGCCTGACTGCCTCCACCATGTTACTGATTCAATGGCTCAGAGAAATTATTTATTAGAAGGAGCAGTGCCTGTGATGGAACATCTGCTGGGAGGGGGATGGCATCCTCATGGGCATAGATCAGTCATATCATCTGCTGTTAGCCAATGTGGCCTTGCATGATCATGCTCTCATAGTGGCAATACTAACACTGCTCCATCAGTGGGTGAGCTGTCTACACCCAGACATTACAGGTCACAGGGTCATGCTCCTGGGCGTATTTGTGAGGGGAGCTCATCCAGCAGACATCAGTCATATTCAGGTAGCAGCAGTGCATCTGACAATGGGTGTCTACATGCCAGTGCAAGTCCTGGCAGGCCAGTTGTGGTGGTCAGGGACAGCAGCAATGAACTGTCACTTATACCATGCATGGTTCACACCTGTCTGACATACCAACACATAGATTTAGCAGAGAGCTTGGCTGTGTTCATGCAGATACTCACACATCAATTTCACCTGAAGGGCCCCAGACACACGCACAACAGTTAATGGATCAGTTGTGCAGCTTAAAACTCATTTTGTCTCACTGACCATTTTTTGCTTTATCCAAATGTTTGCCTGCTTCTTTTTCTTACTCACACACACTCACCAACCTTTTGTGTCAGCCTAAGCTTCCTGCCCCCACCCAGCACACTATGCAAGTGTTGATAACTGCGCCATATCCCTGTCTTGTATCTTTTGGATTCAGAGATACATAAGTGTTTTGTCTCATCTTCAAAGTGCATAGCTAAGTTAGTGCTTAGTCGGTCTGCATTTGTGATGTTGAACTGGTAATTGTACCTTTGACTTATATTGGTCTTAGAAAGTTAGAGAGTTGATAGCATCAAACATTTCCAACTTTATTGTGAATGATCTTGAAGGTTCTGCCGTCTGAAACTGCAATGCGCATTATTACTTTCTAACTTCTCTCTTAATAATGGACACATATAGCTCAAATAAGTTTCTGCTGTCACATGTTAAGGTAATTTCTGTACAAATCTCCCACCTTTTACTTGCTTAGACTACCAAATAACAACATGCAAGGGTATGCCAGTCATTCATATTATTACACATTACACTCCAGGTTCAACACTTACCTTGAAAATGCAGCAGTTGCACCAGTTTTAGTACAGGGCTGACTCTGTCTGATGCAAGCACTTCACAGCCAAAACATGGGGAGGTAAAGGTTGTGAGAGTTACCTGGCATCAATGTTACTATATGTATGTGCATAGGCAGAATATTTTTAGGCCCTTAGGTGGTGAGTAAGTGGTCTATGCATTGTCTCTTAGCAAATTTGACGGCATATTAAACATGCCTATGTTTGCCTACATCCACAGCAGCTGCTGCTTCCCCCTCAGACTCCTCACCTGTGTGTGGGTGTGGTGACCTTGGCATTAGTGGTGGAATGTGTGCTTCTTCCCCTTGTTGCTCCTTCTGAAGCTGTTTTCTCATGATGATGTTGTATAGCATGGCACATACTGTAAATATTTCAGTATATGTCTGTGGATTGTACTGCAGGACTCCCCCAGATATATCTAGGCACTGGAACTGTGACTTCAGCCATCCAAGCATACCTCTGTGATATTTCTGGTTTGAGCATGTGCTTCATTATGGCATTCTTCAAGTGGGTGTGTATGCATTTCTGATGGGTGTCATTAGCCATGGTTCCAGTGCATAACCTGCATCTCCCAGTAAATGACCCTGTGGGATACCCGCCCCCCCCTCAGTGAACATCAGATACAGTTGGGAGGTGTGCCAAATATGTGAGTTGTGGTAATTGTCAAGGTACCAGCACACACATTCAAGATGATTCCCTTGGCATCACACACAACTTGTCAGTTAATAGAGTGAAAGCCCTTCCTATTCATGTAGAGCCTTCCCTTATCCCTAGGTGGTGCCTTAATTTCTACTTATGTACAATCTATGGCATCCTGTACTTCAGCTTAGGGTGCTACAGGGTAGAACTCTTGCAGATTTCTGGCTCTTTCCTAAGGAGTATGGGGAAAATATAGTTCACTAGCATGTTGGAGCATAGCATAGGTTCATAGGTAAGTACTAGGCTGTCTGCCCAAGGGCATTTATAAGCCTAGCCAGAATGTGTTGGCTTTCGCCACCCTCTTAGATTAGTTCCCTGTGCCTCTGTCCAGCAGAGACATTCGTTCCCTGCACCACTGTCCAGCAGAGCCACTGCAGTGATCCCCGGGGTACATTTTCTGTTTCCCATCCACCCATCAAGGTTTCTCTTAGGTTCATAGGTTCATAGGTTCATACTAGGCTATCTGCCCTAGGGCATTTATAAGCCTAGCCAGAATGTGTTTGGCTTTCGCCACCCATTTTAAATTTATTTTGCTATGCCCTTTTTCGAGGTTAGTATACTGTGCCTCTGTCTAACAGTGACACAGAAGTGATACCCGGGGTAAACCTACGATCTCCCATCCACTCATCAAGATTCCTCTTGAAGAGAGTCAATGAGGGATTCTGCCTAACCTGGACTGAGATTTTATTCCAGAGTGAAGGGAGCCTCTGGGTTATGAATCTGTCCCTCCAGCATGTCCTATTTATTTCAGTGCTGAGATTCAAGTCTCGAGCGTAGCTCGATGGGATTTGGATTTTCTGAGGTGCAGCATGTCCATTAATTCCGGGTTGGACATGGCTTTATACGTCAGGCACAGATTGCCTCTGAACAGGCAGTATGCCACTGAGTAGAGCTGGAGTTTCTTTAACCGGGCAGCATATGGCATCTGTTTGAGCCCTTTGATCCTCTTGGTGAGGTACTTTTGGGGTCTTTCCAGTTGCTGCAGGTGTCTGGTAAGGTACATCCCAAAAGGGGCATTGTACTCAATTATGGGCCTGATGAGGGATGAGTAAAGAGGCACGATGACCTCCCCTGATCTAGATGGGAATCTCTTCATGATTAGGTGGGCTATATAAAATGTTTTTCTAACCACTTTGGCTACGTGGTTGTCAAATGAGAGATTGCTATCAACTTGGGTCCCCAGGTCCCTAATTACTTCTTCTGTACTTAATGGATTACCACCTATGTGGTAATTTGTGGGCACATTGTTTTTGCCAAAGGGGAAGACTATATACTTTTTGGCATTTAGCTTGAGGCCATGGCTCTGGCACCAGTTGTCTGTTTCTATGAGGCCCTTTTGGAGGATGCTTGTGTCAGCTGGAGAGTCGATTATGGCACCCAGTTTGCAATCATCTGCGAACTTGGTCAGCCACAGTCCTTCCGTGTTGGCCTGTACCTCCGAGAAATATATACCGAACAAGAGAGGTCCCAGGACTGAGCCTTGTGGGACACCACATGTAACTGGTTTGGAGTCTGACATGGCTCCAGCAATTCTAACCATGTGGGTTCTGTCCTTGAGCCAGTTTGCAATCCATCTAGTGACATAGGGGTTTATATTTAAGCTGCTGAGCTTATCTATAATGCCCGAGTGGGGTATTGTATCGAAGGCTTTTGCGAGGTCCAGGTAGGCTGTGTGGACCACCTTCCCCTCGTCAATGGCCTTGGTGACTGTTTCAAAGAAATCAACCAGGTTTAAGAGCTCTGCCCTTAACAAAGCCGAACTGGGTAGGATCCAGTGTCTGTAGGTCCCCAATATCTTTATTTATGAGGTCCATGATGATCCTTTCCGTAGCTTTGCAGACCAAGCTAGTCAGTCTTATGGAGCGATAGTTTCCAGGATCCATTGAGGCACCACCTTTATGGAGAGGGACCACTGTTGCTGTACGCCACTCTTTGGGCACATATCCTGTAGTAAGGCTGAGACTGAACAGTAGTTTTATGTTTGGGTTTAGCTCTTCTTGGAGTTCATGTAGGACGCAGCCCGGGACACTGTCTGGTCCCATTGATGCTGTGTTTTTTGCTTTGGAGAGGGCGGCTCTTACCTGAGCATCTGAGATGTCAGGGGGACAGCACTCTGCTGTGATAGATATTTGCCCTTTTGGTGGGGGGGGGAGTTTGCGCTGAACCTGTCAGCTAGGATGTTGGCAATGTCTGTGGGTTCAGTGTATTTTTTGTCATTTTGGACTAATTCTGAGCATATCTGGGAATTACCACCCAGGTTCCTAACATAACTAAAGAAAGCCTTGTGATTATCCTTAGTGTCCTGTGCAATTTTCTCTCGAAGCTGGCCTTAGACAATTTTATGAGTGCCCGTAGTTTTTTGCTAATACTGATCAGTGATGCCTTCCCTTTTTGGGATTTTGCTCTATCATTTAGTAGCTTCCTCCTTCTATTGTATAGTTTGTTTATGGCTGGGGTCCACCAGACAGGACGTCTGCCTTTGGAGGATTGGGTCTTGGTTTTATTTGGGATCACATGATCCATGCATTCCTGAAGGTGTTCATAGAATGCGTTTATAAAGGATTCTGAGGTCTGGGCCGTATTTTCCACAGGCCCGGTGGCTTTGAAGGATTCCACCTCGGTTTTGAGGAGTGTGAAATTTGCTTTAGAGAAGTTTTTCACTGTGGTTTTCTGGGCAGGGGGTGGGGTCGGGATGTGAATATCCAGTGAGATTAGTTTATGGTCTGATCTTACCAGTGAGGGATACACTTCTGGTCTGGAGCATAGAGTCCCCATGTTGGTGATGATCAGGTCCATTATGTTTTCTCCTCTTGTGGGAGTGGTAACAAGTTGTTCCATAGCATTTGAGTTTACAAATTCTAGGAACCTTTGGGCTAGGGTGTTGGAGCTAGAGTAATGCTCCCAGTCTATGTTTGGGTAGTTGAAGTCGCCCAATATAATGGTGTTTGGAGAGACCTTCATATTTTCCAGTGTTCTCAGGAAGGCCAAGTGGGGTTCCTGGGTTTGGGAGGGTGGTCTGTAGCAGGCTATAAACTGGAAGGCAGTTTTACCCACTGTTAGTTGCACATGGATAGTCTCTGATGCTTCGTGCTTTGCCACCAACCTGGAGGTGTGTGTATCTTTAATGAATATCGATACTCCCCCTCCTTTTGTGGTTCGGTCCAAGTTTTGGGGCTGAAAAGCATGGTATGAGGTATAACCTGGTAGTGCTGGGGTGCTCTCGGGAGCCCTGAACCAGGTTTCTGTTACTGCACAGATATCGATGTTCTCCATGCTAAGGAGAGTTTCGAGTGCGTGCATCTTGAGGTTTAGACTTCTGGCGTTGAGCAGCATTACTCTTAGTTTCTTATCCCTTGTGATACCTATGGAGGTGGGTTTGTCTTTTGAGCCTTGCCTAAAAAAGGCACTATGGGGGTAGCAAGAGCCTTTGCCAATATCGAAAGCCCAGGGGTGACAGGTGCAAGCTGTCCCTCGCGAAGCATCATGGCTTGTCGAGCATATCATCCCAAGCTGACAGGCACTGGATCCCCTTTGAATGACACCAGTATTTAAGCCAATTGTTGAAATTGATCATCTTGTCTTCATATTGTGGCATCATTCTTGGTGAGGGTAAGATGCTACTCAAGGTCAGGGTCATACTGGCCTGGGCTACATGCTCAGAGAGCTCCTTTATGTTTCTTTTCATGTAGTCCAGGGAGGTACGTCTCAGGTCATTCACACCAGCATGGACAATGACTGCGTCATATTTGTACTTGCCTTGGCGTGACCTGAGTGCTTGTGTTATGTGGCAGATCCTAGCACCCGACAGGCTGCTCACCATGACCCTCTCCTTGTTCAGCCTGGTGAGCGGGACGTCAAGTGTGCCTGGCGATAGAGTCACCTATTACAAGTGTATCAGGTGTGTTGTTTAGTCTTAAGGGCTGTGACTGTTTGGCACACTGGCTTTGTGAGATATGTGTTGCACGTGTTTTGTTTTGGGGTAGCGGTTGCTTGGGTGTCTGCTTTGGAGGTCTCTGCTGCTTAGGCAGATCTTTATTTAGAGCCTCCGTGTATGTTTTTGTGTGATTATGTGTTTGGTTTGCTGTCGTGGTAGGTCTATGTGAGACTGGAATTGTAGTGAGTGTGGTTTCCTTCTCCTCCTGACTGGTTATGCCAGTACTGAGTTGAGAGAGCTTAGCCTCCAGTTTGGCTATATGGTTGCATCTCTCACATGTGTTGGAATTTGTTGGGAGGAGGAGAGGGTTGTCTGTGTACATGAGGCAGTTGTAACATTGCCTCAAGATTCCCAGATTCACCAGCTGGACTGGAGAGGAGATTGACAACTGACCTTTGGACATGCTAGAATAATAATGGGAATTTCTTAATAATTGAAAACAAGGGCCAGTGGGGAGTGAGGGTGTAGTGCTTTTAATTTTTAGTGCTGACGTATATAATTGCTTTGGTGAGCAAGTGCCAGGTAACTTAAGTGCAATGTGTTACAGGTAACTTAAATGCAAAAATGACAAACAGTAACTTTCTTTCAAGTGAAACAAGGAAATAAGTACAGTAAGCAATGCAGATATCACTAGTGATCCACAGAAGTATTGAGAAGCCGCGTATTAGGTGGAATTACCTAAAGAGTGTTAGTGAGGAGCTCTGCCTGATGTATATTAGAATCCTGTTCCAAAGCATGGGGAGTCTCTGGGATAGGAATCTATCCCTCTAGCATGTCCTATTTATCGTTGTGGTGAGGTTTATATCTCTAGAGCGTGTGGCTCTCCGGAATTAGTTTTTTTTAGGTGGAGCATGTCCATCAATTCTGGGTTGAACATGGCCTTGAATGTCAGGCAGAGATCACCTCTGAGTAAGCGGTATGCAATCGAGTATAGCTGAGGTTTCTTGAGTCGGGCTGCATAGGGCATCTGTTTGAGGCCAGTAATCCTCTTGGTGAGGTACCTTTGTAGTCTTTCCAGCTGTTGCAGGTGTCTTGTAAGGTACATCCCAAATGGGGCATTGTATTCTATGATGGGTCTAATGAGTGATGAGTAGAGAGGCACAATAACCTCTTTTGTTCTAGATACAAACCCTTTTGTGATTAGGTGGGCCACACAGAAGGATTTTCTAACCACCTTGGCAATATGATTATCAAAGGAGAGATTACTATCTACTTGGGTTCCCAGATCTCTTATTATATTTTCTGTATTTAGGGGACTACCACCTATGTGGCAGTTTGTGGGTACTTTGTTTTTTCCAAAGGGGATGACTATGCACTTTTTGGCATTTAGTTTGAGGCCATGATTTTGACACCAGGTATCCATCACAGTGAGACCCATCTGGAGGGTGTCTATATCAGCCGGAGAATCAGTTATGGCCCCTAGTTTGCAGTTGTCTGTGAACTTGGTCAGCCGTAGTCCTCCTATGCTTGCCTGTATATACCAAACAGGAGGGGTCCTAGGACTGAGCCCTGGGGGAATGCCACTTGTAACCGGTTTAGAGTCGGACCTAGAGCCTGCAATCTCACCATGTGGGTTCTATCCATGAGCCAGTTGGCAACCCATCTCGTGACTTAGGAGTTTTTGTACCCACTGAATGGCGCACCGTGACGGTTATCCCACTCCACAAAGGGGGAGCCACGATGGACCCCGGGAACTACGTCCCCATTAGCCTGAAGAGCCTGGTCTGCAAGGCCATGGAATGTATCATCGTGGAACTCATAAACAAAGACATTGGTAATCTCCAAACTCTGGACCCTACCCAGTTTGGATTTGTAAAAGGCAGATCATGTCTCCTAAACCTGATTGACTTCTTTGAAGCAGTCACCAAAGCCATAGATGAGGGTAAAATGGTTCACACAGCTTATCTAGATCTCGCCAAGGCTTTCGACACCATCCCCCACTCTGGAATTATAGATAAGCTCACTAAACTAGGTATAAATCCTTATGTCACAAGATGGGTTGCCAACTGGCTCATGGACAGAACCCACACTGTGAAAGTAGCAGATTCCAAATCCGACATCAGACCAGTGACAAGTGGAGTACCACAGGGTTCAGTCCTGGGTCCTCTCCTGTTTGGTATCTACTTCTCTGAAGTGCAGGCCAACACAGAAGGTCTTTGGCTAACAAAGTTTGCAGATCACTGCAAACTAGGAGCCATAATTGAAACTCCTAATGATGTGGACAAACTACAAAAGGGCCTCACTGAAACAGATACCTGGTGTCAAAGCCATGGCCTGAAGCTCAATGCCAAAAAGTGTATTGTCATCCTCTTTGGTAAAAATTCTGTACCCATGAACTACCACATAGCTGGTAGTCTACTTAATGCCAAAAATGTGATAATAGACCTTGGGACACAGGTGGACAGTAGTCTCTCCTTTGATAATCACATTGCCACAGTGGTCAGGAAATCCTTCTATGTGGCTCATCTCATCACAAAAGGATTCTCATCCAGAAAAAAAGAGGTCATTGTTCCCCTCTACTCATCACTCATTAGACCAATTATAGATTACAACGCCCCTTTTGGTATGTACCTCACAAGACATCTACAACCACTGGAAAGACCACAGAAATATCTCACAAAGAGGATTACTGGCCTCAAACAGATGCCCTATGCAGACCGTCTCAAAAAACTACAGCTTTACTCCATCGGATATCGCCTACTCAGGGGCAATCTCTGCCTAACATACAAAGCTATGTCAAACCCAGAGCTGTTGGACATGCTCCACTTAAAGAAATCCCAATCCCTCTGAGCTACACACTCTAGGGACCTAAACCTTGTCACCACAATAAACAGAACATGCTGGAGAAATAGATTCCTGTCCCAGAGACTTCCCATACTCTGGAACAGACTACCTATCTATGTCAAACAGAGCTCTTCATTAGCACTCTTCAAGAAAAATCTTGATGATTGGATGGGAAATGGGAAATTCACCCCGGGGATCACTTCTGTGGCTCTGCTCGACTGGGGCACAGGAAAATGATTTTCTTGGGTGGCGAAAGCCAGGGTACATTTTTTGGCTAGGCTTGTATGGGCCCTAGGGCCGATAGCCTAGTACCTACCTATGAACCTATGAACCTATGTTCAAGCTGTTGAGCTTGTCTATACTACTAGAACAGGGAGTAGTGTTGAAAGCCTTTGCAAGGTCTAGGTAGGCTGTGTGAACCTCCTTTCCCTAATCTAATGGCTTGGTAACCATCTCAAAGAAGTCCACCAGGTTTAGGAGGCATGATCTGCCCTTAACAAAGCCAAACTGGGTAGGGTCCAAGGTTTGGAGGTTCCCAATGTCTCTGTTAATGAGTTCCATGATGATGCATTCCATAGATTTGGAGACCAGGCTTATAGTGTGATAGTTCCCAGGGTCCATTGTGGCTCCACCTTTGTGAAGCAGGATAACTGTTGCTGTGCACCACTCTGTGGGTATGTAGCCTGTAGAGAGGCTGAGTTTGAACAGTGTGTTTAGGTGAGGGGTTAGTTCATTTTGGAGCTCTTGTAAGACACAGCCTGGGACACGGTCCAGTCCCATTGAAGCTGTGTTTTTGGCTTTGGATAGGGCTGTTTTAACCTGTGTGATTGATGGGGCCCTACATTCTTCTGGTATGGTTATGGGCCCTTTAGGGGGTGAGAGGGGGTGAAGTTTGCATTAAACCAGTCTGCCAGAATGTTGGCAATATCAGTTGGTTCAGTGTATTGTGTGCCATTCTGCACTAACTCAGAGCAGATCTGAGAGTTTCCCCTTAGGATCTTGACATAGCTTAAGAATACTGTGTGCTTATCTTTAGAGATATTGGCAATTTTTCTTTAGAAACTAGCCTTGGATGATTTAATGAGGGATCATAGTTTCTTGCTGATCCTGATCAGGGATGTCTTTCCTTCTTGGGATTTTACTCTTTTCTGTACTAGTTTCCTCCTTTTGTTGTATAGTTTGTTTATGGCAGGGGTCCACCAGACTGGTTTCCTTTTCTTGGAGGAGTGAGTCTTGATTTTACTTGGGACAGCATGATCCATGCATTCTTGCAGATGCTCACAGAGTGCCTTTGTAAAGGTTTCAGCAGCTTGGACAGAATTGTCCTTTAGCATGTGGGCTGTGAACCTTTCCACCTTGGTCTTAAGTAATGAGAAGTTTGCTTTTGAAATGTTTTTCATGGTGGTTTCCTTGATTGGGGGTGGGGGCGGAATGTGGATATCCAGCGTGATTAGTCTATGGTCTGATCTAACCAGCGAGCGCTTGACCTCCAGCATGGAACACCGGTCGCCCATGTTGGTGATGACCAGGTCCAATATGTTGTTCCATCTGGTGAAGATGTTGACCAGTTGATCCAGGGCATTCGAGTTTATAAATTCTAGGAAGCGTTGGGCAAGGGAATTAGTACTTGAGTAGTTCTCTTAGTTTATGTTTGGGTAATTGAAATAACCCAGTATTAGAGTGTTTGGTAGGACCTTCATATTTCCCAGTGTCTCCAGAAATGCGGAATGGGGGTCCTGGGCCATGGTGGGTGATCTGTAGCAAGCTACAATTTGGATTGCAGTTTTGCCCATTGTTAGTTGCACATGGATGATCTCTGATGTATTGTGCTGCACCACTAACCTGGAGGTGTGGGTATCCTTGATGAATATGGATACACCCCCGCCTTTTGTGTTTCAGTCCTGGTTCTGTGGCCGAAAGGTATGGTATGAGTTATAGCCTAGTAGTGTTGGGGTGCTCTCAGAAGCCTTAAACCAGGTTTCTGTTACTGCACAGATGTCAATGTTCTCCATACTGAGGAGTGCCTCGAGTGCTTGCATTTTGAGGTTTAGACTTCTGGCATTGAGTAACATTACCCTCAGTTTTTGGTTACTTCTGCTATTTATGGCGGTGGGTTTGTCTTTTGAGCCTTGCCTAAAAAAGGCACTATGGGGGCGGCAAGAGCCTTGGCCAGTATTCTAAAACCTAAGGGTGACAGGTGCAAGCCATCTCTTGCGAAGCAACGTGGCTTGTCGAGCATGTCATCCCAGGCGGACAGATACTGGATCCCCTTTAAATGACACCATAAACTTAGCCAATTGTTGAAATTGATTATTTTTTCTTTATACTGTGGCATCATTCTTGGTGATGGCAGGATGCTACTCAGGGTCAGGGTCATACTGACCTGGGCTACATGATCAGAGAGTTCTTCCATGTCTCTTTTCATGTAGTCCAGGGAAGTATGTCTCAGGTCATTCACACCAACATGGGCAATGAAAGAGCTGTATTTGTACTTGTTCTGGAGTGACCTGAGTGCTTGTGTTATGTGGTGGATCCTGGCACCCGACAGGCAGCTAACTGTAACCTTCTCCTTGTCCAGCCTAGTTAGTGGGACATCAGTGTGCCTAACTATAGAGTCACCTATTACTAGTGTGTTGGATATGTTATTTTGCGTTAAGGGCTGTGATTGTGTGGCACACTGGTTATGTGAAGTATGTGTTTCATGGTTGGTGATGGGGTATGGAGGTTGCTTGGATGTCTGCTTTGGAGGTCTCTGTTGCTTTTGCAGATTTTTATTTAGAGCCTCCGAGTATGTTTTCATGTATTCATGTGTGTTATTTGCCGGTGTTGGTTTATTAGGTCTATGAGAGACTGGTGGTGTGTTGCAAGTATTACCCTTCTCCTCTTGACTGTCAGTTCCATTCTTGGGTTGAGAGAGCTTTGCCTCCAGTTTGGCTGTATAATTGCATCTCTCACATATATTAGTGTTTGATGGTAGGAGGAGAGGGTTGTCTGTGTACATGAGATAGTTGTAACATTGCCTCAAAATGCCCAGATTCACCAGTTGGACTGGAGAGTGCTCCGGAAACTGCCCTTTGGACATGCCTGAATAGGTAGAGTAAGTTGTTTTTCTGATTGGCTGGTGTAGATGAATAGAGAGCCTTGTCCTTCTGGACAGTATAGGGGGGGTCTAGTGCTAGGGTTAATTAGTGCTTACTATGAGTTTTAAGCAAGTGCTTAACTGTGAAATGAATAGTTTGAGTGCTAAAGTTGAAGGTTTGTCTAGTTCCAAGGGAAAAATTGAAGAGGAGACTTTGTGGAGCCAAGAATAGTTTAATTCTAGCTAAACGGCACTGCTCGGTGCACAAAACCACACAAATGCGGTTTTTATAGCAAGGAAGTGAAAGAGATAGAAATTAGCCCAAAATGGCTGATAAACTACTAACTTCTGGGCTGAAACCACTCCTCCAGGGACAGATAGGCTGCTCAAAGCTCCTCTCTCTCACAGATGAACAGAGAAACATCTTTCTATCCAATTCAAGAATTAATGGAGGATCTTGGATGCTGATGCATGTAGCACCGACATGTCCCCTTTTGGTCTCTGAATGGTACCGGTTGCTAGGATTCTAAGTACTACACATACCTTTTTCTCCACTGGGATGGGTTCACCTCGGTGTGCCCTGGCTTGGGTTGAGGATGACAGAGGTTGCAGAGCTTCTATAGTATGTTTCTACCCACCCTGTGGTACTCTACAATTTACATATCATATAGGTTGTGACAAGTTACCTTGGTTCTGAAAACTCTTCTCCTTCTTAGCCTTAGTCTGTCAGCAGCAGCAGCTGCATAGACCTCAGCCTGTTGCACATACACATGAATTAAAGCAACAGCAGCCCCTAACATTGTTTCTGTCTAGACTCCTTTCCTTGGCTGTATTCCAATAGGTTTTGGAATTAGCAGGAAAAACCAGCACTGAGGCTTCATGGTTGCTTTATGGCTTGTTGAATAGTTCTTCCATCTTGAATCGGTTGATTAGCATACAATTCAGTTGCTTATGCTGCAATTTGAATGCCACAGTGTTAATCTTGTTTACACAGCTGTGCATGGCTCTACTCATCATGTAGAGCTGCTTACTGAATCCAAAACAATGTGCTACTTTGCATAGGTGTAAACAGACCATGTAGGCTTTATTGAATCTGGCCAATATTCTATCACTTTTCTTTTTATATGGCATATTTCCTTTTACTGCTATTTTATCTATTACAAGTCTCCACAAAACAATCTTGTTATTCTACTTTCTGATTATACCATTTTCTTCTTATTTTATAGCTTTGATTTTTTGATCTGTTAGATTTTCCCATGGCTTTACATAGCAATGTTTTATCACTACATTTTTTTACCAGATTTGTTTATCTTTTTCATTATCATCAAATTTTATTTTTCACAAAAATATTTATTTTTCTTGGTAACATTTTATTTCTTTATTTATACACTCTTTGTTTTCTTTTACTACTAATCTCTCACCCTTTTCATTTATCCACTTTAACACTTTGTATAAATTTAATGAAGCAGCTTATACCACTGGGTTAATTAACCCTAAACCTCTTTCCTCTTTACTTTCATACAAAACTCCTCTTTTTACTGGGTTTAACCTAGAATGCCTTATGAGTGTCTGCATGTGTGTGTGTGTGTGTGTGTGTGTGTGTGTGTGTGTGTGTGTGTGTGTGTGTGTGTGTGCATGTGTATACATATATATATATATATATATATATATATATATATATATATATATATGCAGTAATTCCTTTTCAAATACTGCTGGTGGCATAAATACATTTGCTAAGTATGCTAGTTTTCCCATCAGTACTGAATTTATCAAATACATATTTTTTTCTGAATGTAATTTAGATCTTTTCTAGAAAAGACAGGTTAGTTTTATTTCTTCTGTTGTTTTTTTTTTCCCCCACTGAATTCTATTTATCTTAATTACCAAATTTTATACCTAATGCATACATGTCATTAATTGTAAATTATACAATGACCCTCCATTAATATTCCAAAATGTGCACGCTGACTGGCCAGCGTGCCCATTGTAAATCCCACAATATACCAATGGAAAAAGGTCCGGTTGCCTGAACTTTTTTCCGTTGGTATAAGGTGTCCAAAACTTTTTTTTGTAATAAAAAAAAAACAAAAAACGGAGCAACGGAGACTTTCTTTTCTCCATTGCTTATGTTTCAAAGCATTGATGTACTGGGTATGCATGGGAACACAAGTCACATACGCAGGAGCAGTACATCAACACAAAGAAGTAGTATACCACCACCAGTGGAAGAACAGTAATGTGCTGTTACAAACACATTACTTAAGAAAATTAAGTATTTTTTTCTTAAATAATGTCATTGTATAATAGCAATAACCATCTCCATGGTTGTGATATACTGAAGATTTATCCACGGTTGGCTTTATTTAATCACACCTTCCATTGGTAAATCTTCAATATACCACACCATGTCATCGGTTATTGCTTAAATATATACCCTCTGTCTTTACTACATTACCTAAATCTTTACTTTTCTCTTTATTTAAAGCCATCCCTATCATCTCTAGACACTCATTTGTGCAGATTGTCACTTCTTTTATCCAAATTTTGTTTTTTGTAATTATTATGTCATCTGCATATGTTATCAGAACTGGAATGCTTACCCTTCAGGTGTTATATACCCCATCTCCTTCATTTTGTAATTTAGTTTGCCTGCTATCACATTCATAACTAATGCAACGACTATACATCTCATTGGATGCCCCGTCTTACACCAATCTTCATATGTACATTTTGGCTTAACCAGCAATTTACAAGTATTTTTATTGCATTGTTACTACATACTGACATACAAAATTTCCTAACTTCCTCACTTATATTATATTCTTTCATTATTACCTATAAGATTTCATGTTCAGCTGTATCAAATGCCTTATTAAGGTCTCCTATTATGACTTTCACTTCTTCTTTTCTATTCATATCATCCACAATTTCTCTATCATTAATAATTCTTGACATCCCTTCCCCTTTATACTGTACTGTAGCACATTCACTCACCACCTAGCGGCCTAAAACCTTCCTCCTACTCACATACATATAGTAACATGAAGTTACTACATTGTACAACTAAATGTTTAGGACATATATGCCAGGGTAATCCTATGGGCTAGGCTTGTAAAGGCTGCAAGGTCATTAGCCTAGTGCACACCTATGAACCTATGAACATTGATGGCAGGCAACTCACACAGCCATTACCTCCCCATGTATTGGTTGTGTAGTGCTTGCATCAGACAGAGTTACCCCTGAACTAAAACTGGGCAACTGCTGCATTTATAAGGTAAGTCCTGAACCTGGAGTGTATTTTTGAATAATATGAATGTGTGGCATATCCTTGTATTTCATTAGTTGGTATGGTAAGCAAGTAAAAGGTGCAAGATTTGTACAGAAATTACCTTAGCATGTGGCAGCAGAGAATTATTTGACGTATATGTGTCCATTACTAAGTAGAAGGCTGCAGGCATCAAAGGTTCACACAGTCATACGTCTCAAAAGTAATGATGATCACTGCATGCCCTCAGTCTGGCACCATACTTTTGTACTGAAAAATCATTAAAGAGAAAAGTAAGAAAGTAATGATACACATTGCAGTTCCAGATTTCACAACCCTCACAAGATCATTCACAATACAGTTGGAAAAGTTTGATGCTATCAACTGTCTAACTTTCCAAGGCCAATACAAGTCAAAGGTACAATTACCAGTTCAACACCACAAATGCAGATACAGTAAGCATGAGCTCAGCAATGTACCCTGAGCATCAGTCACAAAGCTTATGTATCCCTGGATCCAAAAGATAGAAAACAGGGATATGGCACAGTTATCATCAGCTGCAGTGGGTGTTGGGGGGGGGAGCAGGAAGCCTAGGCTGACACAAAAGGTCAGTGAGTATGTGTGAGTAAGAAAGAGAAGCACGAGGACATTTGGGTACAGCAACAAATTGCCAGTGAGACAAAATGAGTAACTGTGTGTGTGTGTGTGTGTGTGTGTGTGTGTGTGTGTGTGTGTGTGTGTGTGTGTGTGTGTGTGTGTGTGTGTGTGTGTCTGTAGGGGACTTCCAGATGCAATTGGTGTGTGTGTGTGTGTGTGTGTGTGTGTGTGTGTGTGTGTGTGTGTGTGTGTGTGTGTGTGTGTGTGTGTGTGTGTGTGTGTGTGTGTGTGTGTGTGTGTATGTGTGATTGTCTGCATGAGCACATCCAAGCTCTGTGCTGGATCTATGTCTTGGACTGGTGTGAGCCATGCATGGTAGAAGTGGCAGTTCATCACTGTCATCCCCAACCATGAGAACTTGCTCATCCAGGAGTTGGTCAGATGCAGTGCTGCTACATGAACATGACTGTGTCTGCTGGACAAGTTCCCTTCCTGCGGACGCCCAGGACCATGATCCCATGGCATGCCATGTCTGGGTGTGGGCAGCACACTCACTGATGGAGGACTGGAAGTATGCCACAAAGGGGAGCGTAATAGGTCACGGCCATGTTGGCTGACAGCAGATGATGTGGCTGACCTACTCCCATGAGGATGCCATTCCCCTCCCAGAAGATGTTCTATCACAGATATTGTTCATTTTATGACAGACACCACTTGGTCCATCACAGGCAACCCTTGTTCCAATGTGTTACTCATCTAATCCATAGAATTGGCAAGACAATGGAGGCAGTCATGCATGTCAGACTGTGCCACATCTACAACCCTTGCCATTTGTCTGGAGCACCTTAGGGGACATGCCTGTGCCTTCATGATGGCCCAAACCATATGCTGAGTGGCACATGAAGAGACACCTGCATCAGGTGCAGGAGGGACAGCAGGCCCTCTCTGAGCACCTCTATCAACCCTCCTGTGTGGCACTTTGTCCACATTTTGGCTACGTCCAAAGTCAATAGGCACTGAAGCTGCAGTAGCCACACTTCCCTGATCAATGGCCTCACTCTCTACCTGTCTAATATCTGAGGCCTCACTGGAATGAGTAGACGTAGGTCTAATGGCTGTGTCCAATGGAATTGCAGGGGATGGCTGTATATCAACCTCAGTGTCAGATTCAACTTCTATACTCCCTGACTGTGCCTCATTTTGGCCACCATCATCATCAGCATCTGCTGATACACTGACACCAGATGACAGAGGGCCCACACTCCAACTGTCATGATCATCTGTGATAAAAAATCAACAAACACAGGAAAAAATTAATACATACACTAGTATAGTCCAATATATGCTAACAAAGTAACAGTGTTGCCACTGTTACAGACAGTACAGCAATACACACAACAGACCTGATATCAACAGCACACACTAATACTTATTTCAATTGGTCATCAGTACTGACATAAAAATGTTTGTATTACTATCTGCACATGAGATACTTCTCTGCAATCCAGTCAGTCCTGGAAAAAGCTACACAAGAGGTAAGAGTAACATCCTCACAATTAACAGTAACACACAGGGGTAATAACTTTACCTGTTTATATATCCATCAACTACTATTTCAACAAGAAGGTGGCTGACAACTGCAACCTAAGCTAATAAGTGTAGCAATCTTCAATCCCCCCCAAAAAAAGCACATGACACAGAAGTAACTTATTCATTTCAATTGTTTTACTATACAACAGTTTTTAACTGTTGAGATACCAAAGCCTACCTGGAAGTTCCTCCTAGGATGTACTTGCTGTCTCTGAAGCTGCTGCTCTGACATCCAGCGCATGCTGTACTGCACTCTCCTGGGAGCTATCTGGATCCCTGATATTGGCTAGGAACTCTTCATTGGGTGTTAGTGGTGGTTCTCTAGCAGGCCGTCCCCCAGTAACCATCTGGTCATGGCCCACTGCAGCTGCTCTTCTCTGTACAGATATGATCATGTCAGTGGACCTGTGGTGCATCTGCTCTTATGTCCTGCCGTGGACACCCGCAGCATTCAGATCATCCAGGATATATTGCCGAATTTGCATCCTACATGCTTTATCTCCCCATCCCCTTTCCAGCAGAAAAGCACCATGTAGCCTAAAGCATCCACTATAACCTGGTTCTTAGCATTGGTGAGGGGATCTCTGAGAATTGACACCCCTGGGTGGCATAATCCTAGGTGTCCTAAAAGACAACAGAAGAATAGTGCACATAAGTATCGCATAACTACTAAATAATTATTTCCATATAAAATAGAAAAGGTAGCCACTCAGTATTACCTCACGGAGAAACATGCAACACTCTACAGATGAGAAATATGACCAACAGGCAGGATGAAAAACAAAGAGAGTAACCAGAGCAACATATCTTTGTTTGTGCCATAACAGTAACTCACCTTTGCCCCCCCCCACCCAAAGAACAGTGTACTCTTGTTTGTGCTATAACAGTAGCTCAATTTAGCACTCCCCAAAAGAACAGGAAAATGACACATTTGGCTAATAAACCATCTTTGAAATGCTACATGTGCTATCAAATGAACTGTCCCTGAAACATTTGCACATATTTATCACATAGCATTCCATTTTCATGTATCTTCAATCATGTATACCTCTGAAATGGCTTGACAAACATGACCATGCCATTGGTACACACTTCTAACTAATGCATATAGATAAAAATGTTAAAGCCTTTGATTCAGATTTTTCTTAAATACATTACAGCACATGTAGTATGTAGCTGACAAAATGGAAGCATACCTTCTGAAGTCCAGTACTTCTCTGTACAGATATATCCTGAAGAAATAGCTTATATGCAGTTTTCCCAACATAATCAAGTCTCCTTACCATCCGTTTGCCTAGCTACACGGTTGCCTTTTATTTGGTATAGATTCAGAGCTGTTAGCATAGTGAAGATGCAAATAAGGTATGAACGCATTACAGTTGTTGAATCCCAAATACATGGATCTGTGTAAGTGATGTAAACATAGTGCAGGCACTCATTTATTATCAGATGTATGACTGTGGTTATATTGTCTATTATATTCCTGTAAGTATAGTTCTGCTGTGTGGACTGGCATAGCCTTCACATTTGCCTAACACACTTACACAACTGCATGCATGTCCAATAACCTTGGAATTTTAATTGCAGTTATGTAATGTCTCACTGTTGGCCTCTGCTTACCATTGGGCAAATGCATTGCAAGTGCCCACTGCTGAACACAGCATTTGCGCAATGGTAAGTGAGGTGCAATAGTTTTGAACAGTGTGTGCACTCCCAGTAAATGTGATAATTATAATTGTTAGGAAAGCATCAGTCTCCATTCCTCTGTATTCAGGACAGACATGGCAGGTGTTTGTGGAGAATGTGTCAGGTTTAGGGCACAGAAATGGGGTGTCCAGGGGTCTAAGATATTTATTGGACTCCTAGTTAAGAACCACAGCAACAGCCTTCTGCAGGGGGACTATTCAGACTCCCAGTATAAGTCGGAGGCATGGGATAGTTTAACCCAGGCTGTATCCAGTGCCATTGATATCCCGTGCACTGGAGAGCAATGTAGGCATAATCTAAAGAGTACTTGTAAGACTTAGAAAGCTGAGTATAGGCAAGACTGTTATTCATAATGGTCTTCTGTTCTTTTCTGTTTTTTCCACAGCTGCCAGTCACCACGAGTGCAATGTCTGAACTCATGGGGCTAGATTGGCAAGGATGAGGGAAGCATGTGGTATGCATGCAGCAGAAGAGTACTGTATTTGTAGCATTAAAAGTTAAAGATAGCTTTTTTGGTAAGTTTTACAGTTGTATCAAATTGAGCATACACATCTCAACTGCATGCATTAGTCTATAGCACAATCCAAGAGTACAATATTAGACTTTAGTCAGAGGTTGTGTGTTCAAATACTACACTTCCCAACTATAAAATACTGTTAATTATTCAATACTATTTAAATTAAATTAAAAATTCTATACCAGTGGCAAAAACACCCTGCTGTAAACTGTAATCTGTATAACTGGAACACACATACGTGCAATATATGCACATGTCAAGGATTAATTGCTGTAATCTGTAGTATAGTGTGCATCTGTTAGGAGGTGGTAGCCTTAAATTTTAAGTTAAGATAATAGAGTCAAATAATTATATGACTGAGTTGCATGCCACATATGAAAGTACTAATCTTATCTCTTTTTTTTCTCTCACCCCAACCCTTATCTCTCTTTTTTTTACTTTTATTTTTATTTCATATTATTTATAAAAAAAAATTCCGTCATTTTATCTTATTTTATGCATCTTTATTTTTATGTTATGCTATTTCATCATACAAAATTAATTTTTATTTTATTTTTGTTTTATTTTGGTTTCTCTTTTTAATTTTATAATGTCGCTGAAATGTGTCCATGTCATCCATGTGTACCACATCACTAAATGCTCCACAGCACAGCAGAGTAGGAGTGTCCCAGAGGATCTGTCTGCCCCCTCCAGCAACTCCAGCACTGATGCCCAGCACATCTGGAAGCCACCCTGACAGCACTGCCTCTGCTGCCCCTGCACTAACTGCACCATCAGGTAGTACTGCCTTGGAAATTGATGCAGTGGTACCTTCCAGAGGCAGTGGTAGAGGTGGTGATTTTATCACTCACACTGTGTTGCCAGGGATGATGTACAGGGTTCTGCACCCCACCATTAGTGCATGCCTATGCTGGCTGGAAAGCCTGCTCTCTCTCATTTTGTGTAGTACTAGGAGAAGGAGAAGGACATGTCAAGCACTCCAGTCAGTGGGGGAATAAGGTGACCATGATGACAGTCCAGTGGGTGAGAACTCAATTCTTACTGTCACCCAGATTGACAACCATGGGCTCCAGATGTCCCCAACCTAACCCTAGTCATGGTGTCCCCCATGTTTTTGTGCCTATCACTGTCCCTGTCTCTTGTCTTGTTAGTCTTGTCTGTGTGCAATTGCTTCCTCACCCCAACTTAGTTGACCCAGGCATCCCTACAGCCCTTCCCCAATATTCCTCTCTCTCTTTCTCAAAAAAAAAAAAAAAAAAAAGAAAAGAAAAGAAAATAGGCAGCTGTCCCACAAAAAAAAGTCCCATACATGTCTCTCCATTTCACACGTGTCTTCTTGACACACTTGATTCAGTTCAATTGGCTGTACAACATGATTGTGTTGTGGTCACCCCTCTCTCTGGAAGTGACAGTCCAAATTCTGTTAATATTTTCTGCATATCATGTCTTTCCACTGGTAAAGAAATGGATAGCTATGATTCTTTCCTCCCTTTCTCCTGCACATTCCTGCCCTGCTTTCCCTCCGTTCTTTCCCATGCTTGCATCCCATTTCACCACTGTCCTATCTACCCCATTTCACCTCTTTTATGCATTTTTGCATGAAGGTACACACTGTACACCAATATGCAGCAACTGTTAATGGTGGCTATGCATTTATATGTATTTAAAAGTATTATCTACACATGTAAAAGTATTATATAAACCTGTAATTTGAACCCAGTACTATCTAGTCCCAACAACAAATGTATCAATGCAATATTTATTAATTTTATTTTATTTTACATTTCTTAACTGGGGGGGTCTGACTGGGCCAAAAAGGCCCTTTTTCAGCAGAGGCCCAGGGAGAAAAGCTCCACACAGAAAGACAATTACAGATACATTTAGATGTTTAAACAGCATCACAATACATACAAAATATACATGTTTTTACAGTGGTATAAAGACAGCACAAGTACAGGGGAATCCATACAAAAGAAAAAAAAACATTAATTAATAATAATAAGAATAATTAATAAAATTCATGGTATCCAGTTGTGGTCTGAAACACAATACAATGCATACATAGTACACTGGAATATTTTTTTTCTGTAGTATGAAGATAGCCCAATAGAGGAAAAGAAACCTTTATTAGTAGTATAAATCATTACACAGTTTCATGGCAATTATTTGTTTTAAAAGTATTTACTTAACTTGATGGGGTCCGTATATGTGAGTGAGAGTGAGAATTTAGTAAGTAAGATGGGCATTGTATATTTTCCTTGTCTGATTGTCAAGCCTGGGGATCTGTCATGCCACAGCCAGCTTTGCTTCAGATGATGCCTGATAATGTTTTTAAAGGAGGCTTTAGATGATGTGATTTGTATGCTAATGGGGAGGGTGTTCCATTTTCCAATCACTGTACTACTATATAGTGAGTCTCCAAAGCTGTTATTGCTGTTGGTGACTTCTAGTAATAGTTTGTTTGATGATTGAAGAGGTCTTGTGGCTGAATGCTGTTGTACTAGGTTTTTGAGGGCAGGATACGTATTGGGGAAGTAATAGATAGAGTGACACAGACAGAGCGGATTATAAGTTAGTAGGTTGGGTAGTTCAAGCCAGTGGAGCTGGTGCAGAGCAGTACAGTGATGGGATCTATATAGGCAATTTGTAGCAAAGCAGCCAATTCTGTTGTAGTAGGCTTCCATTTTGTTTAGGTCATTTTTATTGAGATTTGTTAGAATGAGGGCTGCATATAGTAGGGCTGATAGAAGTTGGGAGTGAGCAATGGTGGATCTTGTTTAGTTGGTGAGACAGTTTAATGTGGTAGAGTGATTACAGTTTGGGATGTACTTTTTATAGTTAAGTTGAGATGAGTATCAAATTTTAGGTGGCAGTCTATGGTTATTCCTAGTAGCTTAACCTGTGACACCTGAGTGATTGGAGTAGAGTTTGTAGAGTAGATGGTGAACTGACTGCTATTGGAGTTTTTGTTAGCACTGGCTATAATCATTAGCTGCATTTTCTTAGGATTGAGAATGCATTGGGCTTTAGTAAGGTAATTTTCTGCATCAGAGAATGCTAATTGAGTTGTTTGCAGGAGGGTGGGAATATTTTGTGCAGCACAGATTAAGGTAGTATCATCTGCATGCTGAATAATAGATGTATGCTGTGTGAAGGTATGGAGGTTGTTTGTGAATATTGTGAAAGCAGAGGTCCTAAGAAAGAACCCTGTGGGACTCCTGTAGTTATGGGTAACAGAGGTGAGAAAGAATTTTCCCATTTCACAGCCTGGTACCTGTCAGTTAAGTAGCTATGGAACCAGGTTACTGTGGACTTTGATAGGTTATATTGGTTTAGTTTATTTAGCGGGATTTGGTGGGATACTGTGTCAAATGCTTTGGACATATCCAGAAAGAGAGTTGACACCTGCAGGCCTTTATTTTTGAGTTTGTTTATTGTGTCTGGGAAGCAGAGGAGGGCTGTAGTGGTGCAATGGGTGGGTTTGAAACCATTTTGAGTAGGGGACAGGATATTGTTGTCTAGGAGGTATTGTAGTACCGGGTATGAAAGCATTTTTCTAAGCTTTTGGCTAGGGATGAATAGTATTGAGATGGGTATATAGTTATTAAGTTCAGTGGAGGTCCCCCCTTTGTGTATGGGAGTAACACGGGATATTTTCCAGACTTTGGGAACATAGTTTTCAGCAACTGATCTATTTATGAGAGTGGAGATTGGGATTGCAATAGCATCTGTTTTGAGTTTTAAGAAGTAGCTAGGGAGTAGGTCTGCTGTGGTTGATGAGGTTTTCAGTTTGGAGACCATACTTTTGATAGAGCTGTTGGGCACTAGTTTGAGGGTAAAGCCTGTATTAGTATTGATCGTTGTGGGAGGGATAGTGAAGTTGGACTTCTCCTGTGATACTAGGGCTAGAACTGAATTCACAAAGTGGGAGTTGAATTGTGTTTCAATGGGAACTTTAGTATCAGAGATGGTCAGTTTGGGGGTAAATGTTTGAGTGGGTTTTAGCAACTGGTTTACACTTTTCCAAAATTATGGGGGATTGCATTGGTATTTAGTTTGCAAGGTAGTATGATAAGATTTTTTGTCCTGCCTAATGCATTTTTTTTGCACAGTTGCGCAGCTCTCGATAATTAGGTAGGCTTTGTATGTCCTTGGTTCTTTGGTAGTATAACCATGCAGTGTCTCTGGATTGAGGATATGTTTGGTTTATTTACTGAGCCAGGGGTTCAGAAAGGTTATAACCTTGACCTTCCACAGTGGAACAACAGTGTGTAGCTGTTTTAGAAATGTTTTGTTGAAGTAGGCTAAGCCTGGTCTAGTGGGAAAGTTTTTAGAGGGGTTCAGTCACAAATATACAGTAAAGTTTTGAGGACTTTGGGAGAGAAACTCTTTGTGTTTCTTGTGGATCTATAGATAGTGATTTTGCATTGGCTTGGTCTGCTATGTATTAGGTATATTAGGTTGTGGTCACTTAAACTATCTAGGAGAATGCCTTTATGGGGACACAGTGTGGGTCTAGATCATATGAGCGAATCACACAAATTGCGAACGCTCATAATATTGAATATACTGGACCTTGAACTTCCTATTTTGGGGGGCTGCACCCCACACCCCCCCCCCCCGCTAAATATATATTCCAATTCTGAGATCGCACTACAGTGAGGAAAGGGCAAATATCCCATTCTTCACTGTACCGGAATCTCAAAAAAAGCACTTTGAGGTCCGGTACGTTCGATATTATGAGCGTTCGCAATTTGTGCAATTCGCTCATATGATATAGACCCTACAGTGTGAGGTTGTTAGTTAGTACCCAATCTAAGATGGCTTCCCTTTTAGAGTTTTTATCACATCTAGTGGGAATTTGGACTAGCTGCTGATAGCCATGGAGATTTATTAGATTACTTGTTGCTTCTGATATACAGGTGAACCAGTCTAGGTTGAAGTTCCCCAGAATGAGTGCTTCTTGTGAGTATGTTGTAGTGCACCAGGATAATAAATCTTCAAAGCTAGCAGGTGTATTGCCAGGTGGGATATACATGGCAATGATGGTGATAGTTCTTTTGGGGTTTAGTTGGAGTTGTGAGATAACTATGTCTCAATTATTGGGAGAGGGGTAGGAGTTGGGAATGTTGAGTAGAGTTTAATTGGATTTATACAGTATGTCAGTTCCAGCCCCTTTACGAAGGGGTCAATCTTTCCCAATGATGTTATAGCCAGCTGTGAACTTCTTAGTCAGGTATGTTTTTATTTAGCCATATTTCTGTTATAGCAAGTATATCTGGAGAGTATTGTGCTATAGTGACCTGGAGTTCAGATGTTCTATTTTTAATACTTCTAATATTGATATTTAGTATTAAGAGATGGTTATTTTTGCCATTGTTGGTCATTTGTCCTGGGATGAAAGCAATGGGGCAGAAGTTAAAATGATTGTGCTGAAATGTTTGTGTTCGGCAGGATGGATTTGGGCCTGGATTGGGGTGGATGTCCCCACTTATGGTGAGCCTGGTATTTAAAGACTGTAATATATATTTAAGTTTGGAGATGAGCATGAGAAGGTGTTGTGCTTTTTTTTAGAATTGGAATGCATGCATATGTGTTTTGTTTTGAATTGGTTAGTTGTGTTGTTCTCGTGCTGCCACAGAGTCAGTTAAGCAGCAGGTGTATTGCATAGACTCAGTACTAACTGTCAGACTTTAACAATGTGTCTCACATTTGCACATGACTAAGCTATGTACAAAGACATGCATCTTGCATGCTTATGCACTTTGATCCCCATCAGGCAAACTTGCTGCTCACTGTGCTATCGAAATGTAGATATTATGCTGTATTACTATTGTTTACTGTCCATTCCCTGTGTATGACATGAAATTACATGTAGAAACATTACAAATGGAGGGCTCTACTAACAATATGTCACATATGTATAATACAACCATGTGCTACCACCCTCAAGCACTGCAACCCTGGTGTCTCAGTACTTCTTCAACACATATCAACAACAGTAGAAAATGTAATATCAAATGTTGCGTGCTATGCAATGCACATCAATCTGGAAACATGCAGAACTACAACTATTGACCCATATGCCAAAAAGCCTTATCTGCAAGGCTAGGAAAGGAATCAACATGGACCATATCCCCAGGGACATAGTTGACCTTCAACACACCTGACCTGACCTATTTTGTTTTTTCAAGGGTAGATCCTGCTTATTGAACCTTGTGTACCTTTTGGATACTGACCCCAATGACCTGGATGAGAGATAACAGGGCATAGCACCTATGTTCCGTTGTCCAAGGCCTTTGACAATACCCCCCATTAATTTCTCATAGTAAAAATCTCCCATGTGGGAATTAAGTCATGCAGTAGTCGAGGGATAGGCAACTGGCTCACTGGCAGAACGCACACTCTCAAAGTTGGGCACTGCACATCCACCACTAGCCACTTATTAGAATACCACAAGGATCTGTACTGGGCCCTCAATTGTTTGCAAAATACATCCCTGAAGCACAGGCAATGGTAGATGGCCTGTGGTTTACCATGTTTGTAGATGACTGTTAACTGGATACAGACTGAACCTTAAAGCATACAATGCCTCATTGTTCCCTTTGGCAATGAAGTAGCCTGGCTAATTGTTATATACATAGCACCCCTCTAAGCTCAAACACAGTGTTGTGACACTTGAGAACACATGTTGAGAGCAAAACCCTTTCATCACTATGATTCTATAGTGGTGACAGACATATTATGCATTGTGCACATCATACTTATGGACATCACATCCAAGACCAGGGTGGTCATACCTCTGCTGTACTCTACCCTTATCAGACCACTAATTGAGTACAATATTTCCTTCCATCCGTACATCACCAGACGTCAGCGTCAGTTGGTGCTGCTCACAAAAATCACTCTAACAGTGAACATCCAAATACAGAGGTCTGTAGCCTGTGCACTTAGGTATGGATTCTATTCTCACTTTCGTTAACAGTGTGTGTGTGTGTGTGTGTGTGTGTGTGTGTGTGTGTGTGTGTGTGTGTGTGTGTGTGTGTGTGTGTGTTTGTGTGCGTGTGTGCATGTGTGTGCGTGTGTGTGTGTGAGCTCTTGCTTGGTATTACAGAGAGTCTTTTATACCAGCATGTGGGATACTGTTATTACCATATTTTTCTCAGCAGACACTGCTGATGTCATCAGCTATATCAGATTTTTGGATATGCAATACTCCCAACAGGGCAGAGTCAGCCACTGACCTGGAGGCCAGGCAGATGTCACCTCATTCTATACCAGACAGATTACAGTGACATGGCTTTTACTCTATCCACATATATCATGGCATGGTTTGTAGACCCTGTGTTGTCTTACTGAGAAAGCCCTGTGATCTCTCCAGCTGCTGCATGTGTCTGGTGAGGTACATGCAAAAGAGAGCATTATATTCTATTGCTGTTCTGATGAGGTTTGACTACAGTGCTGTCATACAATCCTTAGATCTGCCTATGATGGAGTGATGTATGATGTGCACAACACACATTTTTCAATACCACTGTGGACACTTGGTGGTCGAAATTCAGACTGCTATCCACATGTGTTCTCAGTGTTGGCATCATTGGGTATCAGCATAGTAGGACTGTTGTCAATGCTGTCATTAATATGGAATTGCACATTTCAGACAGAGAACATAAAAAAGACACATTTTTACATTTGGTTGTACATTGTGTGCCTTGTCCACATTCATTTGTTTGTGCTAGCTCCTCCTGTACTGTTATCATCATTGCTGGATTCAGTGATTTCACCCAATATGCAAGAATCAGCAAACTTGGTAAGGTAAAGCCCATATACCTTAGCCTGACCTGTTGAGAAATGAAGTCCAAATAGTGAAGGGACAAGCACAGAGTTGCCAGTGGTGACAGCTGTACTGGTACAGTTTGATTCACCAACTTTCACAGCATGTGTTCTGTCAGTGAGCCAATTAGTTATCCATCTACTGATGTAACAGTTAATCCCCAGCTGGCAGGGTTTTAGAATAAAATCTGTGTGGGGGTGTTATGTCAAAACCCTAGGCCAGATCATGATATGCAGTATGCACTGTCTTACCTTCATCCAGGCCTATCACGTGGAAGCAATGGCGTGGGACAATATCACAGCACATGCACCTTCCTGATATGGCTGAATACATACTTCAACACACACTCCATGTACGCTATATTCCCATATAAGGGTGTACATCAACATGCATCCAGCTGAGTAGTGGGAACAGCACCTGACGCATGCAGGTATAGAGATATCCTGACTCTCCTTGACTGTGAGGTGGACCAACATGTGATCATGGACCTCTTCTACATAGACACTAGTCATATTCTGGCTGTGTGCAACAGATCTGTGTGAGTTATTAATGCAACATCATGTCTGTTACGTCTGTTAGATGTTCTCAAAGAGGTCATCAAGGGCATGCAAGATGACAACAGTATCATCTTGTGGAACTTGATCAGTTCAAGGCATTTGACAAATCCACACTGAGGTATTCACTCAGCACTGTCATATGTGGCTATAAACAACTATATCACCAAATAGGCAGACCAGTATATCACATATGTGGCATCTCACTATGTTGAAATGTGTGATGTGGCCTTTTCCTGTCCACTAGTTAAGTGATAGACATCACAGTTGACATACACATGCTCTGTCCACACCGCTGCCTGAATGACTACAGAATGTGGGCAATAACTGACTCGATCTGTGATATTACTATAATACAGACAGTAGCAGCACATAATACACAGTGCTGCCACAGGCATGCCAACACCTGCATTGACAAGGCACATGAGGAGATTTGTTAGTTCAGGAAACAAACACACCAACCAAGTATAATGTGGACATCACACCCTGTAGTCAGACCAATAGGTATGTGACTTGTGTGCTGGGACAGATGGTAAGTGGTACATCCACCAGCATGTAGTCACAGTGCTAACTACTCCTTTGAATGTAGCACAAGTACGGGTATGTGAAGGACATCCACATCTTAGGTCATAATACCTTCATGGTTCCCAGCCTTCATCACATCAATAACTGTGTACAATGCACCCTTCTTCATGTACCTTTTGAAACATCTTCCAGTGTCCTCTTTCCCTGTGTTTATTCTTAAAATTTATCCACATGTCCCTATTCAATACACACATTTTGCCTGAGCGTTTATTTTATATGGTAGTCCATGTCCTGTTACAGATCATTTACACAACTTCAGTACAGAATGCCAGGAATGGGATATTACAATAATTTGCACTGTAGATACACTGTCCTGTACTGTGTTTGGACCATATACATCGCATTTATATCTCTCAACTGTCCAGATATTCCCAGGATGTCCAGACACTTTCCTTATCAAATTTGTAGCTTTCTACCAGATCACTGGGATGATCTCAAGACTGATGAGTGTCAGTATTATATACATTTGAGTTCATACCTCTGAACTGTCCTGATTTATGCAGAATGTCCACTTTTTGTCTCATATTTTTGATCTTTTCCTCATAACATATTGGTTATCTGGTAAATCATTGGCATGTCATTGCAGATTGAAGTCAGAAACAGACCACATACGTTTGAGTTTCAAAGTTCATGCTCTTTAGATAGTTTATGGTACTGTACAACCTATTATTAGTTCAACGTTCTAAGTTTGGAAGACCAATATTAAAAACGTGTCCCTAGCTTTGGGCCTTTGCCCCCATTATTTATGGCTTACTCCAGATTTCTTGCTCTAAGTCATTGAGAGGATTTCATTGTAACACATTTCAATGTGACATCTATGCCAAATATGTCCTTATTTCTGGTTATTTATCCCCTCATTATGTTGGCCTCTGTGCAGATGTATTGGACTAACACACTGAAAGCTATCTGTGAAGTCTTGGTGATCATTATAGCATTTGGAGCAAATTTGTGGACCGTAGCTGCTCTGCTTTACACAGAATTGATGTTCACATTCGCTTGCACAGTTTCTTGACCAGCAATACTGTTGCCAGCCACAAAACCTGGCTTAGACAGGCTGCACATAATTAATATGCATTGCAAGCTACCGCTCATTGCACACTGCTACACAGACATGTAAATTTTGTGTAGACTTAGCGCAGAGCCTACAAATAGTTTATTGAATCCCAGGGATTTTTTTCCTCATCTAATTTTTCTTCTATTTCTACTACTTCTAAAATGGTTTCTCTTTCTTTTTATTATTCCTAACTCATGTTTTTGTTTTTGCAATCCATCTATAATTGTCCAGTTATGATACATTTATAACATTTCATTTTACATTTTCTTGCATCATGTCACATTTCCCTACAAATGTAACATTTTCTTTTATCACAGTTACTTACTAAATGTCCTTTTTTTTCTCAAAAATAAAAAATGTCTTGGGTTGTCCCCATTATTTTATGACATCCCTATTTCCCTCCATATTTGTCATGCTTGGTATATGTATAATTGTTTCTCTTTCTATTTTTAACACACTATTACAATCCTATCCACCAGTCCATAGACCCCTTTTGTCATAAACTTTTGCATTGTCCAGTACTTAGTTTTCAAATGTCCTTTCAAAGTCTTTCCATGTCTGCTCAAAATTGTACTGAAATTTTCTTGTTTTATTTCCCTGTTAAATACTTTTATCACAAAAATATTCCATGAGTTGCAGTATTTCTTTTTTCATATTCGCCAAGAAAATTTTCCATTGATAAAACAGTCTCAAATATAATGTCAAAATGGTCCTTTGTTAATAAACACAAAGGAGTTATTAAATTGTCCCACACTTCATACCTGCCCATTTCTTTGTCTTCTTTACTTTGAATCCTTACTGCGTACTTCCATTTTTCATTTTCTTCCGCCGTCTTTTCTGCTACTTCCCTTTTGCCCTCTTTTATTTTCTCTGCATATGTTTTCTTTTCCATCTCACCATTATTCTTCAGGATTGCCTCCGCATCCTTCTTTTCTGTCTTCTGCATAATGTCCACCCCCCCCCCCTCCAGAAATGCCTCATTCATTTTCTAGCTCCCGCTTTATCACCATTGCTTTAAGTAAACCATCCTGCAACCCTCCGAACTGGAGGGTTGTAATTATACACCCATCATTTGCTGACTCATTACCATCAAAAAGATTTCTTTGAAATATCTCCTCAGAATTCTGCATGCATTCTCAGGTATTGATATTTGCCTTCTCCTCCATTTATCTCACCACTCCGCCACTCCGTTATCTCCTTCTTTGTCCTTCTGGCTCCCTGTTTCTCCAGGTTGCCTCTGTGCCTTAAATGGAAACAGGAAGTGCTCCTGCAAAAATGGGTCCCACTCACATCAACAATGAGTAGGGAAAGTTGCCTGATGCCTTGGCCAAATTTCCCATAATAGTATAAATACCATCTTAGGTATCCCCAGAAAAGAGGTTGCTAGACTGGTAGAACTAACCCAGTCAACAAAGGATAAATAAATATAATTAAATATCTGCTACAAGTGATACGTTTTACTAGAAGCTTCTATCAGGACCCCAGTTTCCTATTTGCCCTGGCAATTGGTAAGGAAATTCACTTTGGCCAGATTGTTCTCCTCGAACTGCTCATTAATTTCACTCACACTATCTGATGCTGCTCCTTGGGAAGGTATTTAGCATCCAAAGGTAGTCACATCCTCTCTGGCTGCTTTACTGTCCTGTTCAAGTAAAGGAGAACCACTCTTGTCAACATCAGTAAAGGGAATGGATGATGTTCCTTTGTGGAGCCCCTCTGAGGAGCTTGATTAATTTATTTGAAAATAACATTCTTCAAGGTGCTGTTTTTTTCAGTGGGATCGTACAGGTAAAGGGAGATAAAATTAGACATTTTTATTCTCCCATGTCTCCTATTAATGAAGTCAAGGAGGATTGGCTGAGTTTTACTAACGGGTTATTTGAAGTCTTTCAGACATTACATTCTGAATCTTTCATTCAATTAAAAAAAGAAAATGAATTCTGTCTCAGATTCCGATTCTTAGAGTCAGAAATTAGACTTGGACAATGTTTCTCAAATTTCCACTCCACAGAATGGGGAATCTTACTTTAAGAAAAGCTTTTCTTCAGATTACCCACCTGAAGAGTTGTCTTTTTTCTGATATTATTGACAGAATGAAAAGAGTTAATTCATTGGGAGTGAAAAGAAACAACAGAGTCCCAGCAAAGATATTATGACTTGCTTTGGGTAGAATTCCTCAAAACCTGCAGCTTTTCCTCCTGTTTTGCCAGATTTAGAGGATTCCTTCCTGGAAGCCAGCAGTTCGCCCGACAGTCAGCCACATACCCCCCCAACAAATATAATTTTTTTCCAGATCCACAAATTTCTTTTTTCAAACACTAGGTCAGACCCTGCAGTAATTTCTCTGACAAAACCATTTTATACCAAACGCCTTATGACAATTAGCCTTATTCCATCTGACAATGATGATAAATTCTTTAATAGGTTTGGGAAAAAAGTCTGTCTGTACTTCCTCCATCTTGGCCTTTAGAACAGTGAATTGTCAGGCTTATATGTCTAAGTTTCTGCTGGCTTCCTTTGATAATATGAAAAAAGTCATTTGCAGACTTTCCCGCTTCTGAGATTAAGCTATCTTTGAATTATTTAATATATTCAGTGTCTCAGGTAATTAAACATTCTTTAAGATTTTCTTATGGCACTGCTGATGCTTTTTCTAGAACAGCTGCCACTGGGTAAGTGATAAGAAGATTTGCCTGGCTGCATGCTCAGAATTTACCAGAAGATGCAAAAGCTGAGCTCCTGAATAGAGTTATTATCCTGAGGTACCTAAAAGATTTGATGAAATAGGAAGGGTAATTAAAAGGGTTGCCCTCATTTTTCAACCCCTATACCTAAATTCAATAGAAACTTTCCTTCCAGTTCAGGATTCCTTTATATAAAATAGAATAAGCAATCACAGCAGACCACATGAAAAGATCTTTCAGTTAACAAATGCAGAGAGGTTCACAAAAACAAGGATAATCTTTCCAAAACCAGGGATAATGTAGAAAAATCACATTTACCATATGTATCATCTTGTTTTTCCCTGTCCCCACCCTAGAAACTCAGTAAAAAGTTCCCAAAGTCTATGTCCTCATTTTTCTTTGTGGCACCTAGTAACTTCAGACAGGTGAGTTCTGACAATCATTCAGGACTATAACTTATAGTGGGATTTTTTTCTTTCTTTCCAAGGGAGTCTCTTTTCATCCTTCCAATCAACATGCCTTCATTTCATCCTATTGTAGATTAACTGTTGTCTAAAAGTGTGAAAGCACCTGTTCTACAGATCAAATAAAGACAGTAGGGGGGGTACAATAAACCCTACATGGTCCAAGATAGACACCATGGTATGCTAATTACAGCATAAACAGTTGAATTGCATGCTAAGCAACCGATCCAACATAGGGGAGTTATTTAACAAGCTACAAAGCAACAGTGTAGACTCAGTGCTGGATTTCACTGTGAATTCCAAAACCTATTGGAATACAGCCATGTAAAGGGGTCTGCATTGAAAGAATGGTAGGGGCTGCTGTTACATTAATTCATTTGTATGTGCTACAGGCTGAAGCAAGTGCTGCTACTGCTGAGTTTTCAGGCCCCGTTTAACTTTTCACAACCTACATGAAGTGGAAATTGTAGAGCACTACAGGGTGGATAGGGACACAGTACAGGATCTCTATGACCTCTCCAATCCTCAACTCAGAGCCAGGGCCAACTGAGGGGAAACCATCCCAATGGAGATAAAGGCATATGCAGCACTTAGAATACTAGCTACAGGCACATTTCAGAGACCAACACAGTCTTTTCTCACTACCTCAATTCGTCCTCCTCAGTTAGTTCTCCCACCTGTATCACTTTTCCATAGAACTAAATAATCCTCAAGCAAAACTGAGATTTCACAGTAAATAATGTTTTAACCATAGATACATAACAGGACATGCTACCTTATCCATTGTAAAAGGTTTCCACACACACTGACTGATTGATTGGCTCTGGAGGCTCTTCTGTTAGAGATAGTTTTGCTCTGCAATCATCCTCCTATTGCACACACTGAATCCTATTGGTATTCCCTCTCCCTATCCCATCATCCTTTATGAATTCAAAATGATCTGCCAGCATTCCCTGCCATCTTTGCTACCATAATCTTCTTCCTAACTATCTGCTCTGTGTCTGGTGTTGTGCAAGCAATGACCTGGGAATTAATTTTTGTTTTTGGTCTGCTTTTCCTTTAAAGCAGGAATATTGTAAGGTACCAAAACTTATGCGCAGCCTTATTTGTTTTATTTAGCTTCCTTTTTTAACTATATATGCTTCATTCTATACCAGCTGTACTGCATTGACAGTGCGTTTTGCAGAACAGTTAACTGTTACTAAGATGCATTGTTTTATTAGTGATTTAGAAGGCACTCACACTGTTATATGTGATATATGGTGCAATATCCACAGTCCTCTATTTTAATCTTGGTCTGTTGTTTACATTCACTGTTGGAAACTCCTGGGTTCTGGCTAGTGTGATTCTCAAAAAATCTGTAAATATATCGCTGATTGATAAGTATATTACTTGGCATTTTAACCTTTGAGAGTTCTGCATTGTCTAAATTTTGCCGGACTGAATTGTTTTATATATTTTCTGGCATTGTTTTCTGCTCTCATCTGTAATGAAACTGATTACCCCTAATTTCTGAGGTGGAGTTTATAAAACTGGTCTAACAGCTTCAGTGTTATCTGATTGCTTCAAGGCTTGCTGATTTAAAAATAGTTTCTGTTTGTAAATTCTTGAATTCACTGTTGGAAACTCCTGGGTTCTGGCTAGTGTGATTCTCAAATAATCTGGAAATATATCGCTGATTGATAAGTATATTTCTGGGCATTTTAAACTTTTAGAGTTCTGCATTATCTTAATTTTGCCTGACCAAATTTTTTTATATGTTTTCTGGCATTGTTTTCTGTTCTCATCTGTCCTGAAACTGCTTACCCCTTATTTCTGAGGTGGAGTTTATAAAACTGGTCTAACAGCTTCGGTGTTATCTGACTGCTTCAAGACTTACTGATTTAAAAAATAGTTTCTGTTTGTAAATTCCTGCATTCATTGTTGGAAACTCCTGGGTTCAGGCTAGTGTGCCTCTAAAACAATCTGGAAATATATCACAGAAATACCTCACTAAAAGAATCACAGGCCTAAAGCAGATGCCCTACGCTGACCGCCTTAAAAAACTCCAGCTATACTCACATGTTAGGTGATCTCTGCTTAACATACAAGGCCATGTCAAACCCAGAGCTATTGGACATGCTACACTTAAAGAATTCACAATCCCTCAGAGCCACATGTTCTAGGGATCTAAGCCTTGTCATCACAGTAAACAAAACATGCTGGAGGAATAAGTTCCTGACCCAGAGACTCCCCTGACTCTGGAATAGACTGCCCGTACATGTCAAGCAGAGAGCCTCTTTGGCCCTCTTCAAAATAAACTTGACGATTGGATGGGAGAAAGGCAATTCACCCCGGGGATCAAGTCAGTCACCCTGCTAGACAGGGGTCCAGGAAATTAAAAAGTGTGGGAAGAAATAGCCAGGGAACTGAAATGGCTAGGCTGGTACAGGCCCTAGGGCTGATAGCCTTGTACCAATCTATGAACCTATGAACCTTTGTGTTATCTGATTGCTTCAGGGCTTGCTGATTTAAAAACAGTTTCTGTTTGTAAATTCTTGCATTCACTGTTGGTATCTCCTTGGTTCTGGCTAGTGTGACTCTCAAACAATCTGGAAATATATCGCTGATTGATAAGTATATTTCTTGGCATTTTAACCTTTCAGAGTTCTGCATTGTCTTAATTTTGCCTGGCTGAATTTTTTATATATTTTCTGGCATTGTTTTCTGTTCTCATCTGTCATGAAACTGCTTACCCCCTATTTCTGAGGTGTAGTTTATAAAACTGGTCTAACAACTTCTGTGTTATCTGATGGCTTCAAGGCTTGCTGATTTAAAAATAGTTTCTGTTGTAAATTCTTGCATTCACTGTTGGAAACTCTTGGTTTCTGGCAAGTGTGATTCTCAAACAATCTGGAAATATGTTGCTGATTGATAAGCATATTTTTTGGCATTTTAACCTTTCAGAGATTTGCATTGTCTTAATTTTGCCTGATTGAATTGTTTTATATATTTTCTGGCATTGTTTTCTGTTCTCATCCGTCCTGAAACTGCTTACCTCCTATTTCTGAGGTGGAGTTTATAAAACTGGTCTAACAGCTTCTGTGTTATCTGATTGCTCCAAGGATTGCTTATTTAAAAATAGTTTCTGTTTATAAATTCTTGCATTCACTGTTGGAAACCCCTGGGTTCTGGCTAGTGTGATTCTCAAACAATCTAGAAATATATTGCTGATTGATAAGTACATTTCTTGGCATTTTAACCTTTCAGGGTTCTGCATTGTCTTAATTTTGCCTGACTGAATTGTTTTATATATTTTCTGGCATTTTTTTCTGTTCTCATCTGTCCTGAAATTGCTTACCCCCTATTTCTGAGGTGGAGTTTATAAAACTGGTCTAACAGCTTCTGTGTTATCTGATTGCTCCAAGGATTGCTTATTTAAAAATAGTTTCTGTTTATAAATTCTTGCATTCACTGTTGGAAACCCCTGGGTTCTGGCTAGTGTGATTCTCAAACAATCTGGAAATATACCGCTAATTGATTAGTATAGTTCTTGGTATTTTAAGCTTTCAGAGTTCTGCATTGTCTTAATTTTGCCTGACTGAATTGTTTTATATATTTTCTGGCATTGTTTTCTGTTCTCACCTGTCCTGAAACTGCTTACCCCCTATTTCTGAGGAGGAGTTTATAAAAGTAGTCTAACAGCTTCTGGGCTCAAGCTCAATGCCAAGAAATGTATAGTTATCCCCTTTGGGAAAAAAAACATGTACTCATGAATTACTACATAGGTGCAGTACACTAAACACTGAAAGTGTGATAAGAGACTTAGGGACACAGGTGAACAGTGGACTCACCCTCGATAACCACATCGCCAAGACAGCCAGGAAATCCTTCTATGTGGCACACCTCATCACTAAAGGCTTTTCATCCAGAAAAAAGGATGTCATTGTCCCACTGTACTCATCCCTCATAAGACCCATTATAGAATACAATACCCCATTTGGTATGTACCTCTCAAGATATCTGCAGCAACTGGAATGGCCACAGAAATACCTTACTAAAAGAATCACAGGCCTCAAGCAGATGCCCTACGCTGACCACCTTAAAAAACTCCAGCTATACTCTGTCACATATCTTCTACTCAGAGGCGATCTCTGCTTAACATACAAGGCCATGTCAAACCTAGAGCTATTGGACACGCTACACTTAAATAAATCACAATCCCTCAGAGCCACATGTTCTAGGGATCTAGGCCTTGTCATCACAGTAAACAAAACATGCTGGAGGAATAGGTTCCTGACCCAGAGACTCCCCAGACTCTGGAATAGACTGCCCATACATGTCAAGCAGAGAGCCTCTTTGGCCCTCTTCAAAAGTAAACTTGACGATTGGATGGGAGAAAGGAAATTCACCCCAGGGATCATGTCAGTCACCCTGCTAGAAAGGGGTCCAGGGAAGTAAAAAGTGTGGGAAGAAATAGTCAGGGAATTGATATGGCTAGGCTTGTATAGGCCCTAGGGCTGATAGCCTAGTACCAATCTATGAACCTATGAACCTTTGTGTTATCTGATTGCTTCAGGGCTTGCTGATTTAAAAACAGTTTCTGTTTGTAAATTCTTGCATTCACTCTTGGTATCTCCTTGGTTCTGGTTAGTAGGACTCTCAATCTGGAAATATATCACTGATTGATAGGTATATTTCTTGGCATTTTAACCTTTCAGAGTTCTGCATTATCTTAATTTTGCCTGGCTGAATTGTTTTATATATTTTCTGGCATTGTTTTCTGTTCTCATCTGTCATGAAACTGCTTACCCCCTATTTCTGAGGTGTAGTTTATAAAACTGGTCTAACAACTTCTGTGTTATCTGATGGCTTCAAGGCTTGCTGATTTAAAAATAGTTTCTGTTGTAAATTCTTGCATTCACTGTTGGAAACTCTTGGTTTCTGGCAAGTGTGATTCTCAAACAATCTGGAAATATGTTGCTGATTGATAAGCATATTTCTTGGCATTTTAACCTTTCAGAGATTTGCATTGTCTTAATTTTGCCTCATTGAATTGTTTTATATATTTTCTGGCATTGTTTTCTGTTCTCATCTGTCCTGTAACTGCTTACCCCCTATTTCTGGTGTGGAGTTTATAAAACTGGTCTAACAGCTTCTGTGTTATCTAATTGCATCAAGACTTACTGATTTAAACAAAATAGTTTCTGTTTGTAAATTCTTGCATTCACTGTTGGAAACTCCTGGGTTCAGGCTAGTGTTCCTCTAAAACAATCTGGAAATATATCGCTGATTGATAAGTATATTTCTGGGCATTTTAACCTTTTAGAGTTCTGCATTGTCTTAATTTTGCCTGACCGAATTTTTTTATATGTTTTCTGGCATTGTTTTCTGTTCTCATCTGTCCTGAAGCTGCTTACCCCCTATTTCTGAGGTGGAGTTTATAAAACTGGTCTAACAGCTTCTGTGTTATCTGATTGCTTCAAGGCTTGCTGATTTAAAAATTGTTTCTTTTTGTAAATTATTGCATTCACTGTTGGAAACTCCTGGGCTCGGAATAGTGTAATTCTCAAATAATCTGGAAATATATCATTGATTAATAAATATTTTTCTTGGCATTTTAACCTTTCAGAATTCTGAATTGTCTTAATTTTGCATGACTGAATTGTTTTATATATTTTCTGGCATTGTTTTCTGTTCTCATCTGTCCTGAAACTGCTTACCGCTATTTCTGAGGTGGAGTTTATAAAACTGGCCTAACAGCTTCTGTGTTATCTGATTGCTCCAAGGATTGCTTATTTAAAAATAGTTTCTGTTTATAAATTCTTGCATTCACTGTTGGAACCCCCTGGGTTCTGGCTAGTGTGATTCTCAAACAATCTGGAAATATACCACTAATTGATTAGTATAGTTCTTGGTATTTTAAGCTTTCAGAGTTCTGCATTGTCTTAATTTTGCCTGACTGAATTGTTTTATATATTTTCTGGCATTGTTTTCTGTTCTCACCTGTCCTGAAACTGCTTACCCCCTATTTCTGAGGTGGAGTTTATAAAACTGGTCTAACAGCTTCTGGGCTCAAGCTCAATGCCAAGAAATGTAGTTATCCCCTCTGGGAAAAAAACATGTACTCATGAATTACTACATAGGTGGCAGTACACTAAACACCGAAATTGTGATAAGAGACTTAGGGACACAGGTGGACAGTGGACTCACCCTCGATAATCATATCGCCAAGACAGTCAGGAAATCCTTCTATGTGGCACACCTCATCACTAAAGGCTTTTCATCCAGAAAAAAGGATGTCATTGTCCCACTGTACTCATCCCTCATAAGACCCATTATAGAATACAATACCCCATTTGGTATGTACCTCTCAAGATATCTGCAGCAACTGGAATGGCCACAGAAATACCTTACTAAAAGAATCACAGGCCTAAAGCAGATGCCCTACGCTGATCACCTTAAAAAACTCCAGCTATACCCTGTCACATATCTTCTACTCAGAGGCGATCTCTGCTTAACATACAAGGCCATGTCAAACCCAAAGCTATTAGACATGCTACACTTAAAAAAATCACAATCCCTCAGAGCCACATGTTCTAGGGATCTAAGCCTTGTCATCACAGTAAACAAAACATGCTGGAGGAATAGGTTCCTGACCCAGAGACTCCCCAGACTCTGGAATAGACTGCCCATACATGTCAAGCAGAGAGCCTCTTTGGCCCTCTTCAAAAGTAAACTTGACAATTGGATGGGAGAAAGGAAATTCACCCCGGGGATCATGTCAGTCACCCTGCTAGACAGGGGTCCAGGGAAGTAAAAAGTGTGGGAAGAAATAGCCAGGGAATTGATATGGCTAGGCTTGTATAGGCCCTAGGGCTAATAGCCTAGTACCAATCTATGAACCTATGAACCTTTGTGTTATCTGATTGCTTCAGGGCTTGCTGATTTAAAAACAGTTTCTGTTTGTTAATTCTTGCATTCTCTGTTGGTATCTCTTTGGTTCTGGCTAGTGTGACTCTCAATCTGGAAATATATCGCTGATTGATAAGTATATTTCTTGGCATTTTAACCTTTCAGAGTTCTGCATTTTCTTAATTTTGCCTGGCTGAATTGTTTTATATATTTTCTGGCATTGTTTTCTGTTCTCATCTGTCATGAAACTGCTTACCCCCTATTTCTGAGGTGTAGTTTATAAAACTGGTCTTACAACTTCTGTGTTATCTGATGGCTTCAAGGCTTGCTGATTTAAAAATAGTTTCTGTTGTACATTCTTGCATTCACTGTTGGAAACTCTTGGTTTCTGGCAAGTGTGATTCTCAAACAATCTGGAAATATGTTGCTGATTGATAAGCATATTTCTTGGCATTTTAACCTTTCAGAGATTTGCATTGTCTTAATTTTGCCTGATTGAATTGTTTTATATATTTTCTGGCATTGTTTTCTGTTCTCATCTGTCCTGAAACTGCTTACCCCCTATTTCTGGGGTGGAGTTTATAAAACTGGTCTAACAGCTTCTGTGTTATCTAATTGCTTCAAGACTTACTGATTTAAAAAAAATAGTTTCTGTTTGTAAATTCCTGGATTCACTGTTGGAAACTCCTGGGTTCAGGCTAGTGTTCCTCTAAAACAATCTGGAAATATATTGCTGATTGATAAGTATATTTCTGGGCATTTTAACCTTTTAGAGTTCTGCATTGTCTTAATTTTGCCTGACCGAATTTTTTTATATGTTTTCTGGCATTGTTTTCTGTTCTCATCTGCCCTGAAACTGCTTACCCCCTATTTCTGAGGTGGAGTTTATAAAACTGGTCTAACAGTTTCTGTGTTATCTGATTGCTTCAAGGCTTGCTGATTTAAAAATTGTTTGTTTGTAAATTATTGCATTCACTGTTGGAAACTCCTGGGCTCGGGATAGTGTGATTCTCAAATAATCTGGAAATATATCATTGATTGATAAATATTTTACTTGGCATTTTAACCTTTCAGAGTTCTGAGTTGTCTTAATTTTGCATACCTGAATTGTTTTATATATTTTCTGGCATTGTTTTCTTGTCTCATCTGTCCTGAAACTGCTTACCCCTATTTCTGAGGTGGAGTTTATAAAACTGGCCTAACAGCTTCTGTGTTATCTGATTGCTCCAAGGAATGCTTATTTAAAAATAGTTTCTGTTTATAAATTCTTGCATTCACTGTTGGAATCCCCTGGGTTCTGGCTAGTGTGATTTTCAAACAATCTGGAAATATATCGCTGATTGATAAGTATATTTCTTGGCATTTTAACCTTTCAGAGTTCTGTATTGTCTTAATTTAACCTGACTGAATTGTTTTATAAATTTTATGGCATTGTTTTCTGTTTTCATCTGTCCTGAAACTGCTTACCGCCTATTTCTGATGTGGAGTTTATAAAACTGGTCTAACAGCTTCTGAGCTCAAGCTTAATGCAAAGAAATGTATAGTAATCCCCTTTGGGAAAAAACATTTTCCCGAGAATAACCACATAGGTGGCAGTACACTAAACACCGAAAGTGTGATAAGAGACTTACGGACACAGGTGGACAGTGGTCTCACCTTTGATAACCACATCACCACAACAGTAAGAAAATCGTTCTATGTGTCACACCTTATTACTAAGGGCTTTTCATCCAGAGAAAACAAGGTCATTGTTCAACTGTACTCATCCCTAATTAGAAACATTATAGAATACAACGCCCCCTTTGGTATGTACCTCTCAAGATATCTGCAACAACTGGAAAAGCCACAGAAATACCTCAAAAAAGAATAATAGGTCTAAAGCAGATGCTTTATGCAGACCGCTTAAAAAAACTCCAGCTATACTCTGTCGCATATCGTCTACTCAGAGGCGATCTCTGCTTAACATACAAGGCCATGTCAAACCCAGAGCTACTGGACATGCTACTCTTAAAGAAATCACAATCCCTCAGCACCACATGCTCCGGGGATTTAAACCTTGTCATCACTATAAAAAAAAAAAACATGCTGGAGGGATAGGTTCGGGATCCAGAGACTCCCCAGACTCTGGAATAGACTGCCCATACATGTCAAGCAGAGCGCCTCTTTGGCTCTCTTCAAAAGGAACCTTGATGATTGGATGGGAGAAACAAAATTCACCCAGAGGATCATATCAGTCACCCTGCAAGACAAGGGTCCAGGGAAGTAAATAGTGTGGGAAGAAATAGCCAGGGAATTGTTATGGCTCAGCTTATACAGGCACTAGGGCCGATAGCCTAGTACCAATATATGAAACTATGAACCTATGAGTTATCTGATTGCTTCAGGGCTTGCTGATTTAAAAATAGTTTCTGTTTGTAAAATCTTGTATTCACTGTTGGAAACTCCTGGGTTCTGGCTAGTGTGATTCTGAAGCATTCTGGAAATATACTGCTGATTGATAAGTATATTTCTTGGCATTTTAACCTTTCAGAGTTCTACATTGTCTTACTTTTGCCTGAATAAATTGTTTTATATATTTTCTGACATTGTTTTCTGATCTCATCTGTCCTGAAACGTCTTACCCCCTATTTCTGAGGTGGAGTTTATAAAACTTGTCTAGCAGCTTCTGTGTTTTCTGATTGCTTCAAGGCTTGCTGATTTAAAAATAGTTTCTGTTTGCAAATTCTTGCATTCACTGTTGGAAATCCCTGGGTTCTGGCTAGTGTGATTCTCAAACAATCTGGAAATATATCGCTGATTGATAAGTATATTTCTTGGCATTTTAACCTTTCAAAGGTTTGCATTGTCTTAATTTTGCCCGACTTAATTGTTTTATATATTTTCTGCTATTATTTTCTGTTCTCATCTGTCCTGAAACTGCTTACCCCCTATTTCTGAGGGGAAGTTTATAAAACTGGTCTAACAGCTTCCGTTCTCAAGCACAATGCCAAGAAATGTATAGTTATCCCCTTTGGGAAAAAAACATATACCCATGAATTACCACATAGGTGGCAGTACACTAAATACCGAAAGTATGATGAGACTTAGGGACACAGGTGGACAGTGGTCTCACCTTCGATAACCACATCGCGACAACAGTCAGGAAATTGTTCTATGTGGCACACCCCATCACTAAGGACTTTTTCTCCAGAAAAAAGGAGGTCATTGTCCCACTGCATTCAGCCGTCATTAGACCCATTATAGAATACAATGCCACGTTTGTTATGTACCTCTCAAGATATCTACCACAACTGGAAAGGCCGCAGAAATACCTCACTAAAAGAATCACAGGCCTAAAGCAGATGCCCTAAGCTGGCCACCTTAAAAAAACTCTAGCTTTACTCATTTGCATATTCTCTACTCAGAGGTGATCTCTGCTTGACATACAAGGCCATGTCAATCCCAGAGCTATTGTACATGCTACATTTAATGAAATCACAATCCATCAGAGTGACATGCTCCAGGGATCTAAACCTTCTCAGCACCATAAACAAAACATGCTGGAGGGATAGGAACCAGACTCAGAGAATCCACAGACTCTGGAAAAGACTGCCTATACATGTCAAGAAGAGTGCCTCTTTGGCCCTCTTCAAAAGGAACCTTGAAGATTGGATGGGAGAAAGGAAATTCACCACGGGATCATGTCAGTCACCCAGCTAGACAGGGGTTTAGGGTAGTAAAGAGTGTGGGAAGAAATACCAGGGAATTGTTATGGCTAGGCTTGTATAGGTCCTACGGCCGATAGCCTAGTAACAATCTATGAACCTATAAACCTATGTGTTATCAGATTGCTTCAATGCTTGCTGATTTAAAAATAGATTTTGTTTGTAAATTCTTGTATTCACTGTTGGAATCTCCTGGGTTCTGGCTAGTGTGATTCTCAAACAATCTGGAAATATATCGCTGATTGATAAGTATATTTCTTGGCATTTAAACCTTTCAGAGTTCTGCATTGTCTTACTTTTGCCTCACTGAATTGTTTTATATATTTTCTGACATTGTTTTCTGTTCTCATCTGTCCTGTAACTGCTTACCCCCTATTTCTGAGGTGGAGTTTATAAAACTGGTCAAATAGCTTCTGTGTTATCTGATTGCTTCAAGGCTTGCTGATATAAAAAAATAGTTTCTGTTTGTAAATTCTTGCATTCACTGTTGGAAACTCCTGGGTTCTGGCTAGTGTGATTCTCAATCAATCTGGAAATATATCATTGATTGATAAATATAGTTCTTGGCATTTAACCTTTCAGAGTTATGCATTGTCTTAATTTTGCCTGATTGAATTGTTTTATATATTTTCTGGCATTGTTTTCTGTTCGCATCTGTCCTGAAACTGCTGACCCCCTATTTCTGAGGTGGAGATTATAAAAGTTATCTAACAGCTTATGGGCTCAAGCTGAATGCCTAGGAAAGTATAGTTATCCTTTTTGGGAAAAAAACATGTATCGGTGAATTACCAAATAAGTGGCAGTACACTAAACACTGAAAGTGTGATAAGAGACTTAGGGACACAAATGGACAGTGGTCTCTCCTTCAATAGACACATTGCCACAACAGTCAGGAAATCCTTCTATGTGGCACACCTCATCACTAAGGGCTGTTCATGCAGAATAAAGGAGGTTATTATCCCACAGTACTCATCTCTAATTAGACCCATTGTAGAATACATTGCCCCATTTGGCATGTACCTCTCAAGATATCTGCAACAACTGGAAAGGCCGGAGAAATATCTCACTAAAAGAATCACAGGCATAAAGCAGATGCCTTACGTTGACTGCCTTAAAAAACTCCAGCTAAACTCTGTCGCATATTGTCTACTCACAGGCGATCTCTGCTTAACATACAAGGCCATGTCAAACCCATAGCTATTGGACATGCTACACTTAAATAAATCACAATTCCTCAGAGCCACAGGCTCCAGGGATCTAAACCTTGTCATCAAAATAAAGAAAAACATGCTGGAGGGATATATTCCTGAGCCAGAGACTCCCCAGACTCTGGAATAGACTGCCCATACATGTCAAGCAGAATGCCTCTTTGGCCCTCTTCAAAAGGAACCTTGATGATTGGATGGGAGAAACAAAATTCACCCCGGATATCATGTCAGTTGCCCTGCGAGACAGGGGTCCAGGGAAGTAAATAGTGTGGGAAGAAATAGCCAGGGAATTGTGATGGTTTGGCTTGTATATGCCCTAGGGCTGATAGCCTAGTACCAATCTATGAACCTATGAACCTATGTGTTATCTGATTGCTTCAAGGCTTGCTGATTTAAAAATAGTTTCTGTTTATAAATTCTTGCATTCACTGTTGGAAACTCCTGGGTTCTGGCTAATGTGATTCTCAAACAATCTGGAAATATTTTGGTGATTGATAAGCATATTTCTTGGCATTTACCCTTTCAGAGTTTTGCATGTCTTAATTTTGCCTGACTGAATGCTTTATATAATTTCTGGCATTGTTTTCTGTTCTCAATTGTCCTGAAACTGCTTACCCCTACTTCTGAGGTGGAGTTTATAAAACTGGTCTAACAGCTTCTGTGTTATCTGATTGCTTCAAGGCTTGCTGATTTAAAAATACTTTCTGTTTACAAATTTTTGTATTCACTGTTGGAAACTTCTAGGTTCTGGCTAGTGTGATTCTCAAAAAAATCTGGTAATATATCGCTGACTGATAAAAATATATTTCTTGGCGTTTTTACCTTTCAGAGTTATGCATTGTTTTAATTTTGCCTGACTGAATTGTTTTACATATTTTCTGGCATTGATTTTTATTCTCATCTGTTCTGAAACTGCTTACCCCCTATTTCTGAGGTGGAGTTTATAAAACTGGTCTAAAAGCTTCTGTGTTATCTGATTGCTTCAAGGCTGGCAGATTTAAAAATAGTTTCAATTTGTAAATTCCTGCATTCACTGTTGGAAACTCCTGGGTTCGGGAGAGTGTGATTCTCAAACAATCTGTAAATATATTGTTGATGGCTAAGTATATTTCTTGGCATTTTAACCTTTCATTGTTCTGCATTCTCTTCATTTTGCCTGATTGAATTGTTTTATATATTGTATGGCAGTACTTTCTGTTCTCATCTGTCCTAAAACTGATTACCCCCTAATTCTAAGGTGGAGTTTATAAAACTGGTCTAACAGCTTCTGGGCTCAAGCTCAGTGGCAAGAAATGTATAGTTATCCCCTGTGGGAAAAAACATGTACCCGTGAATTACCACATAGGTGGCAGTACACTAAACACTGAAAGTGTGATAAGAGACTTAGGGACACAGGTGGACAGTGGTCTAACCTTTGTTAACCACCTCGCCACAACAGTCAGGAAATCATTCTATGTGGCACACCCCATCACTAAGGACTTTTCCTCCAGAAAAAAGGATGTCATTGTCCCACTGCATTCAGCCCTTATTAGACCCATTATAGATTACAACGCCACATTTGGTATGTACCTCTCAAGATATCTACCACAACTGGAAAGGCCGCAGAAATACCTCACTAAAAGAATCACACACCTAAAGCAGATGCCCTAAGCTGGCCACCTTAAAAAACTCTAGCTTTACTCATTTGCATATTGTCTACTCAGAGGCGATCTCTGCTTGACATACAAGGCTATGTCAATCCCAGAGCTATTGGACATGCTACACTTAATGAAATCACAATCCATCAGAGTGACATGCTCCAGGGATCTAAACCTTCTCATCACAATAAACAAAACATGCTGGAGGGATAGGAATCAGACTCAGAGAATCCACAGACTCTGGAAAAGACTGCCTATACATGTGAAGAAGAGCGCCTCTTTGGCCCTCTTCAAAAGGAACCTTGAAGATTGGATGGGAGAAAGGAAATTCACCACGGGATCATGTCAGTCACCCAGCTAGACAGGGGTCCAGGGAAGTAAATAGTGTGGGAAGAAATACCAGGGAATTGTTATGTCTAGGCTTGTATAGGTCCTAGGGCCGATAGCCTAGTACCAATCTATGAACCTATAAACCTATGTGTTATCTGATTGCTTCAGTGCTTGCTGATTTAAAAATAGATTTTGTTTGTAAATTCTTGTATTCACTGTTGGAATCTCCTGGGTTCTGGCTAGTGTGATTCTCAAACAATCTGGAAATATATCGCTGATTGATAAGTATATTTCTTGGCATTTAAACCTTTCAGAGTTCTGCATCGTCTTACTTTTGCCTCACTGAATTGTTTTATATATTTTCTGACATTGTTTTCTGTTCTCATCTGTCCTGTAACTGCTTACCCCCTATTTCTGAGGTAGAGTTTATAAAACTGGTCAAATAGCTTCTGTGTTATCTGATTGCTTCAAGGCTTGCTGATATAAAAAAATAGTTTCTGTTTGTAAATTCTTGCATTCACTGTTGGAAACTCCTGGGTTCTGGCTAGTGTGATTCTCAATCAATCTGGAAATATATCATTGATTGATAAATATAGTTCTTGGCATTTAACCTTTCAGAGTTATGCATTGTCTTAATTTTGCCTGATTGAATTGTTTTATATATTTTCTGGCATTGTTTTCTGTTCGCATCTGTCCTGAAACTGCTGACCCCCTATTTCTGAGGTGGAGTTTATAAAAGTTATCTAACAGCTTATGGGCTCAAGCTGAATGCCAAGGAAAGTATAGTTATCCGTTTTGGGAAAAAAACATGTATCGGTGAATTACCAAATAAGTGGCAGTACACTAAACACTGAAAGTGTGATAAGAGACTTAGGGACACAAATGGACAGTGGTCTCTCCTTCAATAAACACATTGCCACAACAGTCAGGAAATCCTTCTATGTGGCACACCTCATCACTAAGGGCTGTTCATGCAGAACAAAGGAGGTTATTATCCCACAGTACTCATCTCTAATTAGACCCATTATAGAATACATTGCCCCATTTGGCATGTACCTCTCAAGATATCTGCAACAACTGGAAAGGCCGGAGAAATATCTCACTAAAAGAATCACAGGCATAAAGCAGATGCCTTACGTTGACTGCCTTAAAAAACTCCAGCTAAACTCTGTCGCATATTGTCTACTCACAGGCGATCTCTGCTTAACATACAAGGCCATGTCAAACCCATAGCTATTGGACATGCTACACTTAAATAAATCACAATTCCTCAGAGCCACAGGCTCCAGGGATCTAAACCTTGTCATCAAAATAAAGAAAAACATGCTGGAGGGATATATTCCTGAGCCAGAGACTCCCCAGACTCTGGAATAGACTGCCCATACATGTCAAGCAGAATGCCTCTTTGGCCCTCTTCAAAAGGAACCTTGATGATTGGATGGGAGAAACAAAATTCACCCTGGATATCATGTCAGTCGCCCTGCGAGACAGGGGTCCAGGGAAGTAAATAGTGTGGGAAGAAATAGCCAGGGAATTGTTATGGTTTGGCTTGTATATGCCCTAGGGCTGATAGCCTAGTACCAATCTATGAACCTATGAACCTATGTGTTATCTGATTGCTTCAAGGCTTGCTGATTTAAAAATAGCTTCTGTTTATAAATTCTTGCATTCACTGTTGGAAACTCCTGGGTTCTGGCTAATGTGATTCTCAAACAATCTGGAAATATTTTGGTGATTGATAAGCATATTTCTTGGCATTTACCCTTTCAGAGTTTTGCATGTCTTAATTTTGCCTGACTGAATGTTTTATATAATTTCTGGCATTGTTTTCTGTTCTCATCTGTCCTGAAACTGCTTACCCCTATTTCTGAGGTGGAGTTTATAAAACTGGTCTAACATCTTCTGTGTTATCTGATTGCTTCAAGGCTTGCTGATTTAAAAATACTTTCTGTTTACAAATTTTTGTATTCACTGTTGGAAACTTCTAGGTTCTGGCTAGTGTGATTCTCAAAAAATCTGGTAATATATCGCTGACTGATAAAAATATATTTCTTGGCGTTTTTACCTTTCAGAGTTATGCATTGTTTTAATTTTGCCTGAATGAATTGTTTTACATATTTTCTGGCATTGATTTTTATTCTCATCTGTTCTGAAACTACTTACCCCCTGTTTCTGAGGTGGAGTTTATAAAACTGGTCTAAAAGCTTCTGTGTTATCTGATTGCTTCAAGGCTGGCAGATTTAAAAATAGTTTCAATTTGTAAATTCCTGCATTCACTGTTGGAAACTCCTGGGTTCGGGAGAGTGTGATTCTCAAACAATCTGTAAATATATTGTTGATGGCTAAGTATATTTCTTGGCATTTTAACCTTTCATTGTTCTGCATTCTCTTCATTTTGCCTGATTGAATTGTTTTATATATTTTATGGCAGTGCTTTCTGTTCTCATCTGTCCTAAAACTGATTACCCCCTAATTCTAAGGTGGAGTTTATAAAACTGGTCTAACAGCTTCTGGGCTCAAGCTCAGTGCCAAGAAATGTATAGTTATCCCCTGTGGGAAAAAACATGTACCCGTGAATTACCACATAGGTGGCAGTACACTAAACACTGAAAGTGTGATAAGAGACTTAGGGACACAGGTGGACAGTGGTCTAACCTTTGTTAACCACCTCGCCACAACAGTCAGGAAATCATTCTATGTGGCACACCCCATCACTAAGGACTTTTCCTCCAGAAAAAAGGATGTCATTGTCCCACTGCATTCAGCCCTTATTAGACCCATTATAGAATACAACGCCACGTTTGGTATGTACCTCTCAAGATATCTACCACAACTGGAAAGGCCGCAGAAATACCTCACTAAAAGAATCACACACCTAAAGCAGATGCACTAAGCTGGCCACCTTAAAAAACTCTAGCTTTACTCATTTGCATATTGTCTACTCAGAGGCGATCTCTGCTTGACATACAAGGCTATGTCAATCCCAGAGCTATTGGACATGCTACACTTAATGAAATCACAATCCATCAGAGTGACATGCTCCAGGGATCTAAACCTTCTCATCACAATAAACAAAACATGCTGGAGGGATAGGAATCAGACTCAGAGAATCCACAGACTCTGGAAAAGACTGCCTATACATGTGAAGAAGAGCGCCTCTTTGGCCCTTTTCAAAAGGAACCTTGAAGATTGGATGGGAGAAAGGAAATTCACCACGGGATCATGTCAGTCACCCAGCTAGACAGGGGTCCAGGGAAGTAAATAGTGTGGGAAGAAATACCAGGGAATTGTTATGGCTAGGCTTGTATAGGTCCTAGGGCCGATAGCCTAGTGCCAATCTATGAACCTATAAACCTATGTGTTATCTGATTGCTTCAGTGCTTGCTGATTTAAAAATAGATTTTGTTTGTAAATTCTTGTATTCACTGTTGGAATCTCCTGGGTTCTGGCTAGTGTGATTCTCAAACATTCTGGAAACATATCGCTGATTGATAAGTACATTTCTTGACATTTTAACCTTTCAGAGTTCTGCATTGTCTTAATTTTGCCTGACTGAATTGTATTATATATTTTCTGGCATTGTTTTCTGTTTTCATCTGTCCTGAAACTGCTTACCCCCTATTTCTGTGGTGATGTTTATAAAACTGGTCTAACAGTGTTAGAGTGTGCTCAACAATATACTAAGGTTGAAAATAACTTTGCTACAAATATGCAACATAAATAAGGAATAAGATAAAGCTTGCTTAAATGTAGAAATAGAGTTTATTAATACGTGAATGGCATCCATACTAAATGACTGTGGCTTAAAAAAATAAGGAACTTGCTTATGAGTGTATTACACACACATCAAGAAAGCTGACTTCTTACAGACATGACAAGAATGTAATCTGCTTTCAGTGGACAACAGGACATGTTTTTCTAAGAAAGTTAATCCACAAGGCGTTTCCTTGAAGACAGTTACTTAGCATTTGCACAAGAACAGATGTATCAGCATTTGCGTCATCAAGGCAGCATCTTTCCAAAACCAAGTGGGTGTGTGTTTAACTAAAAAATATATAAAGTCTGTATTAAATCCAGTTATGTTAGGGGTATGGTAGGGACACATCTGTTGTCCTGAGGTAAATGTTATATCTCTCACATCATCTGTACTATATGAGAAGTAAAGTGGAACAGTACTTTAAGCTGCAACGTTACTCCGTTTGGTTTATTATAAAAAGTTATTTGTTATTGCTCTAAAGTTGATGCTGCAAATTATATTCTCTCATCAGTGTATATTCTGCAAGTTTCTGTATGCAACAGACTGTGAATGCAACTATAACCAGACTTTGATTCCAGCCAGCAAGACTGAGTGTCTTAAGAAGACTTCAAATTCCACAGCAAGCAGCAAGTAAGCAGAACCATATAATTTTTCAATGGTGAGCCTAGATGCATCACGTATATATCATCAAAATCTTGATTATATTAAATTAAAAGATATGGATTTAGGAGATGATGTAATCTCTGGAGAAGGTATTTTCCCTTGGTACAGGGCTGCAAAAGCCATCTGGGAGCTGAGAAAACTATCTAAACTAGTTGAGGTATTGGCAAATGCCACTTTTAATGCAGTCCTTGACATTACTGTTGAAATGACAGCAATACGAACTATGGTTTTACAAAATCGAATGGCATTAGATTACATATTAGCATCCCAAGGGGGTACATGTGCTTTAATAGGAAAACAATGTTGTACATTTATTCCAGACAAAACAGAATCTGTAAAAGCACATTAAGAAGTGATTGCATAAGTGTCTCAACATACTAGAAAAAACTGGAATGATGACTGCAGTGAATGGTTTAGTAATCTATTTACAGGATGGACAGGATAAATCACTGTATTTTTAATTTCTTTTATTGTTATTGTAATGCTTGGTTGCATATTATTTACATGTATTAAAATCTGCTTAGCAAAAGCTAGTCAAGTTACTGTTGTTAACTGTCATAATGAAAAAGTATTATCAAATAATGCTGAATTTATTTCTCTAGTTTAAAATAAAAAAGAGGGAATTGTTAGAGTGTGCTCAACAATATACTAAGTTTGAAAATAACTTTGTTACAAATATGCAACATAAATAAGGAATAAGATAAAGCTTGCTTAAATGTAGAAATAGAGTTTAGTAATACGTGAATGGCATCCATACTAAATGGCTGTGGCTTAAAAAAATAAGGAACTTGCTTATGAGTGTATTACACACACATCAAGAAAGCTGACTTCTTACAGACATGACAAGAATGTAATCTGCTTTCAATGGACAACAGGACATGTTTTTCTAAGAAAGTTTAAAAAATATGCTTTTCTAAGAAAGTTAATCCACAAGGCGTTTCCTTGAAGACAGTTTACTTATCAGCATTTGCACATCAAGGTAGTATCTTTCCAAAACCAAGAGGGTGTGTGTTTAACTAAAACATATATAAAGTCTGTATTAAATCCAGTTATGTTAGGGGTATGGTAGGGACACATTTGTTGTCCTGAGATAAATGTTATATCTCTCACATCATCTGTACTATATGAGAAGTAAAGTGGAACAGTACTTTAAGCTGCAATGTTACTCCGTTTGGTTTATTATAAAAAGTTATTTGTTATTGCTCTAAAGTTGATGCTGCAAAGTATATTCTCTCATCAGTGTATATTCTGCAAGTTTCTGTATGCAACAGACTGTGAATGCAACTATAACCAGACTTTGATTCCAGCCAGCAAGACTGAGTGTCTTAAGAAGACTTTAAATCCCACAGCAAGCAGCAAGTAAGCAGAACCATATAATTTTTCAAGCAGCTTCTGTGTTATCTGATTGCTTCAAGGATTGCTGATTTAAAAAATAGTTTCTGTTTGTAAATTCTTGCATTCACTGTTGGAAACTCCAGGGTTCTGGCTGGTGTGATTCTCAAACAACCTGGAAAGATATCACTGATTGATAAATAACTTTCTTGGTATTTTAACCTTTCAGAGTTCTATATTGTCTTAATTTTGCCAGATTAAATTGTTTTATATAATTTTTGGCATTGTTTTCTGTTCTCATATGTCCTGAAACTGCTTACCCCCTACTTCTGAGGTGGAGTTTATAAAACTGGTCTAATAGCTTCTATGTTATCTGGTTGCTTCAAGGCTTGCTGATTTAAAAAATAGTTTCTGTTTGTAAATTCTTGCGTTCACTGTTGGAAACTCCTGGGTTTTGGCTAGTGTGATTCTCAAACAACCTGGAAAGATATCACTGATTGATAAGTATATTTCTTGGCATTTTAACTTTTCAGAGTTCTGCGTTGTCTTAATTTTGCCAGATTGAATTGTTTTATATTTTTTCTGGCACTGTTTTCTGTTCTCATCTGTCCTGAAACTGCTTACCCCCTACTTCTGAGGTGGAGTTTATAAAACTGGTCTAACAGCTTCTGTGTTATCTGGTTGCTTCAAGGCTTGCTGATTTAAGTTTTTTTTTTATAAATGCTTGCATTCACTGTTGGAAACTCCTGGGTTCTGGCTAGTGTGATTCTCAAACAATCTGGAAATAGCTGATTGATAAGTATATTTTTTTGGATTTTAACCTTTCAGAGTTCTGCATTGTCTTAATTTTGCCTGACGGAATTGTTTTATAATTTTTCTGACATTGTTTTCTGTTCTCATCTGTCCTGAAACTCCTTACCACCTATTTGTGATGTGGAGTTTATAAAACTGGTCTAACAGCTTCTGGGCTCAAACTCAATGCCAGGAAATGTATAGTTATCCCCATTGGGAAAAAAAACATGCACAAATAAATTACCACATAGGTGTCAGTACACTAAACACTGAAAGTGTGATAAGAGACTTAGGGACACAGGTGGACAGTGGCCTAACCTTTGTTAACCACCTCGCCACAACAGTCAGGAAATCATTCTATGTGGCACACTTCATCATTAAGGGCTTTCATCCAGAAAAAATGAGATCAGTTTCCCACTGTACTCATCCTTCATTATACCCATTATAGAATACAATGTCTCGTTCACTATGTTCCTCTCAAGATATCTGCAACAACTGGAAAGGCCGCAGAAATACCTCACTAAAAGAATCACAGACCTAAAGCAGATCCCCTATGCTGACTGCCTTAAAGAATTCCATCTATACTCTGTCACATATCGTCTACTCAGAGGCGATCTCTGCTTAACATATAAGCCCATGTCAAACCCTGAGCTATTGGACATGCTACACTTAAAGAAATCACAATCCCTCAGAGCCACATTTTCCAGGGACCTAAACCTTGTCATCACAATAAACAAAACATGCTGGAGGAATAGGTTCCTGGCCCAGAGACTACCCAGACTCTGGAATTGACTGCCCATACATGTCAAGCAGAGTGCCTCTTTGGACCTCTTCAAAAGACAATTTGATGGGAGAAAGGAAATTATTCACCCTGGGGATTATGTCAATTGCCCTGCCAGACAGGCGTCCAGTGAAGTAAATAGTGTGGGAAGAAATAGCCAGGGAATTGTTATGGCTAGGCTTCTATAGGCCCTAGGGCCAATAGCCTAGTACCAATCTATAAGCCTATGGACCTATGTGTTATCTGATTGCTTCAGGCTTGCTTATTTAAAAATTGTTTCTGTTTGTAAATTCTTGCATTCACTGTTGGAATCTTCTGGGTTCTGGCTAGTGTGATTCTCAAACAATCTGGAAATATATTGCTGATTGATAAGTATATTTCTTGGCATTTTAACATTTCAGAGTTCTGAATTGTCTTAATTTTGCCTGACTGAATTGTTTTATATATTTTCTGACATTGTTTTCTATTCTCATCTGTCCTGAAACTGCTTACCCCCTTATTTCTGAGACAAAGTTTATAAAACTGGTCTAACAACTTCTGTGTTATCTGATTGCTTCAAGGCTTGCTGATTTAAAAATACTTTCTGTTTGTAAATTCTTGCATTCATGGTTTGAAACTCCTGGGTTCTGGCTAGTGTCATTCTCAAACAATATGGAAATATATTGCTGATTGATAAGTATATTTTTTGGCATTTTAAACTTTCAGAGTTCTGCACTGCCTTAATTTTCCTGACAGAATTGTTTAATATATTTTCTGGCATTCTTTTCTGTTCTCATCTGTCCTGAAACTGTTATCTCCTATTTCTGAGCTGGAGTTTATAAAATTGGTCTAACAGCTTCTGTGTTATCTGATTGCTTCAAGGCTTGCTGATTTAAAAACACTTTCTGTTTATAAATGCTTGCATTCACTGTTGGAAACTTCTGGGTTCTGGCTGGTGTGATTCTCAAAAAATCTGGTAATATATCTCTGATTGATAAAAATATATTTCTTGACGTTTTTACCTTTCAGGGTTATGCATTGTTTTAATTTTGCCTGACTGAATTGTTTTACATATTTTCTGTCATTGTTTTTTATTCTCATCTGTCCTGAAACTTTTTACCCCATATTTTTGAGGTGGAGTTTATAAAACTGGTCAAACAGCTTCTGTGTTATCTGATTGCTTCAAGGCTTGCTGATTTAAAATAGTTTCTGTATGTAAGTTCTTGCATTCACTGTTGGAAACTCCTGGGTTTTGGCTAGTGTGTTTCTGAAACAATCGGCAAATATATCACTGATTGATAAGTATATTTCTTGGCATTTTAACCTTTCAGAGTTCTGCATTGTCTTAATTTTGCCTGACTGAATTGTTTTATATATTTTCTGGCATTGTTTTCTGTTCTCATTTGTCTTGAAACTGCTTACCCCTTATTTCTGAGGTGGAATTTATAAAAACTGGTCTAACAGCTTCTGTGTTATCTGATTGCTTCAAGGCTTGCTGATTTAAAAAATAGTTTCCGTTTGTAAATTCCTGCAATCACTGTTGGAAACTCCTGGGTTCTGGCTAGTGTGATTCTCAAATAATCTGCAAATATATCATTGATTGATAAATATACTTCTTGGCATTTAACCTATCTAAAGCATTTTAGATGGTCCCACACAAACAACTTATCTCTGTCCTGAATAACCTATCCTACTCACAATCAGTAACCAACTGGTTTCAGAGTTACCTGTCTGATGGCCAACAATCCATTGTATGGCAGAATGACATATCTCCCAACTACCTGTCTCCATAGGGATTCCCCAAGGATCCATCCTTGGACCCCTACTCTTCTCTGTTTTCACCAATAATCTAGCCTCTGCCACCAAACATGGCACACTCATACAATATGCAGACGACTCGACCATCATCTGCTCAGCCCAGTCCCTACCCAAACTGGAAAAAGTGACACAGGAAGCCTTTTCCTCTGTTGAAACTTGGTTATCCGATGCCCAATTAATACTCAACCCAAACAAAACTAAACTACTCATCTTTCAACCCACCAAACATACCCAGAACAACTCTCACTTTAACATCACAGCAAAAGACAACACCACTATATACCCAACTGAACACAACAAATTGCTGGGAGTGGAAATAGACAATAAACTAAAATTTGACATTCACATATCCATGACCATAAAAAGTCCACAAAAAACTAGGAGCGTTATACAGAAATAAGCAACTTCTCACCAAAGCAGCAAAGATTTCAATAGCAAATTCCCACCTTATCTCCTCCCTACTTTATGCCTCTCCAATATATACCAATCTAAGGCAATGCAATCTAAACAAGCTAGAGACCTGCTACAACAAAATCGCCAAATTCGCCATAGGGGCATCCTGCTATAGTCACCACTGTCTCTCACTTGCTGAACTGGGCTGGCTTGAACTCCCTCACCTCCTTCAATGGTATCAACTCTCACTCACCCACAAACTAGTAAACCATCCACTAAATGTCCCATCCCTCCAGAATCTACTCCAACCCTATCACACCACCAGACCACTAAGATCCAACAACAAAAATCACTTGCAGATCACTAAAGCCAATAACTCTGCTGGTGAAGCACTATTCTCTTGCACCATAGCCAAATTATGGAACTCCTTTCCACCCACAATTACCTCCATACCATCATGCACCCACTTCAAAACTTTACTAAAAGCGCACCTAAAAACATGCTGGCTATGCCCTTGCAACTCCCACTCTAATATCACCCACCCCATCCAACCACTACCTTTCTTTCCATTCCACTAACTACCTTGATTATAGCAAGCGGAGATGCTCATAAGCCTAGTACTTATTATACAGCAGGTATTTCTTATTGTAACATTTGTTAATGTCTGTTATGCACTTCACATATAAAGATTCTAGTTGTCTACTGATGTACTATGTTCTTCATCTGTAAATATGTTGTAAGGAATTGCTATGTAAATTGTTAATCGCTATGTAATCCAATGTAAGACTGTCTGTTTATTTTAACTGTGGAGCTTTTCTCCCCGGGCCTCTGCTGAAAATGGACCTACGTCCAGTCGGACACTCCCGGTCAACAAATATAAATAAATAAATAAATAAATAACCTTTCAGAGTTATGCATTGTCTTAATTTTGCCTGACTGAATTATTTTATATATTTTCTGGAATTGTTTTCTGTTCTCATCTGTTCTGAAACTGCGTACTCCCTATTTCTGAGATGGAGTTTATAAAACTTGTCCAACAGCTTCTGTATTATCTGATTGCTTCACGGCTTGCTGATTTAAAAAATAGTTTATGTTTGTCACTTCTTGCATTCACACTTGGAAACTCCTGGGTTCTTGCTAGTGTGATTCTCAAACAATCTGGAAATATGTCATTGATTGATTAGCATATTTCTTGGCATTTTAACCTTTTAGAGTTCTGCATTGTCTTAATTTTGCCTGACTGAATTGTTTTATATATTTTCTGGCATTGTTTTTCTGTTCTCATCTGTCAAGAAACTGCTTACCCCCTATTTCTGAGGTGGAATTTATAAAACTGATCTAACAGCTTCAGTGCTGTCTGATTGCTTCAAGGCTTGCTGATTTAAAAATACTTTCTTTTTGTAAATATTTGCATTCACTGTTGGAAACTCCTGGGTTCTTGCTAATGTGATTCTCAAACAATCTGGAAAAATATCACTGATTGATAAGAATATTTCTTGACATTTTAAACTTTGAGTTGTCCATTGTCTTTATTTTGCCTGACTGACTTGTTTAATATATTTTCTGGCATTGTTTTCTGTTCTCATCTGTCCTAAAACTGCTTACTCCCTTTTTTTGAGGTGGAGTTTATAAAACTGGTCTGACAGCTTCTGTGTTATCTGATCGCTTCAAGGCTTGCTGATTTAAAATAGCTTCTATTTATAAATTCATGCATTCACTGTTGAAAACTCCTGGGTTCAGGCTAGTGCGATTCCCAAACAATCTGGAAATATATCACTGATTGATAAGTATATTTCTTGGCATTTTAACCTTTCAGAGTTATGCATTGTCTTAATTTTGCCTGACTGAATTGTTTTATATATTTTCTGACATTGTTTTCTGTTTTTGTCTGTCCTGCAACTGCTTACCCCCTATTTCTGAGGTGGAGTTTATAAAACTGGGCTAACAGCTTCTTTGTTGTCTGATTGTTTCAAGGCTTGCTGATTTAAAAATAGTTTCTGTTTTTAAATTCTTGCATTCACTGTTGGAAACTCCTGGGTTCTGGCTAGTGTGATTCTCAAGCAATCTGGAAATGTATCGCTGATTGATAAGTATATTTCTTGGCCTTTTACCCTTTCAGAGTTCTACATTGTCTTAATTTTGCCTGACTGAATTGTTTTATATATTTTCTGGCATTGTTTTCTCTTATCATCGGTCCTGAAACTGCTTACCCCCTATTTCTGACCTGGAGTTTATAAAACTAGTCAAACAGCTTCTGTGTTATCTGATTGCTTCAAGGCTTGCTGATTTAAAATAGTTTCTTTTTGTAAATTCTTGCATTCACTGTTGGAAACTCTTGCGTTCTGGCTAGTGTGTTTTTCAAATAATCTGGAAATATATCGCTGATTGATAAGTACATTTCTTGGCATTTTAAACTTTCAGAGATCTGCATTGTCTTAATTTTCCCTGAATTAATTGTTTTGTATATTTTCTGGCATTGTTTTCTTTTTTCATCTGTCTTGAAACTGCTTACCCCCTATTTCTGAGGTGGAGTTTATAAAACTGGTCTAACAGCTTCTGTGTTATCTGATTGCTTCAAGGCTTCCTGATTTAAAAAATAGTTTCTGTTTGTAAATTCTTGCATTCACTGTTGAAAAGTCCTGGGCTGTGGCTAGTGTGATTGTCAAAAAATCTGGAAATATATAGTTGATTGATAAGTATATTTCTTGGCATTTTAACCTTTCAGAGTTATGCATTGTCTTTATTTTGCCTGACTGAATTGTTTTATATATTTTCTGGCATTATTTTCTGTTCTAATCTGTCCTAAAATGCTTACCCCCTATTTCTGAGGTGGAGTTTATAAAACTGGTCTAACAGCTTCTGGGCTCAAGCTCAGTACCAAGAAATCTATAGTTATCCTCTATGGTAAAAAAACATGTACCTGTGTGATAAGAGACTTAGGGACACAGGTGGACAGTGGTCTCACCTTCCATGACTACATTGCCACAACAGTCAGGAAATCTTTCTATGTGGCACACCTCATCACTAAGGGCTTTTCATCCAGAAAAAAAGGAGGTCATTGTCCCACTGTACGCATCCCTCATTAGGCCCATTATAGAATACAAAGCCCCATTTGGTATGTACATCTCAAAATATCTGCAACAGCTGGAAAGTTCACATAAATACCTCACTAAAAGAATCAAAGGCATAAAGCAGATGCCTTACGTTGACCGCTTTAAAAAACTCCAGCTATACTCTGTCGCATATCGTCTACTCAGAGGCGATCTCTGCCTAACATATAAGGCCATGTCAAACCCAGAGCTATTGGACATGCTACACTTAAAGAAATAACAGTCCCTCAGAGCCACATGCTCCAGGGATCAAAATCTTGTCATCACAATAAACAAAACATCCTGGAGGGATAGGTTCCTGACCCAGAGACTCCCCAGACTCTGGAATAGACTGCCCATACATGTCAAGTAAAGCGCCTCTTTGGCCCTCTTCAAAAGTAACCTTGACGACTGGATGGGAGAAAGGAAATTCACCCCAGGGATCATGTCAGTTGCCCTGCTAGACAGCGGTCCATGGAAGGAAATAGTGTGGGAAGAAATAGCCAGGGAATTGTTATGGCTAAGCTTGTAGAGGCCCTAGGGCTGATAGCCTAGCACCAATCTATGAACCTATGTGTTATCTGATTGCTTCAGGGCTTGCTGATTTAAAAATAGTTTATTTCTGTAAATTCTTGCATTCACTGTTGGAATCTCCTTGGTTCTGGCAAGTGTGATTCTCAAACAATCTGACAATATATTGCTGATTGATTGGTATATTTCTTGGCATTGTAACTTATCAGAGGTCTGCATTGTTCTTAATTTTCCTGACTGAGTTGTTTTATATATTTTCTGGCATTGTTTTCTGTTCTCATCTTTCCTGAAACTGCTTAACCCTTATTTCTGAGGTGGAGTTTATAAAACTGGTCTAACAGCTTCTGTGTTATCTGATTGCTTCAAGGCTTGCAGATTTAAAAATAGTTTCTATTTGTAAATTCTTGCATTCACTTTAGGAAACCCCTGGGTTCGGGATGGTGTGATTCTCAAACAATCTGGAAATATATTGCTGATTGATTGGTATATTTCTTGGCATTGTAACCTATCAGAGTTCTGCATTGTCTTAATTTTCCTGACTGAATTGATTTATATATTTTCTGGCATTGTTTTCTGTTCTCATTTGTCCGGGAACTGCTTACCCTGTATTTCTGAGGTGGAGTTTATAAAACTGGTCTAACAGCTTCTGTGTTATCTGATTGCTTCAAGGCTTGCTGATTTAAAAATAGTTTTTGTTTGTAAATTCTTGCATTCACTGTTGGAAACTCCTGGGCCATTGCTAATGTGACTCTCAAACAATCTGGAAATGTATCACTGATTGATAAGTATATTTCTTTGCATTTCAACCTTTCAGAGTTCTGCATTGTCTTAATTTTCCTGACTGAATTGTTTTATATATTTTCTGGCATTGTTATGTGTTCTCATTTGTCCAGGAACTGCTTACCCTTTATTTCTGAGGTGGAGTTTTTTAAACTGGTCTAACAGCTTCTGTGTTATCTGATTGCTTCAAGGCTTGCTGATTTAAAAAATAGTTTCTCTTTGTAAATTCTTGCATTCACTGTTGGAAACTCCTAGGTTCTGGCTAGTGTGATTCTCAATCAACCTGGAAAGATGTTGCTGATTGATGTATATTTCTTGGCATTTTAAACTTTCAGAGTTCTGCATTGTCTTAATTTTGCCAGATTTAATTTTTTTATATATTTTCTGGCATTGTTTTCTTTTCTCATCTGTCCTGAAACTGCTTACCCCCTATTTCTGAGGTGGAGTTAATAAAACTGGCCTAACAGCTTCTGTGTTATCTGGTTGCTTCAAGGCTTGCTGATTTAAAATTAGTTTTTGTTTGTAAATTCTTGCATTCACTGTTGGAAACTCCTGGGCCATTGCTAATGTGACTCTCAAACAATCTGGAAATATATAGTCTCCCTATACTCATCACTCATCAGACCAATGATTGAGTACAATGCCCCATTCGGAATGTATCTGACCCGACACTTGCAGCAGCTGGAGAGGCCACAAAAGTTCCTCACCAAAAGGATAAAGGGTCTCAAACATCTGTCCTATGCTGCCCGACTGAAAGAACTCCAGCTCTATTCAGTCGCTTACCGCTTGCTCAGAGGTGACCTTTGCCTAACATACAACGCCATGTCAAACCCAGATTTGATGAATATGCTTCACCTCAAAAAATCTAGATCCGTCAGAGCCACAAGGGTGGGAGACTTAAACCTCGACACGGCTATTAATAGGACGTGCTGGAGGGATAGATTCATCACCCAAAGACTCCCTATGCTGTGGAATAAAATCCCGGTATATGTGAGGCAGAGCACCTCGCTGGCCTTGTTCAAGAGAAATCTTGACCAATGGATGGGAGATCGCAGATATACCCCAGGGATTACCTCAGTGTCACTGCTCGACAGAGGCACAGCAAAATAATGGGTATAGTTCCCCATACCAAAGGGGTGGCGTAAGCCACAAAACTATGGGCTAGGCTTGTAAATGCCCTCGGGCAGATAGCCTAGTATGAACCTATGAACCTATGAACCTATGATACACATATTTCTTGACATTTTAACCTTTCAGAGTTGTCCATTGTCTTAATTTTGCCTGACTGAATTGTTTTATATATTTTCTGACATTGTTTTCTGTTCTCATTTGTCCTGAAACTGCTTGCCCCCTATTTCTGACATGGAGTTTATAAAACTGGTCTAACAGCTTCTGTGTTATATGATCGCTTCAAGGCTTGCTAATTTAAAAAGATTTTCTGTTTGTAAATTCATGCATTCACTGTTGAAAACTCCTGTGTCCTTGCTAATGTCATTCTCAAACAATCTAGAAAAATATCGCTGATTGATAAGTATATTTCTTGGCATTTTAACTTTTCAGAGTTCTGCATTGTCTTAATTTTGCCTCTCTGAATTGCTTTATATAATTTCTGGCATTGTTTTCTGTTCTCATCTGTCCTGAAATTGCTTACCCCCTATTTCTAAGGTGGAGTTTATAAAACTGGTCTAACAGCTTCTGTGTTATCTGATTGCTTCAGTGCTTGCTGATTTAGAAATAGTTTCTGTTTGTAAATTCTTGCATTCACTGTTGGAATCTCCTGGGTTCTGGCTAGTGTGATTCTCAAACAATCTGGAAATATATCACTGATTGAAACGTATATTTCTTGGCATTTTTTACTTTCAGAGTTCTGCATTCTCTTAATTTTGCCTGACTGAATTATCTTATATATTTTCTGGCATTGTTTTCTTTTCTCATCTGTCCTGAAACTGCTTACCCCCTATTTCTAAGGTGGAGTTTATAAAACTGGTCTAACAGCTTCTGTGTTATCTGGTTGTTTCAAGGCTTGCTGATTTAAAAAATAGTTTCTATTTGTAAATTCTTGCATTCACTCTTGGAAACTCCTGGGTTCTGGCTAGTGTAATTCTCAAACAATCTGGAAATATATCCCTGATTGATAAGTATATTTCTTGGCATTTTAATCTTTCAGAGTTCTGCATTGTCTTAATTTTGCCTGACTGAATTGTTTTACATATTTTCTGGCATTGTTTTCTGTTGTCATCTGCCCTAAAACTGCTTACCCCATATTTCTGAGGTGGAGTTTATAAAACTTGTCCAACGGCTTCTGTGTTATCAGATTGTTTCAAGGCTTGCTGATTTAAAAAATAGTTTCTGTTTGTAAATTCTTGCATTCACTGTTGGAAACTCCTAGGTTCTGGCTAGTGTGATTTTCAAACAATCTGGAAATATATCGCTCATTGATAAGTATATTTCTTGGCATTTTAAACTTTCAGAGTTCTGCATTGTCTTAATTTTGCCAGACTTAATTGTTTTAGATATATTATGGCATTGTTTTCTGTTCTCATCTGTCCTGAAACTGCTTACCCCCTATTTCTGAGGTGGAATTTATAAAACTGGTCTAACAGCTTCTGTGTTATCTGGTTGCTTCAAGGCTTGCTGATTTAAAAATAGTTTTTATTTGTAGATTCTTGCATTCGCTGCTGGAAACTCCTGGGTCCTTGCTAGTGTGACTCTCAAACAATCTGGAAATTTATCACTGATAGATAAGAATATTTCTTAACATTTTGTCCTTTCAGAGTTGTCCATTGCCTTAATTTTGCCTGACTGAAGTGTTTTATATATTTTTTGGCATTGTTTTCATTTCTCATCTGTCCTGAAACTGCTTACCATGTATTTCTGAGGTGGAGTTTATAAAACTGGTTTAACAGCTTCTGTGTTATCTGATTGCTTCAAGGCTTGCTGATTTAAAAAATAGTTTTTGTTTGTAAATTCTTGCATTCACTGTTGGAAACTCCGAGGTTCCGGCTAGTGTGATTCTCAATCAACCTAAAGAGATATTGCTGACTGATAAGTATATTTCTTGGCATTTTAAACTTTCAGAGTTCTGCATTGTCTTAATTTTGCCAGCTTTAATTTTTTTTATATATTTTCTGGCATTGTTTTCTGTTCTCATGTGTCCAGAAACTGCTTACCCCCTATTTCTGAGGTGGAGTTTATAAAACTGGTCTAACAGCTTCCATGCTATCTGGTTGCTTCAAGGCTTGCTGATTTAAAATTAGTTTCTGTTTGTAAATTCTTGCATTCACTGTTGGAAACTCCTGGGTTCTAGCTAGTGTGATTCTCAAACAATCTGGAAATATATTGCTGATTAGTAAGTATATTTCTTGACATTTTAACCTTTCAGAGTTCTGCATTGTCTTAATTTTGCCTGACTGCATTGTTTTACATATTTTCTGGCATTGCTTTCTATTCTCATCTGTCCTAAAACTGCTTACCCCATAATTCTTAGGTGGAGTTTATAAAACTGGTCTAACAGCTTCTGGGTTATCTGATTGCTTCAAGGCTTGCGGATTTAAAAATAGTTTCTGTTTGTAAATTCTTGCATTCACTGTTGGAAACTGCTGGGTTCTGGCTAGTATGATTCTCAAACAATCTGGAAATATATGATTGATAAGTATATTTTTTGGTATTTTAACCTTTCAGAGTTCTGCATTGTCTTAATTTTGCCTGACTGAATTGTTTTATTTATTTTCTGGCATTGTTTTCTGTTCTCATCTGTCCTGAAACTAGTTTTCCCATCCCCCCACCTTATTCTTGTGGTGTTGTTATAGTTGATGACGTTGCAGTTGCCCGCCTGTACTGTAAATTTGATCTGGGACACCCCTCCCAGTCTGGTGTTCACTCTACTTAATTCAGAGAGAACATTTATGAAGGCCAACCCACTTAAGTTCTTAACCTTTGCTCCTCCTGCCTCTCTACTTGCACATCACTAAAAAAAAAAAAAAAAACAAACAAAAAAAAAAAAATTGCACTTTATTTTGCTTTTGCCTCTTCTTAAAAGTACTAAATTCTATTTATTCTGCTGCATTTATTACTGCTTGGTAGTAGCCTGATTAAATTCTACCTTTTATTCTAAGCCTTTCGGTTTAAGCACTTGGGCTTCAGACCAGTTGTTTTACATTAAATAGGTTTGTGGTCTGCACTGTTGTGGCAGGAAAGGTAGCTTACATCCTTCTAAATTGGGAATTGCTGATTGAATGCTCAGTGTCTGTTATTCTAAAAGTGTATTAGTTTTGGTTTAAGCACTTGGGCTTCAGGCCAATTATTTTACATTAAGAAGGTTTGTGGTCTGCACTCTTGTGGAAGGAGAGGTTAGATTCTGCCCTTCTGAGCTGGGAATGTCTGGTTAAATGATTATTATGGCTGCTTATTTTAACTGTTTCTTTCTGAAATTGCTGTACCTTGTTTGCTGTAGCATATACTAGATTCAGGCATGCTGAATCTAGGTTTATTTGTATAACTTGAGCACTAATCCAGGCCATCTTTTTTTGGAGAAGGTTCCCCTGCACCCTAGTGGCAGAAGTGTTCAGTTACAACTTGTCTGATCGAAGACTGTTGGAACAGGGTTCAGGTTTAAGCTTTTTTACTGGTTAATTGGGCAATTTGTTTAAATTAGTTTGCTCATTTTCTATTGTTATATAAAAATTGCACTTTATTCATCTGCTTTTACTGTATTTGTGTTTCTTCCTACTTTATTGCATTTATTCTGCTGCATTTATTGATGCTTGTTAGTAGCCTTATTAAACTGTAACTGTTATTCTAAGCCTTTTGTTGAAGCACTTCGGCTTCAGACCAGTTGCTTTACGTTAAGAAGGTTTGTGGTCTGCACTGTTGTGGAAGGACAGGTAGCTTACATCCTTTTAAGTTGGGAGTTGCTGATTGAAGGCTTAGTGTCTGTTTTTCTAAGAGTGCATTAGTTCTGGTTTAAGCACTTGGGCTTCGGGCCAGTTATTTTACATTAAGAAGGTGTGGTCTGCACTCTTGTGGGACGACAGGGTAGAGTTTGCCCTTCTGAGGTGGGAGTTTCTGGTTAAAGGCTTATTGTGTCTGCTTATTTGAACTGTTTATTTCTGAAATTGGTATGCCTTGTTTGCTGTAGCATAGACTAAATTCAGACCTGCTGAATCTAGCTTTGTTTGTATAACTTGAGCACTAATCCAGACCATCTTTTTTTGGAGAAGGTTTTCCTGCACCCTAGTGGCAGGAGTGTGCAGTTAGAACTTGTCTGATCAAAGACAGCTGGAACGGGGCTCAGTTTTTAGCTTTTTATTGGTTAATTTGTTTAAATCAGTTTGCTCATTTCCTACAGTTATATGTAGATATATATATATGTATATATATATATATATATATATATATATATATATATATATATATATATATAAATATATATATATATATATATATATATATATATATATATATATATGTATAAATATATATATATATGCTTGTTGGAGGAGCATAGTATTCTATTGGCACTATCGGGTTGAAGAAGGGTTTGTAAGGATGGTACTTTTTCAGAATTTGAGAAGAATTTGTGGGCCATTGTTAATTGTGTATACTGTAGGAGATGGGGGGAATTGTAGCCAGTTGATTTGTTTGAGTGAAAGGCAGTGATGTGTCCTTGTTGATGAATTTGTGGCATATCTTGCTATTTTATTATAGCAGGACTCAAGTTTTTGTAGTTCAGATTTCCTGAGGTTAGTGAGTATGGGGGCTGCGTATAATAAGGTGGATATAAAATGAGTTTGAGCAATAGCCATTAGGTATCTTTGGTAAAGTAGTGTTTGTTCCTGTATAAAGTACCCAATTTTTTATGCACCTTTTTAACTGTTTGGGAGAAGTGAATATCAAATTTAAGGTTGCAGTCGATTTCTACTCCTAGCAGTTTAGTGTGTGGTGATAAGGTGATTATAATGTTGTTAATGGAGGAGATGAAGAAGGTGTTAGACGGGGTAGAAGACTTATTAGAGAGGAATACCATTAGTTTGGTTTTCTTAGGGTTTAATATTAGGTTAGCATTTGTGAGCCAGGTTTCTATGTCATGTCACTGGCTGCCTGTCGGGCGCTAGGATCCGCCACATAACACAAGCACTCAGGTCACTCCAAGGCAAGTACAAATATGACTCAGTCATTGTCCATGCTGGTGTGAATGACCTGAGACGTACCTCCCTTGACTACATGAAAAGAGACATACAGGAGCTCTCTGAACATGTGGCCCAGGCCAGTATGACCCTGACCTTGAGTAGCATCTTACCCTCACCAAGAATGATGCCACAATATGAAGACAAGATGATCAATTTCAACAATTGGCTTAATTATTGGTGTCATTCAAAGGGGATCCAATGCCTGTCAGCCTGGGATGACATGCTCGACAAGCCACGATGCTTCGCTAGGGACGGCCTGCACCTGTCACCCTGGGCTTTCGGATATTGGCAAAGGCTCTTGCTACCCCATAGTGCCGTTTTAGGCAAGGCTCAAAAGACAAACCCACCTCCATAGGTATCACAAGGGATAAAAAACTAAGAGTAATGCTACTCAACGCCAGAAGTCTAAACCTCAAGATGCACGCACTCGAAACTCTCCTTAGCATGGAGAAAATCGATATCTGTGCAGTAACAGAAACCTGGTTCAAGGCTCCCGAGAGCACCCCGGCACTACCAGGTTATACCTCATACCATGCTTTTCGGCCCCAAACTTGGACCGACCCACAAAAGGAGGGGGAGTATCAATATTCGTCAAAGATACCCACACCTCCAGGTCGGTGGCACAGCACGAAGCATCAGAGAATATCCATGTGCAACTAACAGTGGGTAAAACTGCCTTCCAGTTTATAGCCTGCTACAGACCACCCTCCCTAACCCAGGAACCCCACTCGGCCTTCATGAGAACACTGGAAAATATGAAGGTCTCCCCAAATACCATTATATTGGGCGACTTCAACTACCCAAACATAGACTGGGAGCATTACTCTAGCTCCAACACCCTAGCCCAAAGGTTCCTAGAATTTATAAACTCAAATGCTATGGAACAACTTGTTACCACTCCCACAAGAGGGGAAAACATACTGGACCTGATCATCACCAACATGGGGACTCTATGCTCCAGACCAGAAGTGTATCCCTCACTGGTAAGATCAGACCATAAACTAATCTCACTGGATGTTCACATCCCGACACCACCCCTTGCCCAGAAAACCACAGTGAAAAACTTCTCTAAAGCAAATTTCACACTCCTCAAAACTGAGGTGGAATCCTTCAAAGCCCCCGGGCCTGTGGAAAATACGGCCCAGACCGCAGAATCCTTTATAAACGCATTCTATGAATACCTTCAGGAATGCATGGATCATGCGATCCCAAATAAAACCAAGACCCAATCCTCCAAAGGCAGACATCCTGTCTGGTGGACCCCAGCTATAAACAAGCTATACAATAAAAGGAGGAAGCTACTAAATGATAGAGCAAAATTCCAAAAAGGGAAGGCATCTCTGATCAGTATTAGCAAAAAACTACGGGCACTCATAAAATCGTCTAAGGCCAGCTTCGAGAGAAAAATTGCACAGGACACTAAGGATAATCACAAGGCTTTCTTTAGTTATGTTAGGAACCTGGGTGGTAATTCCCAGATATGCTCAGAATTAGTCCAAAATGACAAAAATACACGAACCCACAGACACTGCCAACATCCTAGCTGACAGGTTCAGCGCAAACTTCTCCCTCCCACCAAAGGGCAAATATCTATTCCAGCAGAGTGCTGCCCCGACATCTCAGATGCTCAGGTAAGAGCCGCCTCTCCAAAGCAAAAACACAGCATCAATGGGACCAGACGGTGTCCCGGCTGCCCCTACATGAACTCCAAGAAGAGCTAAACCCAAACATAAAACTACTGTTCAATCTCAGCCTTACTACAGGATATGTACCCAAAGAGTGGCGTACAGCAACTGTGGTCCCTCTCCACAAAGGTGGTGCCTCAACGGATCCTGGAAACTATCGCCCCATAAGCCTGACTAGCTTGGTCTGCAAAGCTATGGAAAGGATAATCATGGACCTCATAAATAAAGATATTGGAGACCTACAGACACTGGATCCTACCCAGTTCGGCTTTGTTAAGGGCAGATCCTGCCTCTTAAACCTGGTTGATTTCTTTGAAATAGTCACCAAGGCCATTGATGAGGGGAAGGTGGTCCACACAGCCTACCTAGACCTCGCAAAAGCCTTTGATACAATACCCCACTCGGGCATTATAGATAAGCTCACCAGCTTAAATATAAACCCCTATGTTACTAGATGTGTTGCAAACTGGCTCAAGGACAGAACCCACATGGTTAGAATTGCTGTCGCCATGTCAGACTCCAAACCAGTTACAAGTGGCATCCCACAAGGCTCAGTCCTGGGACCTCTCTTGTTCAGTATATATTTCTCGGAGGTACAGGCCAACACGGAAGGACTGTGGCTGACCAAGTTCGCAGATGACTGCAAACTGGGCGCCATAATCGACTCTCCAGCCGACACAAGCATCCTCCAAAAGGGCCTCAATGAAACAGACAACTGGTGCCAGAGCCATGGCCTCAAGCTAAATGCCAAAAAGTGTATAGTCATCCCCTTTGGCAAAAACAAAGTGCCCACAAATTACCACATAGGTGGTAATCCATTAAGTAAGAAGTAATTAGGGACCTGGGGACCCAAGTTGATAGCAATCTCTCATTTGACAACCACGTGGCCAAAGTGGTTAGAAAAACATTTTATATAGCCCACCTAATCATGAAGGGCTTCACATCTAGATCAGGGGAGGTCATCGTGCCTCTTTACTCATCCCTCATCAGGCCCATAATTGAGTACAATGCCCCCTTTGGGATGTACCTTACCAGACACCTGCAGCAACTGGAAAGACCCCAAAAGTACCTCACCAAGAGGATCAAAGGGCTCAAACAGATGCCATATGCTGCCCGGTTAAAGAAACTCCAGCTCTACTCAGTGGCATACCGCCTGTTCAGAGGCGATCTTTGCCTGACGTATAAAGCCATGTCCAACCCGGAATTAATGGACATGCTGCACCTCAGAAAATCCAAATCCCATCGAGCTACGCGCTCGAGAGACTTGAACCTCAGCACTGAAATAAATAGGACATGCTGGAGGGACAGATTCATAACCCAGAGGCTCCCTTCACTCTGGAATAAAATTCCAGTCCAGGTTAGACAGATTCCCTCATTGACTCTCTTCAAGAGGAATCTTGATGAGTGGATGGGAGATCGTAGGTTTACCCCGGGTATGACTTCTGTGTCACTGTTAGACAGAGGCACAGTATACTAACCTCAAAAAAAGGGCATAGCAAAATTAATTTAAAATGGGTGGCAAAAGCCAAACACATTCTGGCTAGGCTTATAAATGCCCTAGGGCAGACAGCCTAGTATGAACCTATGAACCTGTGAACCTATGAAAGGCTTTCTGAGTTAGAGTTTATAGAGCCAGTAGAGAGGGTGCAGAACAGATCACTGTGGAGTCGACTGCATATTGAATGAGTGATGCATGAGTGGTTGATAGATGGAGTTTGTTAGTAAATACAGAGAATAGGAGTGGGCCTGGGATAGAACCTTGAGGCACTCCAAGAGTTACTGGCAATAGGGGTAAAAGAGTTTGTTGCCAAGAGACTGCTTGTTGCCGTCCTGTGTGGTAGTCTTGGAACCATGCAAGTGTGGAGTTTGAGAAGTGAAAGTTAGTGAGGGTATTAAGTAGGTTTGTGTGTGATACCATGTCAAAGGCTTTTGACAGGTCTAGAAAGATAGAAGAGACATAGTTGTTAGTTGTTCTATGGCAGTTTACAGTGTTAGTGAAAGACATGACTGCTGTGGTTGTGCTATGGTATGGTCTGAACCCATGATGGGTATTAGTTAGGAGATTCTTAGTAAGAAGATAGTTAGTAACCTGCTTGTGAACTACTCTTTCAAGAGTCTTTGATAGAGGAGACAGTATTGCAACTGGTCTATAATTATTTAGTTTGATTGATGTGCCGCCTTTGTGTAGTGGGATGATATATGAGGTTTTCCAGATAGAAGAGACCTGATGTTCAGTTATGAATCTATTGATTATTAGTGAGACGGGGTATGCTATACCTTCTGCTGTTATCCGTAAGTATTTAGCAGGTAGACTGTCCGCAGCAAGTTTGGAGGTTTTAATTTTTGCAGCAGTCTTTTGATATTGTCAGTTGCTACTGGTTGAAGAGAGAATAGTGGTGTGGTGTTTGTTGTTGGGGCTGGGACTATACGTGGGACTATAGGTGACTCTATAGTCAGACACACTGATGTTCCACGCACCAGGCTAAACAAGGAGAAAGTTACTGTCATCTGCCTGTCGGGTGCCAGGATCCACCACATAATGCATGCACTCAGGTCACTCCATAAAAAGTACAAATATGACTCTGTCATTGTCCATGTTGGTGTGAATGACCTGAGATGTACCTCCCTGGACTACATGAAAAGTGACATGGAGGAGCTCTCTGATCTTGTGGCCCAGGCAGGTATGACCCTAGCCCCGAGTAGCATCCTGCCATCACCCAGAATGACAAAATGACTGAATTCAACAATTGGCTAAGCTTCTGGTGTCATTCTAAGGGGATCCAGTATCTGTCTGCCTGGGATGACATAATCGACAGACCACGATGCTTTGACAGAGATGGCCTGCACCTGTCACCCTTGGGATTCCGGATACTGGCTAAGGCTCTTGCCACCCCTATAGTGCCTTTTTTAGGCAAGGTTCAAATGACAAATTCACCACTGTAACAGGTGCAAGCAAGCAAAATCTGAGTGTAATGCTACTCAATGCTAGAAGTCTAAACCTCAAAATGCACTCACTCAAGGCACTCCTTAAAATGGAGAGCATCGACATCTGTGCAGCGACAGAGACCTGGTTCAAGGCTACAGAGAGCACCCCTGCATTACCAGGCTATAATTCATACCACACATTTCGGTCACCGAACCTGGACCAAAACACTAAAGGTGGAGGCGTGTCCATATTCATTAAGGATATCCACACCTCTAGGTAGTTGCTCAGCATAATACATCTAAGATTATCCAAGTGGAACTAACACTGGGCAAGACCACAGTCCAAATTGTAACTTGATACAGATCCCCCACCATGCCCCAGGATTCCCACTCCTCATTTCTTGATACACTGGAAAATATTAGGGTACAACCCAACACCCTAATAATGGGAAATTTCAACTACCCCAGCATTAACTGGGAAAACTACTCATGTACCAACTCTTTTGCTCAATGTTTTCTGGAATTCATAAATTCCAATGCCTTGGATCAACTTATCCACACCCCCACTAGGGGCAGCAATATCCTAGACCTGGTCATTACCAACATGGGCTTCCGGTGTTCTACACCAGAGGTCAATTCCTCGTTGGTCAGATCTGACCACAAGCTAATTTGCCTAGACATCCACATCCCGCCCCAACCCCCATTAGGGAAACCACCATAAAAAAATCTCTCCAAAGCCATCTTCACGCTTCTTAAGATTTAAGTGGCAAACTTCACAACACCCATGCAGATGGACAATAGAGGTATGACTGCTGAATCCTATACAAAAGCACTTTATAAGCACTTACACGAGTGCATGGATCATGCTATCCCTAACAGAACCAAGATCCTATCCTTCAAAAAAAGAAGCCAATCTGGTGGTCCCCTGCCATAAACAAACTCTACAACAGAAGAAAGAAACTTTTGCAAAAAAAGAGTAAAATCCCATGACTGAAAGAACTCCCTGGTCAGCCTTAGTAATAAGCTGAGATCCCTCATAAAATCCTCCAAAGCTAGTTATGAAAACAAAATTGCCACTGCTTCTAAAGACAACAACAAAGCATTCTATAGCTATGTCAAGAATCTCAATGGCAACACTCAGGTCTGCTCTGAGTTACAGCACAATGGCACTAAATATACAGAACCAACTGATATTGCCAACATCCTGGCAGATAGGTTCAGTGCTAACTTTACCCCCTCACCCCCTAAAGGGCCCATCTCTATACCAGAAGAATGCAAGGTTCCTGTAATCATGGCTGTACAGGTAAAAACCACACTCTCCAATGCCAAGAACACAGCATCCATCAGACCTGACAACATCCCAGGCTGCATTCTACATGAACTACAGAATGAACTGGCACACCACCTAAGCACCATGTTCAATCATAGCCTCACCTCAGGCTTTGTGCCACCACATATCCGGGGAACTACTGCCCCATTAGCCTAACAAGCCTGTTCTGCAAGGCCATGGAATGTATCATCATGGAACTTATAAACAAAGACATTGGTAATCTCCAAACTCTGGACCTCGCCCAGTTTGGGTTTGTAAAAGGCGGATTATGTCTCCTAAACCTGACTGACTTCTTTGAAGCAGTCACCAAAGCCGTAGACGAGGGTAAGGTGGTTCACACAGCCTATCTAGATCTCGCCAAGGCTTTTGACATCATCCTTCACTCTGGAATTATAGACAAACTCACTAAACTAGGCATAAATCCCTGTGTCACAAGATGAATTGCCAACTGGCTCAATGACAGAACCCACACTGTGAAAGTAGCAGACTCCAAATCTGACTTTAGACCAGTGACAAATGGAGTACCACAGGGTTCAGTCCTGGGTCCTCTCCTATTTGGTATCTACTTTTCTAACACAGAAGGTCTTTGGCTAATGAAGTTCACAGATGACTGAAAACTAGGAGCCATAACTGAAACTTCTAACGATGTGGACATCCTACAAAACGTCCTCACTGAGACAGATGCCTGGTGTCAAAGCCATGGCCTCAAGCTCAATGCCAAAAAGTGCATTGTCATCCCCTTTGGTAAAAACTCTGTACTCATGAACTATCACATAGGCGGTAGTCTACTTAACACTGAAAGTGTGATAAGAGACCTTGGGACACAGGTGGACAGTAGTCTCTCCTTTGATAATCACATCACCACAGTAGTCAGGAAATCCTTCTACGTGACACACCTCATCACAAAAGGTTTCTCATCCAGGAAAAAAGAGGTCACTGTTCCCCTCTACTTGTCACTCATTAGACCTATTATAGAGTACAATGCCCCTTTTGGTATGTACCTCACAAGACATCTTCGACAACTGGAATGGCCTCAGACATACCTCACAAAGAAGATCACTGTCCTCAAACAGATGCCATATGCAGACCGTCTCAAAAAACTCCAGCTTTACTCCGTCCCATATCACCTACTCAGAGGTGATCTCTGCCTAACATACAAAGCTATGTCAAACTTAGAGCTGTTGGACATGCTCCACTTAAAGAAATCCCAATCCCTCTGAGCTACTCACTCTAGGGACCTAAACCTTGTCACTACAATAAACAGAACATGGTGGAGGGATAGATTCCTGTCCCAGAGACTTCCCATACTCTGGAACAAACTACCTATCTATATCAAACAAAGTTCCACATTAGCACTCTTCAAGAAAAATCTTGATGATTGGATGGGAAATAGGAAATTCACCCTGGGGATCACCTCTGTTTCTCTGCTCGACAGGGGCACAGGAAAATAATCATCTTGGGTGGCGAAAGCCAGGGTACCTTTTTGGCTAGGCTTGTATAAGCCCTTTGGCCGATAGCCTAGTACCTACCTATGAACCTATGAACCTATAAATGCCCCTAGCAGCCAGTTAAACCTGCTGCTTACTAATTAACAGCATATATAATACATCATTGTGCCTGAGCCCCATTCAGTGCTACATTGTGGTCTCTTATGGCTTTCTGTTAATATTTGATTGTTACTGCTTGCATTTCTGATTACACATGTCATAACACGTATTTTGGTGCAACCCTTGCAATTTACAGCTATATATTCATGGGAATTTGCTTTTTATTGTAAGAATCCAGCTCAGTGATAACATAAGTGTTGTTTTGGTGGACATGACTGTTGTACCTCAAATTGACCTCTGTATTTTGATCTTTGTTAATGATCCTATCACTGGAATCAGATCATGATTTGCATTGCTACTATAGCTGAACTGTATTTGCGCATATAACTTGTGCATAGTACTAGCAATCATATATCTGCTATCATAGCTTAACTGCTCTGCTTAAATATTCAAGCATACTACTAGTAGTAGTAGTAGACTCTACCTGTGCAACCTACTAAGAGACAATCATCTGTAGGCTAATATAAGATTTTTCCTTATGTACTTTAAGTGTCCTAGGAACTTATACACATTGCTTATCTGAATTTACTGTTAAATCTGCAGACTGTGTCTAATATTTTTCTTAACCCTCTCTTTCTCTGCATAGATTTAATTAAGAACAGAGCCTATCCACCCCAGCAAGCTACTCTGTGTGACTGCAGCTAGCTATCTATATACTGAAACTGCTTCTGAAATCTCCCACTCCTAACTGGCAATGTATGTGCATATTTAAAAGTTAATTTCTTGTATACCTTCTGCTGGTCTCCGCTGCAAAATGGCAAGCCATTCTCACTCTTTCCCTCCCCCTCCAAGCTACCAAACCTCATTATCTATTTTCTCACTACCTCAATTCATCCTCCTTAGTTAGTTTTCCCACCTGAACCACTTGTCTATAGAATTAAATCATCCCCAAGCAAAATTTTGGACTTTCAGAGTAAATAATGTTTTAACCATAGATACATAACAGGGAATGATACCTTTTCCACTGTAAAAGGTTTCCACATATTGACTGATTGGTTCTGGCGGATCTTCTCTTAGAGTTAGTTTCAACCTGCTTGGGCTGACTTCACTCTTCTACCTACCCCCGTTTCCACCCACCCTAACTTTCATTATACTTATAGCCCTCCAGGCCACTCTATCAAGCATCATTACCCAATCATCTACTTCATAACCACACCCACTCATCTGATAAGCACCTATAATTATTTTCAAAACCATCCAAATTACCCTCACCTCTTAATATTACAAATTTCACCTCTGGCTCAAGCACAGAGTCAGCTACATTTCCAAATGGCCAATCTCACACAACTACACTATCCCTTTTCCCACATAGTACTTCTCTTCTCATACTAACCCAAATGACCTCCCTCTACAGCATGCAAATCTCATTAACTTCAAAACTCCCACCCAAATTACAACACCAAAACCAGATCTACCAAGCTTCTCCAATATCTCATTGTCCATATTCAACTGTAGCAATATTTACACCACCAAACATAGAGTCCTACCCATTAACTACAAACTCAGAATACCTCCCCTTACTCTAGCTAGGTCCTCTTCAAAAACATACTATATCGCCCATCTTATAAAGCACATCTTACTACTATCACAAAGTGGAGATATAATTCTAAATCCAGGCCCTTGCCACCAACCAATATCAGCCATGCCCCCCCCGCTCCAAGTCACCTACCAACAGTTGAATCCTACTAATAGCAGTCAACATTCTGAATATCAGTAACAAAGTTACAGAATTTCATGCATGACTCTCTCAGTATTCCTCAGATACCATAGTTGTTACAGAAACTTGGCTTAAGCCACACATATTAGACACAGAAATAGTCTCAAGTGGGGACAATATCCTATGAAAGGAGAGAACTCAGAAAGAAATGTGGAGGGGTAGCATTAATATATCGTAACTCCTTAAACATTACTTCCTTTACTAAATTAGTCACAACCTTTGACAACATGGACATTTTGCTATCATCATTACAAATAAATTACAATTAACATATATGCATAACAACCTTATACATTCTCCCATACCAAAATATCCCAATACTTGAAGATTTTCTATCCTGGACAACACAAAACATATTTAATGAAACTGTCATATTAGGGGAGACTAACATTAATTGGCAAAAATCTTGACTCAAACTCCCCAGCTAATTGCATCAACCTCCCTAAACATACTCAACTTGTTACATGCCCCACATGAACACCAAACGATCAGCCAGACTCCACCATAGACTGGATCCTAGTCTCAGATCCACACAAATATTCCAACACTGGTACTCTCTCTGATACGCTAAGTGACCATTTACCAACCTTCACCCATAGAACCCTTACACAGGCCCCAACTCCCACACACATAGTACATCTAGAAACTTAACCAATTTTAACCAAGTAACTTTTATTAACTCCCTAAAAGCTCAGATTTGGATGTCACTAAAAACATTACACTTAGAAGATGCTGTAAACCATTTCAATAAGGTCTTCCTTGATACCTTAAACACCTTAGCCCCCATTTGGTACAAAAGAACTAAAACTAATTATGCTCCCTGGCTTACAAAACCAACAAATCACATCCCTCTTTCCAGGGACTGAACATGGAAAGAATGGTGTAAAAACAAAACTCAAGCCAGTGAAATTAATTTCAAACAGCTTCATAACATAGCAAAGAAATTGGTGATAAATAACAAAAAAAAAAAAAACATTTTCTCAACAAATATCCATTCAAAGAAATAACCTTTAAAGATTTTGGAAATCAGTCTCTTCTCTCCTTAATCCTGGGACCACAGATAACCCATCACCATTCCCAGACAGACATCCACAACAAATAGCCCATATGTTCAACTCCCATTTTATTGACAGCATTCTTAAACTTATTAATGTATGTAAGCCTTCTTTCGGCTTTTCCCAGTTAGGGGTCGCCACAGCGGAACTCCGGTCCGCTAATGATTGGTAGCTGATTTTTACGTGCCGAGTTACCCAGCCCTGACGCACAACCTTCAACGAAGGTACGCCCATTCACGCATGTCTCCACGCAGAAGACGCTCTAGCTGAGAATCGAACCGGACAGTGTCTTACTGTGAGGTGACATTAATGAACCCCACAAATAATAAAAAAGCCCCCAAACAATACCTCAAACCCTATCCATGAGATTCCCCACCCACATCCCTTCCAACATAAACTACTAACTATAATACATATACTCCAATATGCTCCCTAAAACCAGAGCCCACCTCTCTAGTTTTTAAACTGCTAACTAAACTAAGACCTTGCTCTCTTTCTGCCAACAACCTCCCCTCTGAATACTTGAAAATCAGTGTTGACGCAATAACCTAGCCCATCAGTATTCTAATAAACCACTCAAGCATCGAGTCCAACTTCCCTCAAATTTGAAAGCAATCCATCATAACCCCATTACATAAATGTGGGAATACTAATGATTTATCTAACTACTGACCTATCTCCATTCTCTCACCATTATCTAAAATACTGGAAAAGTGTATACACTCTCAACTATGTTAACACCTTTCTCACAACAAACTCATGGCCCCAACCCAACATGGCTTTTGCCCTGCCCACAGTACAATTATAGCCTTGCTTTCTTTAACCAATACCATGAACAAAATGCTGGACTCTGGCCTATTGACATCAGTAGTCTTATTAGGCCTATCCAAAGCTTTCAACACAGTATCACATGCTAAACTTCTCCAACAACTAACAAGTCTTGGATGTTCCAAACAAGCCCTTACTTGGTTCACCAAGTACCTGAATAACAGACGGCAGTCTGTTACATGACAAGACAAGCAATCTGGCTATCTGGTCAATAAAACTGGAGTACCCTCAAGGGTCCCTTCTCAGACCTTTGCTTTTTAACATATTCATAAATAATTTCCGCAAAGTCCCCATGCAAAGTTCACTAATACAATGTGCCGATGACCCAACTATTATATCGTCTGCTAATAACTTCCCCCATCTCCTAAAAAAGACAAAAAGCACCTTCACAACCATAGAAACATGGCTAAATAGATCACAGCTATTATTAAATCCCAAAAAATCTAAGTTACTAATATTCTCATCCAAGCCACATCCACAGAACTTTAAAATTTACTCACAAAACAATCCTGAAATTGAAACTGTAAAGGCAGTACACCTACTGGGCATCACCATATATGACAAGCTATCTTTCAAACATTATATTCTTAATACAATTAAGAAAACACATTTCACACTAGGCAAAGTCTACAAACATAGACTCTACATGGACAAACCCACAAAATAAAACTGGCTAGTACCCTCATACTTCCTTCCTTTTTCTATGGCTCCCCCATCTTTACCAACCTAAATACATTTTTAACTAACAAATTGCAATCATGCTATTATAAAATTGCAAAGTTTGCCACAGGTTTACCAATCCGCACATACCACTAGCAAGCCATTAGGCCACTGGAATGGAATGAATTCCCTCACTACCTCCAATACACCCAGCCTAGTCTTGCTCACAAACTAATATATAACCCAGAGAACTGCCCTGCACTTCATTCCATCCTTCAACCCTACATCCCCTCCCGGAATCTCTGGTCCACTTACAAACAGCTTTTTAAAGTGTCTAAGCCCAGTAAGAGAGCAGGACAATGCATGTATTCCCACTCCATAGCAAAATTATGGAAAGTCCTACCCACCTACATTGCACAAACTGAATCCTTATAACTCTTCAAATTCACCCTAAAAAACACTTTCTTAACAATCAAATCTGTACTTGTGCTGAAAACTATAGACCGCCATAAACATCTTCTTTATTTTCACTTCACTGACTAGTATTGAATTCACTGACTAATATAGCTCTTTAAATACAAAAAAAATTGTTAACCCACTGAAATTTTGGTTTTCATATAACATAATAGTATCTCAAGGGCAGCCACGGTGGTGCAGTGGTTAGCATTGCTGCCTCACAGCAAGAGGTTCTCCGGTTCGATCCTCGGCTGGGGTGCCTTCTGTGGGGAGTCTGCATGTCCTCCCTGTGGTTGCGTGGGTTTCCTCCGGGTGCTCCGGTTTCCTCCCACATCCCAAAGACATGCTGCAGGTGGATTGGACACTCTAAATTGGCCCTAGGTGTGCGTGTGAGTGTGCCTTCTGTGGAAGGTTGGGCGCCGGGCTGGCAACTCGACACCGTAAAACTCCACTGCCATTCAATGTGCGGACAGGTGATCCGCTGTGGCGACCCCTAACTGGGATAAAGCCGAAAGAAGAAGAAGAAGAATAACATAATAGTATCTCAAACACTCTCTTGTTTCAGCAATCTTCAATAGGCTATTTCTAAAACTGCCGCCAATGAATAACTAATGACCTGGTTACCATGACTCTATTATCTTTCTTGCAAAGTGTGCCGCCTTTTTAGAAAACTGTATGTACTAGCCTGTATAAGCTTTCTACAATGTGTGCTGCTAATCTTTTAGAAATATATTTGAAATGTTTAGAAATGTATAAAAATGTTTACACTCTGCTTTTATTATTATAAATATTGTCTTGTAAAAATAAAATTTTTGTAACACACAGTATAAAAATCAGTTTTCTTATTCCTCACTGCATGCACTGCTGCTCACAGCGTACCATCTTGCAAATGCATTGGGATGTTGTGTGCACTCCAGTTAACAAGATAACTGGAACTGGCGGGAAAGCATCAATCTCCATTGCTCTAGATCTGCTGGTAGATAGATATGTCAGGTTTTAATGGGGAAGGTGCCAGGTTTAGGGCACAGGAGTGGGGTGTTCAGGAGTCCAGGATATTCACTGGACTCCTAGTAAAGCACCATAGCCAAAGACTTCTGCAGGGGGACTATTCTGGCTCCCAGTACAAGTTTGAGGCATGGGATAATTTAGCCCAGGCTGCATCCAATGCCACTGGTGTCCTGCACACTGGAGAGGATTGTAGACATAATTTTAATGACCTACCAAAAAGAAAGAGGGATACTCACGACCGCTGGATTGAGGAATTTAGGACTGAGAACATCCTACATCTGTATAAGTATCAACTCAAGAGAATAATTGTAAGACAAATTAGAAAGACGAAGAAAGCCGAATTCAGGCAAGACTGGTATGCATGATGGTCTTCTGTTCATAGGTTCATAGGCATTTACTAGGCTAACGACCACAAGGGCCTTTTTAAGCCTAGCCATGCATCCCAAATCTCTGACAAGTTCTGATACCCTTGATAAGTGTAAGCATGGGCCTGGGAGAGTAACCATTTACAGAGACATTGGTGCCAAACCAGGATGAATTTCTGGTTTCCCATCCAATTGTCCAGCCGTGTGTTGTTACACTTGAAATAGGTTAGGGAGGAACTCTGCCTCACATGGATGGGCAACCTGTTACATAGATGGGGTAGTCTCTGGGATACATACCTATCTCTCCAACAGACCCTATTTATATCATAGGTAAGGTTTAAGTCTTTAGAACGGGTAATTCTGGCATTGTTTGTTTTGTGGATATGTAGGAGGTCCATCAGAATGGGGTCTGACAATGCCCTGTATTCCAGGCATAGATCTCCCCTCAAAAAGCCTGTAGGAGACAGCATACAGGGATAGGGCCATGAAGCTATCTGCATAGGACATATTACTTATGCCCTGTATTCGTTTAGTAAGGAACCTCTGTGGACATTCCGGTTGTTGGATATGCCTGGTTAGGGACATATCAAAGGGGGCATTGTACTCAGTGATAGATCTAATGAATGCCGAATACAGTGGAACAATGAATTCCTTGGACATAGATGCCATACCTTTATTTATAAGTTGCAAAGAATTTCATGCCCCTAAAAACCATGAGAATACTTCTGCTTATGCAAAACTGTTGACAGAAACCCTGTACAAGCATGTTAATAGCTGCATAGAGGCAGCTGTACCCACCAGGAAGAAGTGCAGAACTAACTCAAAAACAAGCCACCCTAGTGGAATCACAAAATCAGTTGGATGTATAACAGAAGGAAGAAAATCATGGCAAACATTAGGAGGTGCAGCACCCAGTGGGATAAAAGCACTGTCATCAAACTAAACAAACAACTCAGAGGACAAATAAAGTGTAACAAAGCCAAATTTCAGGTAAGTTTTGGTTCCTAGACTAAGGACAACCACAAAGCATTCTTTAGCTATGTCCGCAACCTCAAAGGCAGTACACAATTGTGTGCAGAGCTCATTGTAAATGGAGCCACCTATACTGAGCCAAAAGATACAGCAAACCTCCTGGCTGATAAATTCAGCCCCAACTTTACTCCTCTCTCCCCCTCTACCTTCCCTCAGGAAATATAATCAAATATAATTCTCCCTACTATCACTAGGAAACAGGTCCTTAATGCTCTCTCTAAGACCAAGAACACTGCATCAATGGGCCCAGACAACATCCCAGGATGCCTTCTAAATGGCATGAAACATGACCTATCAGGGCCTCTGGAATTACTACTTAACTGTAGCCTCCACACAGGCTTTGTACCTCATGAATGGAGAAAGGCAACAGTCATCCCTCTGCACAAAGGTGGCCATCTACAGACCCTGGAAACTACAGACCCATCAGTCTCACTAGTCTTATATGTAAAGCCATGTAAAGAATTATCATGGCGATGATCAACAGAGATACAGAAAACCTCCAGACACTGGACCCAACCCAGTTTGGTTTTGTCAAAGGCAGATCATGCTTACTCAGCCTGGTGGACTTCTTTGAGAAGGTCAGCAAAGCAATGGATAAGGGCAAAATTGTCCACACTGCCTACCTTGACCTGGCCAAGGCATATGACACAATACCCCACTCGGGCATTGCTGACAAACTCAAGAGGTTAAGTACAATCCCGTATGTCATCCAGTGGATAGCCAACTGGCTCATAGACAGGACCCAGGATGTTAGAATTGGGGAGTCCACCTCTACAAAGAGGTCAGTCACAAGTGGAGTCCTTCAGGGATCAATCCTTGGACTAGTCCTTTTTGGCATTTACTTTTCAGAAGTCAAGGCCAATGTCAGTGGTCTCTGGCTGACTAAATTTGCAGATGATTGCAAATTAGGAGCTGCCATTGAATCTCACACTGACACAAATATTCTCCAGGAGGGGCTGACACAGACAAACAACTGGTGTCAGAACCATGGACTAAAACTAAATGCCAAGATATGCATAATAGTATCCTTTGGGAAGTCATCCATCCCTGCTATCATATTGACAACATGTCCCTTAGAGCTGACCCAGTAGTCAGGGACTTAGGGACACACATAGACAGTAATCTAGCCTTTGATCACATAACTACACTGGTGAGGAAATTGTTCTATGTTGCGCAACTTTTCTGTTTGTTCCCCAACTGCCAGTGATTGGGAGCTCAATATATGGGCCCACAGGGCTAGAATGGAGAGACTGAGGGGAACAAGTGATATGTATGCAGCAGAAGAGAAGTGTTAGTGCAACATTAACAGATAAAGATAGCTTTTTTGGTATTTTATAGAGTTGCATCAAATTGAGAATGCATATCCCAATTGCAAATGCAAGTATGCATGCATTAGTCTGTAGCACAAACCAATTGTAAGTGTCCAATATTAGATTTTAGTCAGAGGTTGTGAATTTAAACACCACGATTCACAACTATTGTTACTACTGTTATTTCTTCAATAATATTTATATTAAATAAAAATATCTACACCAGTGGTACAAATGCCCTGCTATAAACTGTAATCTGTATAACTGGTACACTCATATGTGCAATATATGCACATTTCAAGGATTACTTTATCTGTAGCATAGTGTGCATCTGTTAAGAGGTACACTTAAACATAAAACTTAAGATAGAAGAGTTGTATAATTGTATTAATGCACTGTATGTCACATATGATGGTACTAATCGTATCTCTTTTTTTTCTTACCCCAACCATTATCTCTTTTTTCTTTATTATCATTTTATTTTATTTTTAAAAATGTTTTATTACCATGTTATTTTATTTTATATTTAAAAACATGTTTATTTTATTTTATAAATAATTATTTTTTATTTTATTTGTATTTTATTTTATAAATATTTTTTCATTTTATTTTTTATTTTATTTTTATTTTTTATTGTTAGTATGTGTCACAAAATGTGTCCATGTTATCCATGTGTATCACATCACTAAACGCTCCACAGCATAGTGAGGTAGGCCAGTCCTACTGGTTCAGCCTGACCCCATTCCACCAGCTGCAAGACCGATGCCCAGCACTCATGGGAGCCAACCTGGCAGCACTGCCTCTACTGCCCTTGCCGTACCTACACCCTCAGGTAGTCCTGCCCAGAAGCTAATACAGAGGTACCCTCTGGAAGGAGTGGCAGAAGTGGAGATTTCATCATAGGTTCATAGGTTGGTACTAGGCTATTGGCCCTAGGGCCTATACAAGCCTAGCCATAACACTTCCCTGGCTATTTCTTCCCACAATATTTACTTACCTGGACCCCTGTCTAGCAGGGTGACTGACATGATCCCCGGGGTAAATTTCCTATCCCCCATCCAATCGTCATGGTTCCTTTTGAAGAGGGCCAAGGAGGCACTCTGCTTGACATGTATGGACAATCTATTCCAGAGTATGGGGAGTCCCTGGGTCAGGAACCTATCCCTCCAGCATGTTTTGTTCATTGTGATGACAAGGTTTAGGTCCCAGGAGTGTGTGGCTCTGATGAATTGGAATTTCTTTAAGTGTAGCATGTCCAACAGCTCTGGGTTTGACATGACCATGTATGTTAAGCAGCGATCGCCTCTGAGTAGACGTTATGCGACAGAGTGTAGCTGGAGTTGGTCAGCATAGGGCATCTGCTTTAGGCCTGTGATTCTTTTAGTGAGGTGTTTCTGTGGCCTTTCCAGTTGTTGCAGATGTCTTGTGAGGTACATACCAAACGAGGCATTGTACTCTATGATGGGTCTATTGAGGGATGAGCACAGTGGGAAAATGACCTCCTTTTTACTGGATGAAAAGCCTTTAGTGATGAGGTGTGTCACATAGAAGGATTTCCTGACTGTTGTAGCAATGTGGTTATCAAAGGTGAGACCACTGTCCCCCTGCGTTCCTAAGTCTGTTATCACACTTTCGGCGTTTAGTGCACTGCCACCTATATGGTAATTCATGGGTATATGTTTTTTTCCCAAAGAAGATAACTATACACTTCTTGGCACTGAGCTTGAACCCATGGCTCTGGCACCAAGCATCTGTTTCTGTAAGGCCCTTTTGTAAAATATCCACATCATTTGGGGATTCAATAATGGCTCCCAGTTTGCAGTCATCTATGAACTTTGTTAGCCAGAGTCCCTTAGTGTTGGCCTGTACTTTAGCGAAGTAGATGCCAAACAAGAGCGGTCCCAGGACTGATCCACAATGAGTTGCCAGGGATGGTGCATAGGGTGGCCGCCACACCACTGGTGCATGCATACACCACCTGGAGAGACTGCTCTCCTTCATATTGTATACTAGAAGAAAGAGGAGGAGACATCAAGCACTCCAGTCACCTGCAGGTAAGGTGACAGTGATGACAGTCCAATGGGTGAGGACTCCATTCTCACTGTCTCTAAGCTTGATGGCCATGGGCCCAGGTTGTGCCCACCCTCACCCCAATCATGGTGTCCTGCAACATTTTGTGCCCAACACCATCCCTGTTTCTTGTCTTGTTTCTATTGTCTGTCTGCAATTGCTTCCTCACCTACCCAGCTTCCTGACATAGACATACCTATGACCCTTCCCCAACTCTCCTCTCTCTCTCTCTCAAGTAACACATAAATGGGCACCAGTCCCCCCCCAAAAGAATCACCCCATACATAGCTCTTCACTTTGCACAAGTGTCTTCTTGACACACTCAATTACATCCGATAGGCTATACACCATGATTGTGTTGTGGTCACCCCTTTCTCTGGAGGTGATGGTCCAAATTCACTTAATATTCTGCACATATTTTCAGTTTACACTGTTAAAGAAATAGATAACTATGGGTCTTTCCTACCTCCAAAATGCACATTCCTGTTGTCAAAGGAAAACAACTTCAAAAAGATCAACACATGGCAGGTTCAGGTTAAGGCACTTTAATCTTGCAGCAAGGAGACAAAAACGTGCTAATACAGAGTTGTCTAACTAGAATCAGGAAGTGAAGCCATTCTTATACATTTCTTACAAGACATTGCCTACTAAGCTGACGTAATAAATCACAAGTTCTTTCAATATTATTTCATAGCAGCTGTTTGTCCATGATTTTCTGCTGGCACATCAAATTTACAAAAAACTTCCTAAGAAAAACAACATGGCCTTGATGACCACCGGTCAGATACAACTTCTCACTATGCAATGTTGCCATTCAAGGTACTATGGCTAATTCGAGCACAAAGCAAGTACAGATTATAGTTCATTTCTTCAAGCAGTCTTTGTTCACCTGTATCTATCTTTTATGCAGCTGTGCATGTTCTCATAACACGAACAGAGCTGATTGTTCAAGTTCAATAACATTATAGAATACAGTATTGTTCTATTCATTATTTTCCTCACCTAGCAGATAATCACCTGCTTCTCAGTAAATTTCCAAAAGGCATAAACATGAATTTTGCTGTGCTAAAAAATACTAGGTCAGAGAGCATCTTGCAGTTTCAGAAAGCATATTGCAGTTTGAAAAGCATCTTGTAGTTTCATACAAAACTAAGCTGTACATAAAATAGAATGAAATGTGTTAACCCTTTTAGCTTCTAATAAGCATTAAACATATACATTAATACATATTTTTCAAACATTTCCCCCCTGTTAATACTTTTTATTCTATTTTCAAAAGCATAAACAGTTTGCTTCTTCTCCTAACCTCTTTCATTCAGAATTTGCAGTTAAGAGAGTCATTCAGTTTAAACTTATGAAAGTGTTTCATCTTTCAACAGTTCTTCAATTTCAGTACTTTGATACAAAGTCTCCAAAACTGACATGTCTATAAAATCTTTGATTAATCTTTTCATGCAGGGAATACCACAACAAACACACACTCCTATTAGGAGTAATCCCACACAAATGGCAATCAAGATGTTCATTAGGATGCTACCCCACCCCCCAAACAAATTCTGGAAAAAATCCGTCATTGGGTTTGCGCCTGGTTTGGTCATGGCCGACACTTGCTGATTCACCTCAAGATGGTCGTTTATCTCATGCTGGTTGTCAGGAATATACGAACAGAACTCCTCTTTTATTAAAGCGCATGTACCACCTTTCGCTGCTAGGGTGCAGTCGAGAGCCGTGCGGTTTTGAAGCACCACAGTTCTCATAGCGTTCAGTGCATCAGTTACTAATTCGAGAGCAGAAAAAGTTGCATTGCTCATTACCTCGAGAAGTTTGGACAGTTTTCTCAGCTCCCAAATCAATTTTACTGTGCATATGCAGGGGCTATACCTGCCAACAATATAATAGTGTCACTCAAGTCCATGTGTGTCAGTTTATCTTTGTTTTTCATGGAGTTATGGTTTCTCCAGCCTGCTTCAATTCGTTCCACTGGATTCTCAGGTCTCTTGATTGAATTTCCAGGCTTCCTGGTGACCTCTCTGACATTTCAAATTCTTCCCTGAGGCAAAACTGCAGTGTGTCGTATGGCCGGAACCAGGTAACCCAAAAAACAACTGCTGGACCAATTCTCAGGTAACCATTTGTATGCCTTTTTCCTACAAACAAAATAACAATTCTCTACTTTAGTATTAATATATACTTGCCCTGCATGAAACATTTTCTTATCAATGATAGATAGTTATTTAAAAAGAACAGGATTATGTTGTACTTCATCAACCATTTTGTGCACTGATTCAAAATATGAGTCATAGTTTGTATCACAAATATAACCTGCATTATTAGCTTTGGTATAACACTTGTAAGGAACAGTCACATTACAATTGCTCCAACCCACCTCAACAGTACAATTTTTGTAAAAACATACAATTCCCTTTTGTGTAACAGGCAGGTACAATGCTATTTTGTCTTGTGATTTCACAGTTGTAGTATCAATAATCAAATTTTCCCAGGTCTCATTGACCCCTAGGGGGACAGCAGTCATTAACAATCCCCCGTATATTGTTGGTATAGCTGTACAAACCCAACAATTTGAAACATTAAAAGTCTCAGCCTACACATATTTAATTGCTTGGTAAGTGTTAAAGTTCGGATGCCAGTCTATGAGTAACACATCTCGTTTATTCAGTTCAGCTTGTGTGGCTGGAAAAAGGAATGGCCACAGCAAAAAGATTAATGTTATCAGTATAGTTATCAGAATGATCATGCAATACTTCTGAGGTTGTTCTGTATTCCTATTTGCTCTATATCTGGTCATTTTGTTCTTGTGTAACAGTAACAAGTTTTTTGTCCAGTTCAAAGTTTTTAACCAATTTACAGTGTGTCAGATGAATCCAGGACGTTCGCTCTGCGATCTTGACTGCAGTGGGTGTTGACAGTAGCACTTGGTATGGCCCTTCCCACTTCCGTGTCATCCAATTTTTTCTCTTGATGACTTTCACCCAGACCCACGTGGCTGGGACTACTGCTACTTCCGATGGTCTGGTTTGTTCTTTATCTGAAACAGAATTTAACTGCAAAAGTTGTTTATTACTTAAAAGACATCTCATATACTCTGCGAGTGAACTGTTGGCCTCCTGGTCTGCAGGCATGAGAGGTTTCCACTGAGGTATATAGTATGCCCTCCCAAATAATTTTTCAAAAGGAGTCAACCCCTTTGCATTCGGAACAGTTCTCATGCTCAACAGTGCCAGAGGCAGGCAGTACACCCAATTCTTTTGTGTCTCACTAATTAACTTCCTAAGTTTATTTTTCAAAACCACATTATGCCTCTCTACTAGCCCTGCGGATTGTGGATGGTATGCACAATGGTTCTTTAAGGAAATTCCGAAATATCGTCTCAAGTGTTGTATAGTTTGATTTACAAAGTGTGTGCCATTGTCATTTTAGATCTTTTCCGGTATGCCAAATCTAGGAATAATTTCTTTAACAGGACTTTTGCAACAGTAGCTGCATCTGGATTTTTGGTCGGAAAAGCTTCCACCCATTTGGAAAACATATCTATAATGACAAGACAATACTTCTTATTTTCGCACTTGTTCAGTTCTATGAAATCCATACAGATAGTATGGAACGGGTACGGTGGTGCAGGGAAACTCCCTTGCTTAGGCTTCAATGCTCCTTGTGCATGATGTTTATTACAAACATGACATGCCGCACAGAAATTTTTTGTGGAGTTTGTAAATCCATATGTTGTGAACACTCGATTCACTAACTGTACCATCCCCCCTGTTGAGACATGGCACTGCCCATGGCTCAACAAAGCTGCATATCTAAACAAGTTAGACGGCAAAATCGGTTTTCCTTCTTTGGAGATGTACAGCCCTTTTTCAAGAATTGCTCCTCATTTTATCCATTTCTGTTTTTCTACTTTCATAGTAAGTGTCTGCATTGTTTTCAACATTTCTAAATCTAAAATCTCAGAAGGTTGTAATTCCTCACTCAAAAGAAATTCTGAAGCTGAAGCTGCCTGCTTTGCTGCTGTATCAGCTCTCGCATTACCTTTTGAAATCCTATCCTGTTGCTTGGTATGAGCTACACATTTTCAAATAGCTACTTTCTGAGGTAACTGAATAGATTCTAACAAATCTAAAATAAACTGCGCATGATTAATCGGTTTACCAGTAGATGTTATCATTCCTCTATTCTTCCACTGTTGTGCAAAAACATGTACAGTAGAAAAAGTGTACTGGCTGTCAGTAAAAACGTTCACACATTTAACCTTTGCCAAGGTACATGCCCTTGTCAAGGCAATCAATTCTGCTGCTTGTGCAGATAAGTTGTGTGGTAAAGATTTTGCTTCTAAAATCTCAGTATCAGAAACTACTGCATACCCCACTAGGTTCTGCCCTGTAGGACCCCTTCTGCATGAGCTGTCCACGTAATATGTCACCTCGACATCATCCAAGGGAACATCTGTTAGATCCTTTCTAGGCAGTGTCTTTTGCTCAATCTCCTGCAGGCAGCTGTGTGGTGTGCCATCCGCAGGGGTTGGGAGCAAGGTAGACGGATTCAAAGTTGTACATCATTCAATTGTCATATGAGGTTGGCTCAAGAGTATAGTCATACAGGAAAGATGTCTAGCAGGAGAAAGATATGCTACTTTTTCTTGCAGTAAAATAATCGTGACTGCATGAGGCACTCTCAATGTGAGAGGGTGAAATAACACTACTGAAGCTGAAGCCTGCACTGCCATTGCAGCTGCGACTACAGCTTGTACACAGTGGGGCAGGGATCGCACCACTGGGTCCAGCTGTGATGAATAGTAAGCTATGGGGCATTTTGTCCCCATGTTGCTGTGTTAACACTGATGTCATATAACCTTGCTTACAATCTACAGTTTGGAAAAATCGTTTATGATAGTTTGGTAATCCTAAAACTAATGAGGATGCTATCAATTACTTTAGTTTGCAGAAAGCTGATTCTGCTTCTGGTGTCCATTGTAATAAATCTTGTGCTGCCATAGGCTTCCTGTATATCAAGTTGGTCAGTGGAGCAGATTCCAAGGCATAGTTTGGAATCCAACTCCGACAGAAATTAGTCGTACCCAGGAAGGACATCATTTCCTTCTTGGTAGTTGGTTTGGGTGCTTGTAAAATTGCTATTTTCCTATCTTCATCTAATGTTCTGCCTTCTTTGGATATTGCATATCCCAGGTATTTAACCTACTTTCTCCAAAGCTGCAGTTTGTTTTTGTTTACTTTATGTCCTTGAGTGGCTAAAAATTGTAGTAATGCTATAGTATCTTCTCTGCATTCTTGCTGGGTGGGGGCTGCCAGCAGGATGCCGTCTACATAAAGTAAAATCTGACTGCCTCTCAGTGGGCTAAATCCTGCCAAGTTGCTTGCCATCTCTTGTGAGAATATTGTTGGACTTTCACAATATCCCTGTGGTAGCCACGTGTATGTATACCTTTTTCCCTGAAATGTAAATGCAAACCAATGTTGGCTGTCAGGGTGTATTGGTATCGAAAAGACTGTACTGCTAATATCTACCACAGAAAAATACTTCTGTTGAGGCTTCAAATCATTCAATAGGGCGTGTGGATCTGGCGACGTAGGTGTCTAGGTATTACTGCGTCATTTACAGCTTGTAAATCTTGGACCATACACCATTCTCCATTTGCTTTCCTAACAGGAAATAAGGGTGTGTTACATGGTGAATCAGGATATTCTACCAGTACGCCTTCCTTAAGTAAAGCTGCTTTTATAGGTTTGATTCCTACTTCTGCATCTTTCCTTAAGGGTTACTGTCTCTTTTGTGGTCTAAATGCTGATTTTGGCATGATAGTAACTGGTCCTGCTGTACAAATTAGTCCTACATCTGATTTCCCTGTTGACCAGAGAGTTTCTGGTATGCTCTGTAAGGCATTTTCTTCCTCTTCTAGTAAGAGTGCTAATCAGCTGTCCTCGCTAGACTGCAAGTGTACAGCTGGGTGTGTCTGTGTTATCCAATTTAACTTCTGCTTCTGTACTCCCTGTTCTGACAATTCTAACTCCGTCTGTTTTTCCCACTTTGTGACTTTTTGTCCTAGGTTTGCCCATTTCACATTCTTGTCCTTAGTCAAACTAACATGTGGTAATCGATTAGATTTATAGAGTGCAAAGAATTCCTGGGGCAATGAACAGCTAACTACACTGTTCCCTTCTGTGCCCCAGTACAGATTATGTAATACTAATCTGTTTGCATGGTTTCTAAACAGTTCTTGCTCATATTCCTTATCAGGTCCTGGTGTGTTACAATAATACAGAGTACAGTGCATCAAATGCTGTTTATCAGTGTCAAGGGAGGGGGACTTACTGATGGCTACATTCATCAGTTCTTCGGTTACTGCCCCTGGAACAGTCGTGACCAAGTCCTGGCTGTAGCAATAAAATGTTTCGCCCTCTGGTTGCACCACAAAAGTATTCATTTGTCGCTGTGCTTCCATACCCTGCATAGTTGGAACTACTGCTCTGCCAAATATCTGCATAAGATCTCTGCCCAAAAGGTTTACTGGGCATTTCGCAGAAACAACAATTTTGCTTTTCTGGATCATCCCTGAAACAGGGTCAGTTATTGCTATGTTACGGGAGAGTGGCTCCCAATACAGCTGTCCATTAGCTGCTTTCACTAGTATGTAATCAAATGATTCTAAATTTTCTGGTAGTTTGGAAGGATTATCAGGGTCCATGATGCCCCTGAGTCACACAAAAATTTAACTTCCCTCTCCTCTACCAGAAGTGTAACTTCCGGTTTCATGTCTGCCAAATAGATCTCTAGGCTCAATAATGCTAAGTCTAAAATTTCACTTTCTTCACTATCTGCGATTTCTTGCACTTCCTCTATTTCTTCTATCACATCCTCTACTCCCTCTGTCACATTTGCATTTGTCTTTTCTTGGTTATTCCTTTCTAGTGATTCCTGACTATCATATACTCAGTCCTCACCCTCCTTATCTTCCATGGCTACCTTCTTGTTTTGCTTGCAATCTCTTGCTAAATGTCCTTTTTTTCCGCACTTAAAACATTCACCCCTTTTCTTTCTCTCTTCAAACTCCTCTGATCGCTTATCAGATTGTTTGTTTCCTTGGGCATTTTTCTTGCCCTTTTTCCCAGACTGTACTACATAAACTTCTGCTCCATCTTCTACAGAAAATACTTGGGCTTTCTTTTTCTTTTTACTGTTAAAATGCCTTTCGGCATGTCTAGCATATTCAAGTAGTGACTGTAATCTACTTGTATGATGATCTAGCATGTGCTTTGTAATAAAGCTGCTTATAGGCAAAATACTGCCTTTTAAAAATGCATTCTTTAGTTGCTGCTCATACGGGGAATCATGTGTTTGGTCTTCAGGTACCTGCATTCCACAATGGTTATTAAAACACTCTAATAATCTAGCATAATATCTGTCAACAGTTTCACCTTCTTGTTGGATGCATTGATTAATGCAAGTCCAGTCTGCCCTAGGCTTCCATTTCTCAGAGATTCGGTCTGTTAGACCTTTCACTCTGTTATCCAGTTCTGCGTTGCTATGTGGGAGTGGCCTGTGTTCTGCGTCACGGGGATTCCAGTTGCCATTGATCATGTGCCAATCTGGACCTACGATTTGTCTAACTACTTTTTCTACTTCTTCTCCATTTAAATGATAACTTAACCTCATGCCCTGCAAGTCTTCTAAGAATTTTCTAAAATTAACTTTTGGATGGGGAATTCCCTCTGTGGCTTTCCGGATGTCTTCCGGTGTCCACTGTCTATATACTACGAGAGTTGGGTCCTGTCCTTCCTGTCCTGCCTGAAGATGGTACTTCTATGAGCGGACATATCTCTTCTTCACTCATAGCTCATGAATTTTTGTTCATTTGATACAACTCAATATCCCCTCTTAAGTTACGTGTTCAAGACCTAGTCTCGATGGGATCTCTGACAAACGGTTTCTGCTTCGCGGAGACAGACAGGTATAGCGGAGGTGGACCAGCTTGTCCACTCGCTTCATATTCTGGTAAAGGAAGTGGAGGGGGTGGAGGGGCTGATGCTATTACTAAATTATTGTCCTCTTTATCTAGAAACATATCTTTTGAATTATTACTTTTTTGTTCCCTACGGTTTGCTTTCTCAATCCACCTGTGTGCCTGAGGAATGCCTAATTGACGTTGCTTTTTTACCTGACCTTTTGCATCAGTTTTAAGCTGTTTGACGAGTTTAATAAGTGAAGATTTTTCTAATTTGCCATCAAATTCATATTTATTAACCCATTTTGTATAGTATCTAACATTGTCGGCACGCTGTAATTGCATATATTTTGCATCTTCAGTTAACGGTGGCTCTTGGGAACTTTTTGTGCACTTATTTCCCATTTTGTTCTAACTGTAAAAATGTTACATACCCCTTCTTATTTTCACGTGGTACCATGATTTTTCTTTTTCACAGTTTATCTAGAATAACTGCCTTACCTATTCTGTTTCCCTGATCTATGACAAGACTGCAATCTTCCTGTCCCTGACTTGTACAAGACAAATCTCCTGACAGATGATACAAATCATGTCCCTGATCTAAAACAGAAAAAAGGTAAATCTCACCTTTCCTGAGCCTCTGTGATTGATCGTCTGGTTCAATGGAAAACCGTTAACTCATCCTCCAGTCGCAGATCAGAAAAGTGGCTGGCCACTTTTGAACGAGAATTCATTCGGAGGTCTTTCAGAGCAGAAGACCCAATGTGGTCTCTTCCCCGTACGGTTTCATGCCACCTGGCCCATCTGACCTGAGGCAAAGTGAGAGTTTCCAGTCCGAAGGACCAATCTGTCAAAGGAAAAACAACTTCAAAAAGATCAACACACGGCAGGTTCAGGTTAAGGCACTTTAATCTTGCAGCAAGGAGACAAAAACATGCTAATACAGAGTTTGTCTAACTAGAATCAGGAGGTGAAGCCATTCTTATACATTTCTTACAAGACATTGCCTACTAAGCTGATGTAATAAATCACAAGTTCTTTCAATAATATTTCATAGCAGCTGTTTGTCCATGATTTTCTGCTGGCACATGAAGTTTACATAAAACTTCCTAAGAAAAACAACGTGGCCTTGATGACCACCGGTCAGATACAACTTCTCACTATGCAATGTTACCATTCAAGGTACTATGGCTAATTTGAGCACAAAGCAAGTACAGATTATAGTTCATTTCTTCAAGCAGTCTTTGTTCAACTGTATCTATCTTTTCTGCAGATGTGCATGTTCTCATAACATGAACAGAGCTGATTGTTCAAGTTCAATAACATTATAGAATACAGTATTGTTCTATTCATTATTTTCCTCACCTAGCAGATAATCACCTGCTTCTCAGTAAATTTCCAAAAGGCATAAACATGAATTTTGCTGAGATAGCAAATACTAGGTCAGAGGGCATCTTGCAGTTTCAGAAAGCATATTGCAGTTTGAAAAGCATCTTGTAGTTTCATACAAAACTAAGCTGTACATAAAATAAAATGAAATGTGTTAACCCTTTTAGCTTCTAATAAGCATTAAACATATAGATTAATACATATTTTTCTAACACCTGTCCTGCTTTCCCTTTGTTCTTGCCCTTGCTTGCTCCCCATTTCACCACTTTATCTACCCCATTTTCATCACATTAATCTCATGAAAAAAAAAACAAAATCACAAAAAACACACACATGTTGCTGCAAAAGCAATGGATCCCTCCACTTTTTGGGCTCCATGTTTGCACGTAGGTGAGGATTGTGTACCAATGAGCAGCAATGATGAGCAGCAGCAAAATGATGTGATTACCTCTGTGCAATGCCACTTAACCCCGCTGTGTGTTGGCATAGCACTGCGGGGTTAAGTGGCATTGCACAGATTTGATTACCTCTGTGCAATGCCACTTAAACCTGCTGTGCTATGCCAACACACAGCTGCACATGACTATAAAGAATTCATGTTATTGCAGTAACAATGTTTACTGATGGGGCTATCTAACAATATATCACATATTTACAACACAGCTATGTGTTGCCACCTCCCCAGTCACTGCAACCCTGGTGTCTCAGTACTTTTTCCACACACACACACATATATCACCTACATTACAGAAAGTAATATTAAATGTTGTGTGATATGCAGTGCACATCAATCTGGTAACATGCAGAGCTACAACTATTGACCCATAAGCCTAAAAAGCCTATCTGCAAGGTTGGGGAAGGAATCATCATGGACTCGTATCTACAGGGACATAGCTGACCTTCAACACACTTGCTCCACCCATTCTTGTTTTGTCAAGGGCAGTTCTTGTTTATTGAACCTTGTGGGCATCTTTGATACTGACCCCAAAGACCTGGATGAGGGATAACAGGACATACTGCCTATGCTGTGTTATCCAAGGCCTTTGACACTATTTGCCATTCATGTCTCATAGTCAAGATGTCCCATGTGGGAATTACGTCATACAGTACTAGATGGATAGCTAACTGGCTCACTGACAGAACGCGCGCTCTCAATGTTGGGGACTGCATCTTTGCCAGTAGCCAGTTACTATTAGAATACCACAAGGATACATGCTGAGCCAAAACCTGTGTGCAAACTACTTCCCTGATGCACAGGCAATGGTAGATGGCCTGTGCTTTATCAAGTCTGCAGATGATTGTTAACTGGGCACATTAATATAGAATCTCCAAATGATGGTAACATATTATGGAAGGAGCTGCCACACACAAATAATTGTTGCCAAACTCACAGACCAAACCTTAAACCATGCAATAGCTTATTGTCACTTTGGTAATGAAGTACCCCTGCTAATTATGATATACATAGCACCCTTCTAAACTCAAACACAGTGTTGTGAGACTTTGGAACGTATGTTGATAGCAATCTACACTTTCATCACTATGTGTCAATAGTGGTGACGTACACATTTTGCATTATGCACATCAAACATATTGACATCACATCCAAGACTAGGGTGGTCATACATCTGATGTAATCTACACTTATCAGACCACTAATTGAGTACAATGATGAGTACCTCACCAGACACCTGCAGTAATTGGAGAAAACACAGGGTTGTGCCTGAGAGACTCCAGGGCCTTCAAACATAACACACACGGAAAGACTGGCAGACCTGTCAGTGTACTCACTATCATATAGGCTGCTGACAAGTGACCTATGCCTGCCCAACTGAGCAGTCTCAGACATTGTCCTACTGGAAATGCTGCACATCTCCAAATCAAATGGGGAAAGAAAAACTTGCCGCAGGGTTCTCAGCCTAACCTGTGACATAAACAGAACATATGTAAACACCAAAGTCACAAACAAGATGAAAACACCTTGCTCCAGCCCAGAAATCAGTTACAAATAACTGAGAACCGCTCCAATAAAGGTTCTAAGCCTTGTAACAACTCGGCTTCTTCAGAGAATAACATAGTATTACATTAAATTTTTCTTTTAAAGTGATGTCAGGAAAAGGAAGGTGTGTCATAGACAAAGTTAAAAATGCAGCTGTTTGCTACTTAATATGTTTGTTAAAGCGTTCCATTAAAGAAAGATAAAAATACAGTTAAAATTTTTTTATATATAGCTAATGCCCTAAAACACCTATAAATCCACTTTCTTGCTAAGGATACTTTTTAACTCAAAAGAGTAAACATACTCATGAAAGTTATAAAATATAACAGGAAATATATATATAAAATATATATATAAAATGTGTAACAAAATGTATAACAAAAAATATATATATGCTTTAAAAACCTTTTCTTAATACCATAGTATTACATATACATAGAGACATGACTGCATGTAAATAAGTACAGTTGAATATAGGAAAGTTATAGTTGTGAAAATATATTACAATAAATAGTAAGTGTTAAAAAAAATAACTCCTTAATTTCAAAACTGGTAAAATGTTGCAGAGTCAGTCCTAAACTGCCATTCGAGCTCTAAAATTTCCAATAGTAACTTGAAAGGGCCACCTAAACTGGTTGTTTTATCTGGTCAATTGCCATGAATGAAAAACTATGGCCCGGCTGCTCTAAAATATGTTTATTGTTCATTCCGTCTTTCCTATATAGAAGCTTGATATAAACTACGGACTTGCTTTCACAATTGAGGGTTTCCTAATGTCAAACTTTTTTACTGTGAATGTCTGCCTGACCTTATTTTGTGACATCTGTTACAAAAACCACATGGGTACATGCCTAGTCTTTTGTTGTAAAATTTACTTGGTATGTCCCTTTGTAGTAATTCTTTCAAGTTATTATTCCTTCTAAAAACAAATGCGGAACCTGACCAAATTTTTTAATTAAAATAGGCTGAGTATAAAGTAAAGTCCCATTTTTTCCTTAATTATAGCTGATATTGGCCTGAGTCAAAACTATAATGAAGTGACATAGAAAGTGTGGATCAGAGGGGTTTATAGACCCCAATGAATTACCCACAGATGTTGGATTTGTCAAATAGATGTAAGGGACTAGAATTATCCATAAGATTGTTCATAGCTATTATAGGCAGAATTGGGCTATAAAACCATTAATTCTAAAAATGTTTTTATTTTCTTTTCAAAAACCAAATAAGCAAATCAATCCGTCTCCTCATAAAATATTTCCATTGTACTAGACATTCTTGCAGCCCTAACAAGCTGTCCCTTAACTACAGCTTTTTTCTGTTTCATAGGGTGATGACTTAAAAAATGCAAGAATGAATTACTGTGTATCCTTGAGACAAAAGAGCAAGTGTCAAAATCCTTAGTCAATTTAACATCCAAATACATAAACAGAACATGCTGGGGAGACAGATAAATCCCTCAATGACTTACACTTCTCTGTAACAGGTTCCCACTGCATGTGAATCAGTGCTCCTCAATGACCCTGCTCAAGCGCAACCTTGACTACTGGCTGGGTGATTGTAAAGTCACGTCTGGGGAGGCATCTATGTTTGTCATGGTTAGGGCCAGTTGGTGCTGCTCACAAACTCGCTCTGCTAATAACCATCCAACTATGCTCAATAAGAGTACTTGTATTTTTACACAACTAGGCTTCTAAACACCATATGCCCATTAGAGCAGTGGCCTTCTATGTACATATGAAGCAATGCACCTCTGAAGGTCTCACAGCATTTTGTTTCCCACATTATCTGCTGATGTCATCTACTTATGTTCACCTGCAGTCTTACGAAAGTCAGACTTATAGATAGACCAAACGCAAACTAAGAAAGAGAAATGGATCCAAAATAGTAGGATGGTAAAAAAATATTAATCCAGCACTCTCAGGACAACTAAAAGTTTAATAAATGAAGCGCTTTTCGTCTGCTGACATGAGCAGACTTCTTCAGACATTACAAAATTGTGTGTTTAAAAACTTAAATAGTACCAGGACCTTCGTTGGTGGACATATTAACCAATCAACCAAAAGGTAACCTGAATTTAAAAGTTAAACATGATCTTCGGTGGCAGATTAGACTAAATGCCTATGCTTTACCCGGGCTGAATGACGGCTGCTCTATTAGCAGCCTTTTAAAGTTGAAAAATCTATCTAGATAACATATTAACTTGTTTCTTTTTTACTTTTATGTTTATTTTATACATTATGTGTAATTAATACTTAATCTCAGCTAAGAGTGGTGAACAGGTTATCCATGATTCACAATTATTGTATTGTCTTTTAGCCTTGTATGAATCACCTTTATGGTGATTTTATTAGCAACGTGATCATGTTTAACTTTTAAATTCAGGTTACCTTTTGGTTGATTGGTTAATATGTCCACCAACGAAGGTCCTGGTACTATTTAAGTTTTTAAAACACAATTTTGTAATGTCTGAAGAAGTCTGCTCATGTCAGCAGACGAAAAGCGCTTCATTTATTAAACTTTTAGTTGTCTTGAGAGTGCTGGATTAATATTTTTTTGCCATCCTACTATTTTGAAAGTCAGACTTATGTTGTGGTGCTTGTGTAATGTACTGTGTTCTGTAGTCAGTGCACTTTGATAGATAGAGGTTCTCTTCTCATTGCTAACAACTGGACGTGCATGTGACTGTGTCTAGCCAAAAGAGGAGAAGTGTGTATCCTATAGTTACTGCTCCAATCCCGTGGATTAGCAGTATTTTGATGCCTACACATCCATTTTTTGCAGGCCTCCCAAGTTCTTCTCTCCAACATGCACTGATAATGTCATCTACTGTAAGTTGACCTGCAGCCGTAAGAAAATTGGACTTATGCGATAGTGCTTGCATAAAGTACTGAGTTCTGTAGCCTATATACTCACATAGGTAGGGGGTTCTGTTCTCACTGCAGGTGTGTGTGTGTGCGCATGCATGTCTATCCAGAAGAGCAGAAGTGTATATCCTGCATTTACTGCTCCAATCCCATGAATTGACAGTATTTTGGTACTTACACAAGCCTACAGATCCATTTCATGCAGGCCTCCCAACTTCTTCTTTCCAACATGCACTGCTGGTATCATCCACTATAATAAGTTGACCTGCAGCCGTATAAAAATCAGACTTGTGCCATGGCACTTGTGTAAAGTACTATGTTCTGTAGTCAGGTAGGGGTTCTTTTCTCACTGCAGTGTTTGTGTTTGACCTGTTGCTTGACCTTACAGAGAGCATCTTACACCAGTATGTGAGAACTGTTATATTCTCCTCAACAGACACTGCTGATGTCATCAGCTATAAAGTGTTGTCTGAGACACTCTAAGCTGGACTTGAGCTTTGGCGTTCAGATAAAGTGCTATGTTCTGTAGTCTGTGTACTTAGGTAGGGATTCCATTCTCACTGCAGTCAACTGTGTGTGTGTTTGTGCACTTGTTTGACAGTAGATAGAGCTTTTTATAACAGCATGTGGGACATTGCTTTTACCATCTTCCTCTCAACAGACTCTTTTGGTTTGCGGATGTGCAGTATACACATCAAAACAGGGTCAGAGATGTCCTGTAGTCCAGGCACAAGTCACCTCATCTTTCACAATACAGACTTCAGGAATAAGGCTTTCAGTATATGCATGTACATTATGGTATGGCTTGTAAGAACTGTATTTTCTTGGTGTGCAAACCCTATGATCTGTCCAGCTGCTGCAGGTGTCTGGTCTGGTACATGCAAAAGGAAGCATTATACTGTATTAGTGTTCAGATGAGGTTTGATTATAGTGTATTATATCCTCAGATCTGGATACAAGGTCCTGAATTCTGAGGTGCATGATGTAGCCTTTCCATAACAGTATGGACCCTTGGTCGATGTTCAATTTGCTATCTATATGCATTCTTAATTCTTGCACCACTGGCTTCAGCATGGGGGGAGCATTGTCAATGGTGTATTTACCAGGGAATTCCACTTTGCATAAGGCACAAATCCTGAAACATTCTATATTTATTATTAGACCATATGGCTTTGGCACCAATCATTTGTGTTAGCCCCTCTTGTACTATAGTCACATTATTGGTGCATTCAATGATTGCAACTGATACACATGAATCAGCAAACTTGGTAAGCTGCAGGTTGTATTTTGTAGTGTGGACTGTTCAGAAATAGATTCAAAACAGTGTAGGGCCCAGCACAGATCTTTAGGGTACACCAGTGGTGACAGCTGCAATGGTAGAGGTTGAATCACCAATGTTCACAGTATGTGGTCTGTTGGTTAAGACACTGATTAACCATCAAGTGACATAAGTGTTAATCCCCAGCTGGTAGAGTTTGTCAATGATACCCAAGAGGGGGGATTGTGTCAAAACCTTAGGACAGATCAAGATAGGCAGTCTGAACTGTGTTACCTTCATGCAGGCCTATCACACAGAGACAATGGGCTGTAGCAACATCACAGATCACCTATAGCATGACTCAGAACATACACCTACCTGACTCAGTGTGATACACACTTCAACACACCCTCCAGATGGACCATTTTCCAGTATAAGGGTGTACATCAACATGCATCCATCTGAGTGGACTGGGGACAGTCTCTAATGCATGCATATATAGACACATCCTGACTCTCCTGATCTGTTCGGTAGATGAACATGTCATCATGGATCATCTCTAAATGGACACTAGTAGTATCCCGGCTGTATACAACATATATGTGTAAGTTTTTGATGCTACAGCTATGTCTGTTGCATCTGTCAGACATCCTCAATGAGTATCATTCTGTATGACTTGAAATGGCCAAGGCAGTCGACAGGAGTCCACATTGTGGCATTCACTCCACAATGACAGATGTGGCCATCAACACCCATATCACTGAGTGGGTAGAACAGTGGATCAAATATGTGGTATCTAAATATGTAGAAATGTATGAAGTGACCTGTATCTTGTGTCCAGTGATCAAGTGTGTACATCAGGGATGGCTGCTAGGCCCTTTTCTGTCCATGACTGAAATTATAGATGTCAAGAATGACAAACCAATCATGTGTCCCAACAGCTGTCTAGATGACTACAGACTGTGGGCAATCTTTGTCTCCAGCTGTGATATTGGTATAATACAGACAGTAACAACACACATCAAAGATTGCTGCCACAGCCATGACAACACATAAGCCGAAAAAAAGTTGGGATTTGTTTCATTATGCAAACAAATGCACAAACCAAGGATCATGTAGACATCATACCCTATTAGGAGACCTGTTGTTATGTGGCCTGTGGCTTAGGATATATTATATGTGGAATGTCCACCAGCATGTGTCCACATTGAGTACCCCCTTGTATGTAACACAACTACTGAGTATGTGTAGGGCATCCACATGACAGGTCATAATACCTTCATAGTTCACAACCTTCACCACACCAATACCTGAGTACAATGTGCCCTTCCTCGTGTCCCTCCATACATCTTCCCATGATTTGTAACTGACGTGTACTACCTGTCACTGTTAGTTGTCACACATCTATTTGTGCATACCTAGGTTTCAGTTTTGTTGCATAAACATTACTGTTCGATGGCATGGAAACCCATCAAGGTCTAATTCCACATGCATGCATGATATCTGTTTCGATGATGTACTCATGATATACATAGTTGTTTAATGACATTGATGGCATGGTTTACATTTGTGACAGTGCAGATTGTATAAAACAAAAATGAGGCAAAAAAATGGAAACAAACTTTTTTGTATGTTAGTGCTTTCGCCAAGTTTAATAACTCAACTTCTGCAGATAAACAGAACAACCATATCAGATACACTTAAATACAAAATACAAAATCACATGATCAGGGGTAAAAGTCACATGGCTAAGCAATGTTAAACTTTTAAAGTGACCACATTACTTTTCTGAGAAAAAAAAATTGAATGCATATAAAGTCATTTAAAAAACATTTAAAATACTATCCGCCCTCTGAAAAGCATTCATCATCCTCATTTTTTAAAACATACACAACCAACAAACACAAATAATATAAAATTATAAACTATTTAATGAGTCAAACTCATCAGTTTCAGCATGCAGACTATAGAACACAGATCATTTAATCCTGGTTGATTATAGGCATGTGTTCTAATCTGTCAAAGTAATTTGCGCTGCTCAAGTCTTAGGTTATGTGAACCTCCCTTTCATCATACTCAACCTGATCTATCACTCTGAATAAAAATGAGTGGCCTGGCTGATTGTTCACATGTTTAGCTAAAGCACTTTCCAACTTCCCTTTTCTAATATTATATAGGTGTTCATACACACGCTCTCTTAATTTACAGTCAGTCTTGCTTATGTAAAAACTAGGACAAGACCGGCACTGGGCTAAATACACCACTCTACTAGAATTACAGTTGTACTTGCACTTACAAGCATACTTTCTCCCATTCAATGTGTATTTATAACCCACATCCATATGCTTACAATAGGCACAGGCCTCACATTTAAACATACCTTATTGCCTTGTCAGTCCCAAATGTTTAAATTCTAAAAGTCTCTAAAAGTTTGTCTCCTCACACCTCCTGCTATGTTTGTGTCAGGACAGTGTGGTTGATTACTTACACTCATATATTGCCGACATTTCCTAATACTTGTAGAAGTATGTTGATGCAGAATCATCTATGCTCACTCAGAAACACATATGTTGTGTTAGCGACATGGGTATTACTTGAGGTATTATCCTGATATTGTTTATGATTGTGAGTAATTGTTTTACTGTTGGCCATGAGCCTGTATCTGTGTCCTACTTTCTGGAAGCCCCTGCTGACAATACAGGCATACTCAGGCATATCAAGTTTGCACAGCTTCACAATATGCACCCAACCCCAGTTATATTTAACATCCATGATACATGTCATCTCCATTGTTCATGTTTGGATGCTTATATCACACAGACATCCTCCACTGTTATGTCACCTTGTTTGACAGTCACATCATATACATTTTTCACTGTGCAGTCCATACTGTGCCATATGAAGATGTGATTACTGTTCCTGCTGCAACTATCTTCCTTTTACCTTTCCTCATGTGCGGTACATTGCAATGTTTCTCCTGTCCTCATTCCCAGTGTTCATCTCTGAACTTCATCTGTGTCCCTATTTAATAAACACACTTTCCATGACTGTTTCTTATAAATGGCAGTTCATGCACTCTTACAGATCATCGACACAACTTGTACAGACTGTCTGGAATGGGATTCCACAATGCTCAGCACTATATACACTGTCCTGTCCTCGCAACATAATACATGAATATGTGAAAAATCCTGGTGGTCTTCATGGCATTCCATGAAATCTCGCTAGACCAGTATGCTGGAGTGTACACATACACTGTCCTGTCCTGTCCACGCAAGCATAATACATTAATATATGAAAAACCCTGGTGGTCCCCGTGGCATTCTGTACAATCCCATGAACCCAGTATGCTGGAGTGTACACATACACTGTCCTATCCCCATAACATAATACATGAATATGTGAAAAATCCTGGTGATCCTTGTGGCATTCCTTGCAATCTTACTAACCCAGTTTGCTATACTGTAACTAAGTTGACTATCTGTGTTGCTTTACATGGTTTCCTGGCCACCACAAAACTCTGCTTACATTTGAAGGTGAGCCACAGCATGAATATTCATTAAGCATTGCTGCTCACTGCTCAAATGTGGAAACTCCATGTAGGTTTTAATGAAGCCCAGGGACTGTATATACAGAGCAATGGTATTGTATATCCAGTTATTATGCCTTATGATGATGATATTATTCTTACGGCTAAGGAAAGTGAAGTGATGGAGCAAGTGATCATTAATGTAAATAACAGTTTACAAAATATACAATTATCAATAAAGAAATAAGTAAAGTATTTGGGTCAAAGGAGAAGGTGAAAGGAATTAAGTGTGGAATAAAAGAAATGTCTGTCTTAGGAATACAATTTGGTACATTAAGTGTGATTAAGGAATAATGGATGAAAATCTTGCAGAAACTAAGGGATATTAGCATTGAATGGAGTAGATATACCCTGGGATTCAATAAACTCCATGCAAGAATAGCAGTATTCTTCATGGAGTGGTTTGTGTCCATACAGCACAGCAGCGCGCCTTGCATATTCATGAAGGCTCGCTGCTGTTTACCTATATAGACATGAATCATGAAGGAGTGCAGGGAGCATGTTCAAGTAGTGCATGGACATTGAACATGCTCACTGCACTCAGAAAGTGCCATAGGGCACTTTCTAATAGGATCTGGCATAATATTACAGAATTACTCTAATATTCTGCCCGTATTTCAGTGTCTGCGGACACTGAAATAAAATAAATGATCATTTCAGTGTCTGCAGACACTGAGATACACACAGCATCAGGAAAGCAATGCAGCTGGTGTGTGACAGAGTCTGTGACACACCCCTTGCATTGCAAAAGTGCCGTATGACACCTCTGCAACCTGCTAAAGCAGGAAATGTGTGCAACTGCACAAATAATGGGGGATAAGTCCCTGAAAAAGGACACAACATACACATTGCCCTCACAAACTTAGAAAGTTGATAGAAAACAGGTCATGCATTGGCATGAATCACCGAAGGATAGAAGTCTGAAAGCAAATGTATGCCAAAATTCCCTGACAGCATTCCATGTGGACAAAGGCACAGATAATGGGGTTAAAAACAATAAAATAGGGACACGTCTGAAAAATTACCCTCACACATTTGGAAAGTTAATAGAAAACAGGATATGTATTAGCAGGAGTCTCTGAAGGATAGAAGCTTGAAAGCCAAATGAATACCATTATTTCCCGATTGCAGTCCTCAATGACTTGAAAGAACACCACAATACTCACTTATATAATATAATAATAAATAATATTATATATTTTTTTTCTAGGCTAAAGAATGTTTAAGCGTAGCTAAGCATGTGTGCACATTATGGCCCACCACTTACCATAGCTTAAACATCCCATAGGAGATAAATACAAATATACAGGTGAAACTTCCAAACTGAGATAGTGTAATGGTTAGAGTCCTGGCTTTACATGCAGGTGATCATGGTTCGATTATGAAGAAAAGCAACTTACTTTTCTCTGGAAAGTAGTGTTAAAATTATTTTTGTAAACTTAAATTATGTAGCAACTGTTTTTTGACAACCAGGGTAGTGTAGCCGGTGTACAATGTAAGTGTGAGTGCATATAACATGTGAAACCACACGTGCCCCATACAGTATAGATACACCGCTTGCCAATGTAAGGAAAGCACATAGAGGGATGTCATGTAAAGTATATGATATACACTTAATAAATGAAATCAGTCCTCTGATATATTTAAAAGGTTAAAAGTGAGCAATGCTTAGAAATGCCCAGCTATGCTTAACAGGTGTAACTATTGCTAAGATATGATTATTAAGCAGCACATAGCTCAGCTAAGTGGATTTGCACACAGGTAAACACAATCCAACAGCTTCTCCTTTAAGCAGTGTTAAAACTGGCTCAGCAGATTTGCACACTGCTTAGCAGTGCTTAGCTTTTTTACAATAGTCCAAAGACAGAAAAAGGTGGGAATATCACACTATTTGAATGGCACAGGCGGGAATACAACCATAATCTGTTATAGCCCATCTGTGCAGATACAATGGCTGGCATTGGAGAGGGAGTGCACTCTCGGGTGCAATGCTGGATCATTTGGGAGTCCAGGTGTGTGGCTGGACTCCTTGTTAAAAACCATGAGGAGAGACTGAGGTAGGGCCAGTACCATGGCTCCTAATAAAAATTGGAGGTCTGGAATCATCTCGCATGTGACCTCACCAGTGATACTGGCATCCCCCGAACTGGTGAGTAGGTACGGAACCACTATGCAGACCTAAAGTGCAGCAAGGGGGTACTCTTGGACCAGTGGATCCAAGATGGATGGGCCAAGAATGCTCCAGTGGTGTGTTAGTATCACTATGAAGTATTTTGTAGGAAATACTAGCCTGAGAATGTGATAGACAGATATGCATAATGTGTGATATTCTCCCCTACAGCTGCAGCAGGGGCTAGTAACATCGAAGCCCATGGTGACAGACTGCTGAGGCTGTTCTGACAGGCTGGTGAGTACAAATTGATTTTGCAGTATTTGGTTAAAATAGCTAAGAAGGAGCACATTGCTTACTGCTAGTAGGTATACTGTTACTGTGTGAACTGAATAAATAAAAAAGTATGACTGCCGAATACTGAAGTCCAATAAAGACCTTTAAAAAAACTGTTGTGTTTATTCTGGTTTGTTGTTGTACAAATATATAGAATGTATACATGTTCTTCACAGCAAATATGGCTGTGACAGCAAACATTAACTGAGGTGTATCTGTGAACAAGCTGTTAGGAGAAACCATAGATGGTGTAGCTGTAAAATGAGATATAAATGAAATGTGAAATATATACTGCACTAAGCTCTGAACCCTGAATAGTAATATGTCAAGTTTCAAAGAGTGTTACATCCAGCATTGCCTTGTGTTAACATTTGCTTTCCAGGTTGCAGTAATCCAAATGAATAATGCACAGTACAATAACTATCTGTCAAGCATGCATCACAGAATTAAAGTTTAG
>NC_056729.1:1306755004-1306765004 GCF_019279795.1 Protopterus annectens
CCAAGAGCATTACCTGCAAAAGGCTAGATGCTGCCTATGCAAAACAGTTGTATACCCTACATCCTTGAGAGAGAGAAAGAGAGAGACAGACAGACAGACAAAGGAAGCAAGCAACACATATTGGAATAAAACCAACCATACTTGGAAAACAAAAGGTATGTCAAACATGTAAGTATGTAATGGAATGCAGTAGGGGGTATGTAATAATGGGAAATAGGAAGTTCAACAAATATGTCTCAACAAGACTTGCTGTACCAATATATTGCTGATCAGAACCTATAGCCATAGCAACTGGGTCTGTCTGCAGTGACACAGATCACAGCTCAGGCCCCTGAGTCACCCCAGGAAAGGATAGCTCACATATGACTACTACTGGAGTGTGTGTTGAACAATACCGACTGTGACACTGCTAGACCAGCTACTGGGATGTTGTAGACATCCATATGTTAATTGTAAATACAACTATGATATACATGTTTGTCTCAGAAATGTGAGAGACCTATACAGGGTATTTGCATAGTGAACTACTGTTGCAGATGTGTGTGTTGAACTGCATGTGATATACTGAGCTCATAGGTTGGTACTAGGCTATCAGCCCTAGGGCCTATACAAGCCTAGCCATAACAATTCCCTGGCTATTTTTTCCCACACTATTTTCTTCCCTGGACCCCTGTCTAGCAGGGCGACTGATGTGATCCCTGGGGTGAATTTCTTTTCTCCCATCCAATCGTCAAGGTTCCTTTTGAAGAGGGCCAAAGAGGCACTCTGCTTGACATGTATGGGCAGTCTGTTCCAGAGTCTGGGGAGTCTCTGGGTCAGGAACCTATCCCTCCAGCATGTTTTGTTTATTGCGATGACAAGGTTTAGATCCCTGGAGCATGTGGCTCTGAGAGATTGGGATTTCTTTAAGTGTAGCATGTCCAATAGCTCTGGGTTTGACATGGCCTTGTATGTTAAGCAGAGATCGCCTCTGTGTAGACGATATGTGACAGAGTATAGCTGGAGTTTTTTAAGGTGTTCAGTGTAGGGCATCTGCTTTAGGCCTGTGATTCTTTTAGTGAGGTATTTCTGCGGCCTTTTGAGCTGTTGCAGATGTCTTGAGAGGTACATACCAAATGGGGTGTTTTATTCTATAATGGGTCTAATGAGGGATGAGTACAGTGGGACAGTGACCTCCTTTCTTCTAGATGAAAAGCCCTTAGTGATGAGGTGTACAACATAGAAGGATTTCCTGACTGTTGTGGCAATGTGGTTATCGAAGGTGAGACCACTGTCCACCTGTGTCCCTATGTCTCTTATCACACTTTCAGTGTTTAGTGTACTGCCACCTATGTGGTAATTCACGGGTACATGTTTTTTCCCAAAAGGGATAACTATACATTTCTTGGCATTGAGCTTGAGCCCATGGCTCTGGCACCAAGCATCTGCTTCTGTAAGGCCCTTTTGTAGAGTATCCACATCATTTGGGGATTCAGTAATGGCTCCCAGTTTGCAGTCATCTGCAAACGTTGTTAGCCAGAGTCTCTTAGTGTTGGCCTGTACTTCAGAGAAGTAGATGGCAAACAAGGGCGGTCCCAGGACTGAACCCTGAGGTACTCCACTTGTCACTTGTCTGGAGCTGAATTTGGAGTCGGCTACTTTTACAGTGTGGATTTTGTCAGTAAGCCAGTTGGCAACCCATTGGGTGACATAAGGATTAATGCCCAGCTTAGTAAGTTTATCTATGATTCCAGAGTGGGGGATGGTGTCAAAGGCCTTGGCGAGGTCTAGATAGTCTGTGAGGACCACCTTACCCTTGTCCATGGTTCTGGAGACTGATTCGAAGAAGTCAATCAGGTTCAGGAGACAAGATTGTCCCTTCACTAACCCAAACTGGGTGGGGTCCAGTGTTTGAAGGTTGCCAATGTCTGTTTATAAGTTCCATGATAATATGCTCCATGGCCTTGCAGATAAGGTTTGTCAGATTGATGGGACGGTAGTTTCTGGGATCTAAGGTGGATTCTCCCCTTGTGGAGTGGGATAACTGTAGCTCTGCACCACTCAGTAGGCACGAAACCTGAGGTGAGGCTATGATTAAACATGACACTTAGGTGAGGTGCCAGTTCATATTGTAGTTCATGTAGTACACAGCCTGGGATGTCATCTGGTCCCATGGATGCTGTATTCTTAGCTTTGGAGAGTGCGTTTTTTACCTGTGTGGCCATTATTACCAGAATTTGGCAATCTTCCGGTATTGAGATGGGCCATTTTGGGGGTGAGAGGGGGTTGAAGTTGGCACTAAATTGATCTGCCAGGATATTGGCAATATCCTTGGGATCAGTATATTTAATGCCATTCTGTTTTAGTGCAGAGCAGATCTGAGCATTGCCATTTAGATTCTTGACATAGTTATAGAATGCCTTGTGGTTGTCTTTGGAATCTTTGGCAATTTTATTTTCGTAACTAGCTTTGGAGGATTTTATGAGGGATCTCAGTTTCTTACTGAGGCTGGTAAGGGAGTTTTTTGCATCCTGGGATTTTCCTCTTTTCTGCCTTTTCTTCCTTTTGTTGTAAAGTTTGTTTATGGCAGGGGACCACCAGCTTGGCTTCCTTTGTTTGGAGTAGAGCATCTTGGTTCTATTTGGGAAGGCACAATTCATGCATGAGTGGATGTGCTCATCCAGTGCCTTAGTGTAGGATTCAGCAGTCAAACTTTCAGTTCCCATCTGCATGGGTGTCATGACGTTTGTCAGTTCTGACTTAAGTAGCATGAAGTTGTTATGCACATTGACCATATGTGTGCCTCATATTTGTCGTCATTTAGTCATAGAGTTGTGTTTTGTCTGGCAAATCATTGGCAACCTGTGAAGACTAACATTACAACATCTCCTTCTCTTTCTTTTGGCTGTTCCCATTAGGGGTCACCACAGCAGATCATCTGTCTCTGTTTCCTCCTGTCCTCTTCATTTTGCTCTATCACACCAACCACTTGCATGTCCTCTATCACCACATAGACAGGACCCAGGAAGTTAGAATTGGGGAGTCCACCTCTACAAAGAGTCCAGTCGCAAGTGGAGTCCCTCAGGGATCAGTCCTTGGACTGGTCCTTTTTAGCATTTACTTCTCAGAAGTTAAGGCATATGTCAGTGGTCTCTAGCTGACTAAATTTACAGATGATTGCAAATTAGGAGCAGCCATTGAATCTCACACTGACACAAATGTTCTCCAGGAGTGGCTGACACAGACAAATAACTGATGTCAGAGCCATGGACTAAAAATAAATGCCAAAAAATGTATAATAGTATCCTTTTGGAAGACATCCATCCCTGCTAACTATCATATTGACAACATAACCCTTAGAGGTGATCCAGGAGTCAAGGACTTAGGGACACACATAGATAGTAATCTAGCCTTTGATCATCATGTGTCTACAGTGGTGAGGAAATCGTTCTATGTTGCGCAAGTTTTCTATTTTTTCCCAGCTGCCAGTGATTGGGAGTTCAGTGTATGGGCCCACAGGGCTAGACTGGAGAGACTGAAGGGATCAAGTGGTATGTATGCAGCAGAAGAAAAGTGTTAGTGTAGCATTAACAGATAAAGATAGCTTTTTTGGTATTTTATAGTTGTATTGAATTAAGCATGCATATCCCAATTGCAAATGCAAGTATGCATGCATTAGTCTGTAACACAAACCAACTGTAAAAGTCAGTATTAGACTTTAGTCAGAGGTTGTGAATTTAAACACCACAATTCACAACTATACCATACGGTTATTTCTTCAATAATATTTATATTAAATAAAAATCTTTACACCAGTGGTACAAATGCCCTGCTCTAAACTGTAATCTGTATAACTGGTACATACATATATGCAATATATGCACATTTCAAAGATTACTTTATCTGTAGCATAGTGTGTATCTGTTAAGAGGTAGAGTTTTATAATTGCATTAATGCATTGTATGTCACATATGATGGTACTAATCTTATCTCTTTTTTTCTTAACCCAACCATTATCTTGCTTTTTTCCTTATTATTATTTTATTTTTAAAAATAATAAGGAGCCAAACAAGGAGAGGAGGGGGAAGGCATGGCCAAAGGCAGGAAGAGAGGAGAAAGGCTAGGACTGTGGTAGTGAGGGTTGGAACTTTGAATGTTGGCAGTATGACTGGTATAGGGAGAGAGCTAGCAAATACGATGGACAGAAGGAAGGTTGGTATATTGTGTGTACAAGAGGCCAGATGGAAGGGGAGTAAGGCTAGGTGTATCGGAGGTGGGTTCAAATTGTTTTATCATGGTGTGGATGGGAGGAGAAATGGTGTAGGAGTTATCCTGAAGGCACAGTATGCTAAGAGTGTTTTGGAGGTGAAAAGCGTGTCGGATAGAGTGATGTTTATGAAGCTGGAAATTGATGGTGTAATGATGAATGTTGTTAGTGCATATGCTCCACAAGTTGGGTGTGCAATGGACAAGAAAGTAAAATTTTGGAGTTAGTTGGATGAAGTGGTGATGACTGTACCCAAGGGTGAAAGAGTGGTTATTGGAGCAGACTTCAATGGGCATGTTGGTGAAGGGAACAGAGGGGATGAGGAAGTGATGGGAAGGTATGGTGTTAAACAAAGGAATGCAGAAGGTCAGATGGTAGTGGATTTTGTGAAAAGGATGGCCATGGCTGTAGTGAATACATATTTTAACAACAGGGAGGAGCATAGGGTGACATACAAGAGTGGAGGAAGATGCACACAGGTGGATCATATCTTATGTAGGAGGGCCAGTTTAAAGGAGATTGGAGACTGTAAAGTGGTGACTGGGGAAAGTATAGTTAGGCAGCATAGGATGGTGATTTGTAAGATGACGGTGATCAAGAAGAGGAGGAGGGCAGCACCAAGGATCAAATGATGGAAATTGAAAAAAGGGTAATTGTGAGGTGGAGTTCAGGAATGAGTTAAGGTAGTGAAGAGTTACCAAATAGCTTGGTAACTAATCCAGAGCTAGTAAGGGTGACGGCTAGAAAGATGCTTGGTATGACATCTGGACAGAGGAAGGATGACAAGGAGACATGGTGGTGGAATGAGGAAGTACACGAGAGTATACAGAGAAAGAGGTTGGCAAATATGAAGTGGGATTGTCAGAGAGATGAAGAAAGTAGACAGGAGTATAAGGAGATGAGGTGTATGTCAAAAAGAGAGGTGGTGAAGGGTAGGGATAAGGCATATGAAGAGTTGTATGAAAGGTTGGACACTAAGGAGGGAGAAAAGGACCTGTACCAATTGGCTAGACAGAGGGACAGAGGTAGGAAAGATGTGCAGCAGGTAAAGGTGATAAGGATAATAACAGAAACATACTTACAAGCAAGGAGAGTGTGTTGAGCAGATGGAAAGAGAACTTTGAGGGGTTGATGGATGAAGAGAATGAGAGGGAGAGAAGGTTGGATAATGTGGGGATAATGAATCATGAAGTGCAATGGATTAGCAAGGAGGAAGTAAGGATAGCTATGAAGAGGATGAAGAAGGGAAAGGCTGTTGGTCCAGATGACATACCTGTGGAAGCATGGAGGAGTTTAGGTGAAATGGCAGTGGAGTTTTTAACCAGATTGTTTAATGAAATTTTGGAAAGTGAGTGGATGTCTGAGGAATGAAGAAAAAGTGTTTTGGTACTGATTTTTAGAATAAGGGTGATGTGCAGAGCTGTAGTAACTACAGAGGGATTAACTTGATCAGTCACAGCATGAAGTTATGGGAAAGAGTAGTGGAAGCTAGGTTAAGAAGGGACGTGATGATTAGTGATCAGCAGTATGGTTTCATGCCGGGAAAAAGCACTACAGATGCAATATTTGCTCTGAGAGTGTTGATGGAGAAGTACAGAGAAGGTCAGAAGGAGTCGCATTGTGTTTTTCTAGACTTAGAGAAAGCATATGACAGGGTGCCTAGAGAGGAGTTGTGGTATTATATGAGAAAGTCGGGAATGTCAGAAAAGTATGTAAGAGTGGTACAAGATATGTACGAGGATAGTGTGACAGCTGTGAGGTCTGTGGTGGGAGTGACGGATGCATTTAAGGTGGAGGTGGGGTTACATCAAGGATCAGCTCTGAGCCCTTTCTTATTTGCAATGGTGATGAACACGTTGATAGACGAGATCAGACAGGAGTCCCCCTGGGCTATGATATTTGCAGATAACATTGTGATCTGTAGTGAGAGTAGGGAACAGGTGGAAGAGACCCTGGAGAGATGGAGATATGCTCTAGAGAGAACAGGAATGAAGGTCAGCAGGACTAAGACAGAATATATGTGTGTAAATGAGAGGGAGGATAGAGGAATGGTGAGGATGCAAGGAGTAGAGGTGGCAAAGGTGGATGAGTTTAAATACTTGGGATCAATAGTTCAGAGTAATAGTGAGTGTGGAAGAGAGGTGAAGAAGAGAGTACAGGCAAGATGGAGTGGGTGGAGAAGAGTGTCAGGAGTGATTTGTGACAGTCGGGTACCAGTAACAGTGAAAGAGAAGGTCTACAAGAAGGTAGTGAGACCAACTATGTTATATGGGTTGGAGACAGTGGCATTGACAAAAAGGCAGGAGTTAGAGCTGGATGTGGCACAGTTAAAGATGTTAAGATTTACAATGGGTGTATCGAGGGTGGACAGGCTTAGGAATAAGTATATTAGAGGGTCAGCCCAGGTTAGAAGTTTTGGAGACAAAGCCAGAGAGACAAGGTTACGTTGGTTTGGACATGTGCTGAGGAGGGACACTGAGTATATTGGGAAAAAGATGCTAAGGATGAAGCTACCAGGTAACAGGAAAAGGGGAAGGCCTAAGATAAGGTTTATGGATGTGGTGAGAGAGGACATGCAGGTGGTTGGTGTGGCAGAGCAAGATGCAGAGGACAAGAAGAAATGGAAACAGATGATCCACTGTGGTGACCCCTAACGGGAACAGCCAAAAGAAGATGATGATTATTTTATTTTTAAAAATGTTTTATTACTATTTTATTTTATATATAGAAATATGTTTATTTTATTTCATAAATAATTTTTTTATTTTATTTGTGTTTTATTTTATAAATATTTTTCATTTTATTTTTTATTTTATTTGATTTATTTTTTATTTATCTTTTTATTTTTAGTATGCATCACAAAATATGTCCCTGTCATCCATGTGTATCACATGCCCAAAGAACAGTGAGGTAGGCCAGCCCCACTGGTTCCACCTTCCCCCATTCCACCGGCTGCAGCACCGATGTCCAGCACTCCTGGGAGCCAATCTGGCAGCACTCCATCTGTTGCCCTTGCCCTACCTGCACCATCAGGTAGTTCTGCCCAGAGGCTAATCCAGAGGTGCCCTCCAGAAGCAGTGGCAGAAGTGGAGATTTCATCATCCACTGTGAGTTGCCACGGATTGTTCATAGGGTGGCCACCGCACCACTGGTGCATGCTTACACCACCTGGAGAGACTTCTCTCCCTCATGTTGCATACTAGGAGAAAGAAGAGGAGACATTAAGCACTCCGGTCACCTGCAGGTAAGGTGACAGTGATGACAGTCCAGGTGAGGACTCAATTCTCACTGTCTCTAAGCTTGATGGCTGTGGGCCCAGGTTGTCCCCACCCTCACCCCAGTCATGGTGTCCCTCAACCTTTTGTGCCTATCACCATCCCTGTCTATTGTCTTGTTTCTCTTGTCTGTCTGGAATGCTTCCTCACCTACCCAGCTTCCTGACCCAGACATACCTATGACCCTTCCCCAACTTCCCTCTCTGTCTCAAGTAAAACATAAATGGACACCTGTCCCACAAAAAATAATCATCCCATACATAGCTCTTCACTTCACACACGTGTCTTCTTGACAAACTTGATTCCATCCAAAAGGCTATACAACATGATTGTGTTATGGTCACCTCTTTCTCTCGAGGTGACAGTACAAATTCACTTAATATTCTGCACATATTTTCATTTTACACTATTAAAGAAATGGATAACTATGGTTCTTTCCTACCTCCTGCCTGCACATTCCTGTCCTGCTTTCCCTTTGTTCTTGCCCTTGCTTGCTCCCCATTTCAACACTTTCTTATCTGTCCCATTTTCACCACATTAATCTGGTCAAAAAATAAAATCACATACAACACACACAAGTTGCTGCAAATGCAATGGATCGATCCACAGTTTGGGCTCCATGTTTGCACATAGATGAGCATTGTATGCCAATGAGCAGCAATGATGAACAGTAGCAAAATTATGTGATTACCTCTGTGCAATGCCACTTAACCCCGGTGTGCTATGCCAATGCATGACTATAAAGAATTAATGTTATTGCAGTAACAATGTTTACTGATGGGCCTATATAACAATATATCACATATTTAAAATACAGCCATGTGTTGCCACCTCCCTAAGCACTGCAACCCCAGTGTCTCAGTAGTTTTTCCACACATATATCACCTACACTACAGAAAGTAATATCAATTGTTGTGTGATATACAGTTCACATCAATCTGGTAACATGCAGAGCTACAACTACTGACCCATACGCCTAAAAAACCTATCTGCAAGGCTAGGAAGGACTCAACATGGATTCTATCTACAGGGACATAGGTGACCTTCAACACACTTGACCCCAAACATTCTGTTTTTGTCAAGGGCAGTTCTTGTTTATTGAACCTTGTTGGCATCTTTGATACTGACCCCAAAGACCTGGATGAGGGATAACAGGACATATTGCCTATGTTGCGTTATCCAAGGCCTTTGACACTATCCCCCATTCATGTCTCATAGTCTGGGGAATTACACCATACAGTACTAGATGGATAGTCAACTGGCTCACTGACAGAAAACGCATTCTCAAAGTTGAGGACTGCACCTTTACCAGAAGCCAGTTACTATTAGAATACCACAATGATCTGTGCTGAGCCCAAAACTGTTTGCAAACTACTTCCCTGAAGCACAGGCAATGGTAGATGGCCTGTGGTTTACCAAGTCTACAGATGATTGGTAACTAGACACACTAATATAAAACCCCCCAATGATGGTAACATATTATGGAAGGAGCTGCCAAAAACAAATAATTGTTGCCAAGGTCACAGCCCAAACCTTAAAGCATGCAATAGCTCATTGTCCCCTTTGGCAATGAAGTACCCATGATAATTATGATATGCATAGCACTGCTCTAAGCTCAAACACAGTGTTGTGAGACTTTGCAACATATGTTGATAGCAATCTACACTTTCATCACTGTGTGTCCATAGAGGTGACGCACACATTTTTCATTATGCACATCAAACATATTGATATCACATCCAAGGCAAAGGTTGTCATGCATCTGCTGTAATTTACCCTTATCAGACCACTAATTGAGTACAATTATAAGTACCTCACCAGACACCTGCACTAATTGGAGAAAACACAGGCTTATGCCTGAGAGACTCCAGGGCCTCCAAACATGACACACATCGAAAGACTGAAAGACCTGTCAGTGTACTCACTATCATATAGGCTACTGACAGCTGACCTATGCCTGCCTCACAGAGCAGTCTGGAAATACTGCACATCTGCAAATCAAATAGGACAAGAATAACTTGCCACAGGGTTCTCAACCTAAACTATGACATAAACAGAACATGCTGAGGAGACAGATATATCTCACAATGACTCACGCTTCTCTGTAATAGGCTCCCACTGCATGTGAATCACTGCTCCTCAATGACCCTGTTCAAGCACAAACTTGACTACTGGTTGGGTGATTGTAAAGTCATCGCTGGGGATGTATCTATGTTCCCCGTGGGTAGGGCCAGTTGGTTCTGCTCACAAAATTGCCTGCTAATAACAACCATCCAACTATGCTCAATAAGGGTACTTGCTTTTTTACACAACTAGGCTTCTAAACACCATATGTCCATTAGGATAGTGGCCTTCTATGTACATATGCAGCAATGAGCCTATGCAGGTCTCACAACATTTTGTCTCCCACATTACCTGCTGATGTCATCTATTTAAGTTCACCTGCAGTCTTACAAAAGTCAGACTTATGCTGTGGTGT
>NC_056729.1:1306767504-1306850004 GCF_019279795.1 Protopterus annectens
ACCTGACACAGTATGATACCTACTTCAACACACCCTCCAGATGGACTATTTCCAGTAGAAGGGTGTACATCAACATGCATCCATCTGAGTGGGCTGGGGACAGTACCTGATGCATGCATGTATAGACACATCCTGACTCTCCTGATCTGTTAGGTAGACCAACATGTCATCATGGACCATCTCTAAATGGACACGAGTAGTATCCCGGCTGTGTACCACAGACATGTGTAAGTTTTTGATGATACAGATATGTATATTACATCTGTCAGATGTCCACAGTGAGCATCATTCTGTAGAATTTGAAATGGCCACAGGAGTCCACATTGTGGTATTCACTCCACAACAACATATGTGGCCATCATCACCCATATCACTAAGTGGGTAGAACAGCGGATCACATATGTGGCATCTAAATATGTGGAAATGTGTGAAGTGACCTGTATGTCATGTCCAGTGATCAAGTGTGTACATCAGGGCTATCTGCTAGGCCCTTTCCTGTCCATAACTGAAATTATAGATGTCAAGAATGACATACCAATCCTGTGTCTCAACAGCTGTCTTGATGACTACAGATTGTTTGCAATCATCGACTCCAGCCATAACTCTCAACCTAGAAACATCAAAAATCTGGACAACACTCATGAAAAATAGGTATCTGTGCACTGAGTAACATAAAATTTGAATACATAATTATGTAACTCCGCCCACTCCAATGGATTTGTGAAATACCAACTTTCAAATGGAAACTGAAGAACAGACAACCACAATATGGTACCAGAGTCGCCCTGCAGCCATTCCAGTGTCCCATTACCTGGCAATTTTTCCCCATTTACCATAAACACTAATGTGCATATTGCTTTACTGCTACAATAATTATTTGGATTTTATTTTTGCATTTTGTAGCACAATGCACAAACACTAATAGACATCTGCTAAACAAAGCAATACTGTCTCACAATGAAAATAGACTTGGCATTATAGGTTCATAGGTTCATACGCTGGTACTAGACTATCGACCCTAGGGCCTATATAAGCCTAGCCATAACAATTCCCTGGCTATTTCTTCCCACAGTATTTACTTTGCTGAATCTCTGTCTAGCAGGGCGACTGATGTGACCCCCGGGGTGAATTTCCTATCTCCCATCCAATCATCAAGGTTCTTTTTGAAGAGGACCAAAGAGGCGCTCTGCTTGACATGCAAGGGTAGTCTATTCCAGAGTCTGGGGAGTCTCTGGGTCAGGAACCTATCCTTCCAGCATGTTTTGTTCATTGTGACAACAGGGTTTAGATCCCTGGAGCATGTGTCTCTGAGGGATTGTGATTTCTTTAAGTGTAGCATGTCCAACAGCTCTGGGTTTGACATGGCCTTGTACGTTAAGCAGCGATCGCCTCTGATTAGATGATATGTGACAGAGTATAGGTGGAGTTTTTTTAGATAGTCACCATAGGGCATCTGCTTTAGGCCTGTGATTCTTTTAGTGAGGTATTTCTGTGGCCTTTCCAGTTGCTGCAGATGTCTTAAGAGGTACATACCAAATGGGGCGTTGTATTCTATAATGGGTCTAATGAGGGATGAGTACAGTGGGACAATGACCTCCTTTTTTCTGCATGAAAAGCCCTTAGTGATGAGGTGTGCCACATAGAAGGACTTCCTGACTGTTGTGATGATGTGGTTATCGAAGGTGAGACCACTGTCTTCTTCTGTCCCTAAGTCTCTTATCACACTTTCGGTGTTTAGTGTACTGCCACCTATGTGGTAATTCATGGGTACATTTTTTTTTTCCCAAAGGGATATGCTCTTGAAACCCCCACCACATCCAAAGAAAATGTATCTGGCCAGTGGTGGATAAAGATTACCTTTGAGCTGTTTTCTAATCATAGGCCCCTTGCACATATAACAAGAAACGTACATGTGTTCTTTGACACACCTTCCTGACTTTATATTCCTTGTATAATACAGCACAATTGTTAGAAGACTTAGAGAGCATTTTAAATTTGTTTGAACATTTTTCTAGCAGGCAATGAAACAAAATGCATGAACCAATAATGACAAAACTGCCCATTTCGGAAGAATCACAGCTTCTCACACTTATTTTCAATTTCAGTTTTTTGCTTGACTTGCTCTGATTTGTGTTATCAAACCAACTCAACAGGTGTAAATGCACAACAAAATAAACTAGGTGAACTGCATGTTTTAAGACTTCTAATTTTAAGTCCAAGTACTGACAGACCCTCTCCTACATTCATCCTGAAGCATCAAATCTATCATTGTAATCCAGGTGCTGTTAACTGGCCAATCTTGCTTCTCCACTGTCTGCAGTGGAAAAATGTATTTTATCTTGAATGCTGGAAAATGCACTGTACTTGTTTAAAAATAAACACAAATAGAGAACATAATAAGTCTGATTGTCTGTTCCTGAATTTGGGTTAATGGTATTTGTTGCTCTTTCCACTGAGGCACAAATGCCCTAGTGCGTGACATTTTCTCACTTCTGTTGTATCTGTAGTTACACCCTTGACTTGTTACATCCAACCGCTTTAAAAGTACAACACAGTACAGTATCAGCAATGCATCTACATACTGTGGGAGTAGAGCCCACAGCCTTCTGCATCAAAAGCAAGTATTTAACCTGTTATGCTATTAACACTGCAAGCAGACTCAGCATAAGCAACACTAAATTCCTCTTCCCCTCTAGCTCCCCGGTCCTTGTAAAATCCACTTGACACTCAGCTGTATCTCTCAACTTTGCAGCACAAGAAACCTGGAAAAAAGCAAAACATTTATGGGGGGGGCAAAGGCCAAAATTCAGGGACACATTTTAAACATTGCTTGCATAATTTTGGAAAGTTGCTAGAATAAAATGTTGTGTTACTACCATGTATTTCATTGCTATGTCTTGAACCCAGGACCCTCTGCACTAGAGTCGGAGCAACATACCACTATGCCATATCAGCAGTTTTATGAAAGATAGGAAGACTGAAACTTAAATGACTATCATTTAGTGAATTCAGTTCTCACTTCTTACCATAGCTCTCAACGTCTTAGCACAAAAAACCTGGACAAAGCCAATAATGGGCGAATGCAGCCCCAAAAATAGGGACAAAATCAAATTTCAAATAAAGAGCTTATAAACTTAGAATATTGCTAGCATAAAAAGTTTTGTGTTACAATTTATTTCCTGAAGAATATGAAGTCTAAAATTCACATACCTGTCATGATTTAGTATATTCAATTCTTCAGTGATTTTTCCACAAAAATCCTGAAAACCACAGATTTTATGAGGAACAGAACAAAAATATGAGGCATAAATTCACAAGTGGTGGTGGGTAGGGACTTTAGGGTCTTGTTACCTTTAGACACACACACACACACACACACACACACACACACACACACACACACACACACACACACACACACACACACGCATGCACACACACACACACACACACACACACACACACACACACACACACACACACACACCAAATACCAGGCAGTTACACAAACACCAAATACCTCGCAGTTTCTGTTCAAATGCATTTCATATAGCAGGCAGTTTCTGTTCAAATGCATTTCAAATACCAGGCAGTTTCTTTTCAAATGCATGCATTTCAAATACCTGCAGTTTCTGTTCAAATGCATCTATTTCAAATACCAGGAGACAGACACCATTTCTGTTCAAATACCAGGAGATAACGTTCACACACACAATGTTTCTGTTCAAATGCATTTCAAATACCAGGCAGTTTCTGTTCAAATGCATCTATTTCAAACACCAGGAGACAGACACTGTTTCTGTTCAAATACCAGGAGATAACATTCGCACGCACATTTCTGTTCAAATGCATTTCAAATACCAGGAGATAATGTTCGTTCAAATACATTTGCAAATGCCAATATGGGCCAATATGATCTAAAGAATGATAATTCTCCCCATTTACGCTCCACACACACTGTTTCTGTTCAAATACCAGGAGATAACATTCGCACACACACAACATTTCTGTTCAAAAAATACATTTCAAATACCAGAAGACTTACACAGACACCATTTCTCTTCAAATACCAGGAGATAATATTCATACACACAACTTTTCTGTTCAAATGCATTTCAAATACCAGGAAACATTCATTCAAATACCTTAGGTTTGTTCAAACACCTTTGCAAATGCCAATGTGATCTGCAGAATGATAATTCTCCCCATTACGTTCCCACTTGGACTTGGAGCCATTCTGAGTTAACTCGCAGATACTTCTACAGTTCCCCTTTACATTCCTGCTTAGAGCCATTATGAGTTCTCCAGAACAGAACAGTTACACTTACATTGCTTGCCAGAAACACATGCACGTGAGCCCTTCAGCTCAATTCCAACAGGATGGTAGGCCATTTCATGGAGCTGATGTCATCGCATCATGACGTCAGCTCAAAAAGCCCCCCAAAAAATTAAAATAAAAAGTCAGGAAAAATTTGGAAAATAAGGGGTGCCACTCGGGAATCGAGTTTAGGAGACATGATCTGCCTTTTACAAACCCAAACTGGGTGGGGTCTAGAGTTTGGAGATTACCAGTGTCTTTGTTTATAAGTTCCATGATGATACAGTCAATGGCCTTGCAGACCAGACTCGTTAGGCTAATGGGGTGGTAGTTCCCGGGGTCCACTGTGGCTCCCCCTTTGTGGAGTGGGATAACCAATGCTGTGCACCATTCATTGGGCACAAAGCCTGAGATGAAGCTGTGATTGAACACAATGCTTAGGTGGGGTGCCAGTTCATTTTGTAGTTCATGTAGAACGCAGCCTGGGATGTTGTGTTCTTGGCTTTGCAGAGTGTGGTTTTTACCTGTGTAGCCGTGATTACAGGAACTTTGCATTCTTCCAGTATAGAGATGAGCCATTTAGGGGGTGAGAGGGTGGTAAAGTTAGCACTGAACCTATCTGCCAGGATGTTGGCAATATTGGTTGGTTCTGTATATTTAGTGCCATTGTGTGCTGTAACTTAGAGCAGATCTGAGTGTTGCCATTGAGATTCTTGACATGGCTATAGAATGCTTTGTGGTTGTCTTTAGAATCAGTTGTGATTTTTTTTTCGTAAGTAGCCTTGGAGGATTTTATGAGGGATCTCAGCTTCTTACTGAGGCTGACCAGGGAGTTCCTCCAATCATGGGATTTTACTCTTTTTGCAACAGTTTCTTTCTTCTGTTGTAGAGTTTGTTTATGGCAGGGGACCACCAGTTTAGCTTCCTTTTTTTGAAGGATAGCATCTTGGTTCTGTTGGGGATAGCATGATCCATGCACTCTTGTAAGTGCTTATAAAGTGCATTTGTGTAGGATTCAGCAGTCGTACATCTATTGTCCGTCTGCATGGGTGTTGTGAAGTTTGCCACTTCTGTCTTAAAAAGCATGAAGTTGGCTTTGGAGAAATATTTTACGATGGTTTGCCTAATGGAGGGTGGGGGCAGGATGTGGATGTCTAGGGGTTTAGCTTGTGGTCAGATCTGACCAACGAGGAATTGACCTCTGGTGTGGAACACTGGTCACCCATGCTGGTAATGACCAGGTCTAGGATATTGCTGCCACTGGTGGGGGTGTGGATAAGTTGATCCCAGGCATTGGAATTTATGAATTCCAGAAAACGTTGAGCAAAAAAGTTGGTACATGAGTAGTTTTCCCACTTGATGGTGGGGTAGTTGAAATTGCCCATTAATAGGGTGTTGGATTGTACCCTAATATTTTCCAGTGTATCAAGAAATGAGGAGTGGGAATCCTGGGGCATGGTGGGGGATCTGTAGCAAGTTAGAGTTTGGATTGTGGTCTTGCCCAGAGTTAGTTGCACATGGATAATCTTGAATGCATTATGCTGACCAACTAGCCTGGAGGTGTGGATATCCTTAATGAATATGGACACGCTTCCGCATTTAGTGTTTCAGTCCAGGTTAGGTGGCCGAAAGGTGTGGTATGAATTATAGCCGGATAATGCAAGGGTGCTCTCTAGAGCCTTGAACCAGGTCTCTGTCACTGCACAGATGTCAACGTTCTCCATTTTAAGGAGTGCCTCGAGTGAATGCCTTTTGAGGTTTAGACTTCTAGCATTGAGTAGCATTACCCTCAGATTTTGCTTCCTTGTACCTGTTACGGTGGTGAATTTGTCATTTGAACCTTGCCTAAAAAAGGCACTATAGGGGTGGCAAGGGTGACAGGTGCAGGCCATCTCTGGCAAAGCATCGTGGTCTGTCGCTCATGCCATCCCAGGCAGACAGATACTGGATCCCCTTAGAATGACACCAGAAGCTTAGCCAATTGTTGAAGTCAATCATTTTGTCCTTGTTCTGTGGTATCATTCTGGGTGATGGCAAGATGCTACTCAGGACTAGGGTCATACCTGCCTGGGCTACAAGATCAGAGAGGTCCTCCATGTCTCTTTTCATGTAGTCCAGGGAGGTATGTCTCAGGTCATTCTCACCAACATGGACAATGACAGAGTCATATTTGTACTTGTTGTGGAGTGACCTGAATGCATGCATTATGTGACAGATCCTGGCACCCGACAGGCAGCTGACAGTGACTTTCTCCTTGTTTAGCCTGGTGAGTGGAACATCAGTGTGCCTGACTATAGAGTCACCTATGACTAGAGTGTTGGGTATGTTGTTATGCCTTATGGGCTGTGGTTGAGTGGCACACTGAGTTTGTGGGCTATGTGTCATTTGGGTTGTGTTGGGGGGGTGGAGGTTGCTTGCGTTTCTGCTTTGGAGGTCTCTGTTGCTTCAGCAGATTTTTATTGAGAGCCTCCATGAATATAGTTTTGTGTTTCGATGTATGTGTTTTGGTGGTGTAGGTATTGAGGGACTATGTGATGAGTGTGTTGTGGTGCAAGTGTTTACCTTCTCCTCTTGACTGTCTAGTCGAGTCTTGGGTGAAGACAGCTTTGCTTCCAGTTTGGCTACATAAGTGCATCTCTCACAGGTTGTAGTGTTGGATGGTAAGAGGACAGGGTTGTCTGTGTACATGGGGCAATTGCCGCATTGCCCCAAGATCCCAGATTCATCAGATAGACAGAAGAAAACACTGGGAGCTGACCCTTGGACATGCCTGGATAAGTGCTTATTTATTAAGTACTAAAAACTGTTTTCCTCTAGACAAGTGAGGAAAGCTGAGTGCTGTAGTAATTTGTAGCTTATTTAGTGCTTATAACAAGTTCTGAGCAAGCATACACAACCAGAATACACAAATAATATAAAATTAAAAACTATTCAATGAGTCAAACTCTTCAATTTCAGCATGCAGACTATAGCACACAGATGATTATAGGCATGTGTTCTAATCTGACAAATTAACTCGCGCTGCTCAAGTTGTATGTGAACCTACCCTTTCATCATACTCAACTTGATCTATCACTCTGAATACAAATGAGTGGCCTGGCTGATTGATCACATGTTTAGCTAAAGCACTTTCCAACTTATCTTTTCTAATATTATATAGGTGTTCATACACATGCTCTCTTAGTTTACGGTCAGTCTTGCTTATGTAAAAACTAGGACAAGACTGGCACTGGGCTAAATACACCACGCTACTGGAATTACAGTTGTACTTGCCCTTACAAGTATACTTTCTCCCTTTCTTCAGTGTGTATGTATAACCTACATCCATATGCTTACAATAGGCACAGGCCTCACATTTAAACATACCTTGTTGCCTTGTCAGTCCCAAAGTTTTAAATTTTAAAAGTCTCTAAATGTTTGTCTCCTCACACCTCCTGCATATGTTTGTGTCAGGACAGTGTGCTTGATTACTTACAGTCATATATTGCTGACATGTCCTAATGCTTGTACAAGTATGTTGGTGCAGAATCATCTATGCTCACTCAGAAAAACATATGTTGTGTTTAGAGACAAGGGTATTACTTGTGGTATTATCCTGATGTTGTTTATGATTGTGAGTGATGGTTTTACTGTTGCCATGAGGCTGTATCTGTGTCCTGATTGTTGGAAGCCCCTGCTGATAATACAGGCATACTTAGGCATATTAGTTTGCACAGCTTCATAATATGCACCCAACCCCAGTTATATTTAACATCCATGATACGTCTTCTCCATTGTTCATGTCTGGATGCTTATATCACACCGACATCCTCCACTGTTATGTCACCTTGTGTGAAAGTCACATCATATACATTTTTCACTGTGCAGTCCATACTGTGCCATGTGGAGATTTGATTACTGTTCCTGCTGCAACTATCTTCCTTTTACCTTTCCTCATGTGTGGCACATTGCAATGTTTCAACTGTCCTCCTTCCCAGTGTTCATCTCTGAACTTCAACTGTGTGTCCCTATTCAATAAACACACTTCCCATGACTGTTTCTTATAAATTGCAGTCCATGTACCCTTATAGATCATTGACACAACTTTTACAGACTGTCTGGAATGAGATTCCACAATGCTCAGCAGTATATACACTGTTCTGTCCTGTCCTCGCAACATAATACATGAATATGTGAAAAATCCCACTGGTCCTTATGGCATTACATGCAATCCCGCTAGACCAGTTTGCTGGAGTGTACACACACACTGTCCTGTCTTGTCCACTCAACATAATACATTAATATATGAAAAACCCTGGTGATCCTCCTGGCATTCCGTACAATCTCACTAACCCAGTATGCTGGAGTGTACACATGCACTGTCCTGACCCTGTAACATTATACATAAATATGTGAAAAATTCTGGTGGTCCTTGTGCCATTCTGTGCAATCCTACTAACCCAGTTTGCTATAGTGTAACTAAGTTGACTATCTGTGTTGCTTTACATGGTTTCCTAGCCACCTCAAAACTCTACTTACATTTGAAGGTGAGCCACAGCATGAATATTCATTAAGCATTGCTGCTCACTGCTCAAATGCAGAAACTCCATGTAGGCTTTATTGAATCCCAGGGACTGTATATACAGAGCAATGGTATAGAAGATCCAGTTATTATGTCTTATGCTGATGATATTATTCTTATGCTAAGGAAAGTGAAATGATGGAACAAGTGATTATTAATGTAAATAACAGTTTACAAAATATACAACTATCAATAAAGAAAAAAAGTAAAGTATTTGGGTCAAAGGAGAAGTTGAAAGGAATTAAGTTTGGAATAAATAAATGTTTGTCTTAGGAATAAAATTTAGTGCATTGTGTGATTAAGGAATAATGGATGAAAATCTTTCCGAAACTAAGGGATATCAGCATTACATGAAGTAGATATACCCTGCAATTCAATAAACTCCATGCAAGAATAGCAGTATTCTTGCTCAGAATGGTTCATGTCTGTATAGCACAGTAGCGTGCCTTACATATTCATGAAGGCATGCTGCTGTCTAACCTATATGGACGTGAACCATGAACAAGTTCAGTGGGCATTTTCAAGTAGTTCACGGACATTGAACACACTGCCTACTCTAATATTATGCCAGTATTTCAGTGTCTGCAGACACTGATATGAAATAAATGATCATTTCAGTGTCCGCGGACACTGAAATAGACACGGCATCAGGAAAGCAATGCAGAGGATGTGTGACAGGAACTGTGACACACCCCCTGCATTGTGAAAGTGCCGTATAACACCCCTGCAACCTGCTAAAGCAAGAAATGTGGGCAAATGCACAAATAATGGGGGATAAATCCCTGAAAAGGGACACAACATACATGCTGCCCTCACAAACTTAGAATGTTGATAGAAAACAGGTCATGCATTAGCATGAATTACCGAAAGATAGATGTCTGAAAGCAAATGTATGGCAGTATTCCCTGACAGCAGTCCATGTGATCAAAGGCACAAATAACGGGGGGAAAATCAATAAAATAGGGCTACGTCTGAAAAATTGCCCTCACACACTTGGAAAGTTGATAGAAAACAGGATATGTATTAGCAGGAGTCTCTGAAGGATAGAAGCCTGAAAGCCAAATGAATGCCATTATTTCTCAATTGCAGTCCTCAATGAATTGTCAGAACACCAAAATACTCACTTATATAACATAATAATATAATGATAATATTATATATTTTTTCTAGGCTAAGGAATGTTTAAGTATAGCTAAGCGGGTGTGTGCATTATGGCTCATTTCTTACCATAGCTTAAACATCCCATAGGAGATAAATATAAATATATAACTGAAATTTCCAAACTGAGATAGTGTAGTGGTTAGACACCCAGGCATTTATGATTTGAGTGGTAAGAGAAACAACTTACTTTTCTATGGGAAAGTAGTATTTTTTGTACACCAGGGTAGTGTAGCTGGTGTACAATGTAAGTGTGAGTGCATATAACATGTGAAACCACCCATGTACACACAACTGCTGAATCCTACACAAATGCACTCTATAAGCACTTATATGAGTGCATGGCTCGTGCTATCCCAAACAGAACCAAGACGCTATCCTCCAAAAAAAGGAAGCCAATCTGGTGGTCCCCTGCCATAAACAAACTGTACAACAGAAGGAAGAAACTGTTGCAAAAGAGAGTAAAATCCCATGAGTGGAGGAGCTCCCTGGTCAGCCTCAGCAAGAAGCTGAGATCCCTTATAAGATTCTCCATAGCTAGCTACGAAAATAAAATAGCCACTAATTCCAAGGACAACCACAAAGCATTCTATAGCTATATCAAGAATCTCAATGGCAATACCCAGATCTGCTCTGAGTTACAGCACAAAGGCACAAAAATTACAGAACCAACTGATATTGCCAACATCCTGGCAGATAGGTTCAGTGCTAACTTTACCCTCCCCCCTCACCCCCTAAAGGGCCCATATCTATACAGGAAGAATGCAGAGTCCCTGTAATCACAACTACGCAGGTGAAAGCTGCACTCTCTAAAGCCAAAAACACAGCATCCATGGGACCGGACAACATCCCAGGCTGCATTTTACACGAACTTCAGAATGAACTGGCTCCCCACTTAAGCACCATGTTCAATAATAGCCTCACATCAGGCTTTGTGCTCACTGAATGGCACACAGCAACAGTTATCCCACTCCATAAAGGGGGAGCCACCACTGATCCCAGAAACTATACACCTATTAGCCTGACAAGCCTGGTCTGCAAAGCCATGGAACGTATCATCATGGAACTCATAAACAAAGACATTGGTAACCTCCAAACTCTGGATCCCACCCAGTTCGGGTTTGTGAAACGCAGATCATGCCTCCTGAACCTGATCGACTTCTTTAAGGCAGTCACCAAAGCCGGAGATGAGGGTAAGGTGGTTCACACAGCCTATCTTGACCTCGCCAAGGCTTTCAACACCATCCCCCATTCTGGAATTATAGCTAAACTCAATAAACTAGGCATAAATCCCTACGTCACAAGATGGGTTGCCAACTGGCTCACTGACAGAACCCACACTGTAAAAGTTGCAGACTCCAAATCTGACCTCAAACCAGTGACAAGTGGAGTACCACAGGGTTCCGTCTTGGGACCACTCCTGTTTGGTATCTACTTCTCTGAAGTACAGGCTAACACAGAAGGCCTCTGGCTAATGAAGTTCACAGATGACTGCAAACTAGGTGCCATAGTCAAGTCCCCAAATGATGTGAACATCCTAAAGAGGGGCCTCTCTGAGACAGATGCCTGGTGTCAGAGCCATGGCCCCAAGCTCAATGCCAAAAAGTGCAGTGTCATCCCCTTTGGTAAAAACTCTGTACCCATGAACTACCACATAGGCAGCAATCTACTTAACACTGAATGCATGATAAGAGACCTTGGGACCCAGGTGTACAGTAGTCTCTCCTTTGATAGTCACATCACCACAGTAGTCAGGAAGTCCTTCTATGTGGCACACCTCATCATAAAAGGGTTCTCATCCAGGAAAAAAGAGGTCATCCTTCCCCTCTACTCAACATTCTTTAGACCCACTATAGAGTACAATGCCCCTTTTGGAATGTACCTCACAAGACATCTACAGCAGCTGGAAAGGCCACAGAAGTACCTCACAAAGAGGATTACTGGACTCAAACAAATGCCCTACACTGACCACCTCAAAAAACTCCAGCTTTACTCCGTAGCATATCGCCTACTCAGAGGTGATCTCTGCCTAACATATAAAGCTATGTCAAAGCCAGAGCTGTTGGACATGCTACACCTAAAGAAATCCCAATCCCTCCAAGCTACACACTCTAGGGACCTAAACCTTGTCACCACAATAAACAGGACATGCTGGAGGGATAGATTCCTATCCCAGAGACTTCCCATACTCTGGAACAGGCTACCCATCTATGTCAAGCATAGTTCTTCATTAGCACGCTTCAACAAAAATCTTGATGAGTGGATAGGAAATAGGAAATACACCCCGGGGATCACTTCTGTGTCTCTGCTCGACAGTGGCACAGGAAAATAACTTTCTTGGGTGGCGTAAGCCAGGGAACCTTGTTGGCTAGGCTTACTTAGGCCCTTGGGTCGATAGCCTAGTACCTACCTATGAACCTATGAAGCTATAAGTGCCCCATACAGTATAGACACACCCCTTGCCAATGTAAGGAAAGCACATAGTGGGATGTCATGTAAAGTATATGATATAAACTTAATAAATTAAATCAGTCTGCTGATATATTTAAAACATTAAAAATGAGCAATGCTTAGCTATGCTTAACAGGTGTAACCATTGCTAAGATGTGATTGCTAAGCATCAGATAGCTCAGCTAAGTGGATTTGTACACAGTTAAATACTGCTCAACAACTTTTCCTTTAAGCAGTGTTAAAACTGGCTCAGTGTATTTGTGCACTGCTTAGCGGAGCTTAACCTTTTCAGAATGGTCCAATGACAGCAAAGGGCAGGAATATCACATTATTTCAACAGCGTAGGTGGGAATACAGCCATAATCTGTAATAGTCCATTTGTGCAGATACAATGGCTGGTGTTGGAGAGGGAGTGCACTTTTGGGTGGAATGCTGGAGCATTCGAGAATCCAGGGTCAAGGCTGGACTCCTTGTTAAAAGCCATGAGGATAGACTGCTTCAGTGCCAGTATCAGGGCTCCCAATACAAAGTGGAGGTCTGGGATCATCTCACACATGACCTCACCAGTGATACTGGTATCCCCTAGACTGGTGAGCAGGTATGGCACCACTATGCTGACCTAAAGTGTAGGAAGGAGATGATCTTGGACCAGTGGATCCAAGATGGATGGGCCCAGAATGCTCTAGTAGTGTGTACGTATCACTATCAAGTAGTTTGTAGCAAATACTAGCCTGAGAATGTGCCAGGTATTCATAATGTGTGTTTTTCTCCCCAACAGCTACAGCAGACACGGCTAATAACATGGAAGCCCACGGTGACAGACTGCTGAGGCTGTACTGACAGGCTGGTGAGTACAAATCTATTTTGCAGTATTTGGTTAAAATAGCTAAGAAGGAGTACATTGCTTACTGCTAATAGGTATACTGATACTGTGCAAACTGAATAAATAAACAAGTACTACTGACGAATATTGAAGTCCAATAAAGACTTTTAAAAAAACTGTTGTGTTTATTCTGGTATGTTGTTGTAGCTCTATATATATATATATATATATATATATATATATATATATATAAAGTAGACAGGTTCTTCACAGCAAATATGACTGTGACATCATACATTAACTGAGGTGCATCTGTGAACAGGCTGTTAGGAGAAATCATAGATTGTGTAGCTGTAAAATGAGATATAAATGAAATGTGAAATATATACTGCACTAAGCTCTGAACTCTGAATAGTAATATGTGAAGATTCAAAGTGTGTTCCATCCAGCATTGCCTTGTGTTAACCTTTGCTTTCCAGATTTTAGTAATCCAAATGAGTAATGCACAACACAATGCCTATCTGTCATGCATGCATCACAGAATTGCAAGTTTAGACTGTCTAACCAAGAGACTATTAGGCAGAAACCATTGAAACAAGAAACAGCAGTTCCCCAGAAGCTCAGTGTGATGAAAAATAGCTTAGTTGCTACTTTTGCATACCCAGACACAGTTTGAATCCATGGAGTGGTAAGTAAATGTTGCCGGAAGCTGTATGAAGGGGTTCCTATTGGAATATTGAAAATGCAATTATTCGAATCACTAAAGGTCGACCTTTAATGATCGAACAATTACAGTTTCGAATGCCCCGAAAATGTATTAAAAAAATGTAAAGTAAAGGGTTAGATAATGTAATATGTAACCGTATGAAGGGTATACTAACAAACTGTGTACGACTGTTCAATTGTCCCGCCACATGCCTGCAAATGACCGCAGGGTAGGTATATACAATATTCACTCTTCCCGAATCATACCTCTCAACTGTACAGAATGTCCAGATATTTATCTCAGATTTGTGGTCCGTTTTACATAAAGTAGTGGTGTCAGGGCAATTCAGTGGCAAACCATTATAGACTGAAGTTAGAAAATAATGAAAGATATACAAGTGTCAGATGTCATATCCATAAGAAAAGCCATGCAAATGCAATACATGTAATTTTATCACATTTCTAAGTATGTAAGAGCAATATCTAAAAATTGTCCATATTTATGGGCCTTTGTCCCACTTGAACGTATGGCTTTGTCCAGATCTCATGCTCTAAGAGGTTGAGAGGTATGTTTCCGATACACGTCTCTCAAGTGTCACACTGTCATGTCTAGTGGTTACTGCTGCAAATAATCCTGGACAAAGATAGGAAACCAGCTGATGTATGCCTGTAGCACACTCACATAACAGCAGTTCAGGGTACCACTCCTATGCCAGATATGTAACCCTGACATGTACGAGTCCCATCTAGTCATGTACCCAGAGTTGTCGCAGTTTGCCTCATACCATTCCAGGCTGACAGTTTAATAGGTATGTTTGTACTACAGAAGCTATGGCCATAGGTGGATGTAAAGTGAGTGCAGACCCATAGAGTATTGAGAAGTACTGTTGTGGAAAAAAGAAGCACAAACAGTTGTTAATGGTTTTTCTGTCTCCCCCCCATCTGCATCAATAATTATTACTCATATACTACGGGTATGTTGTGCTCCAACCCAATGTTGGGACTTGTGTTGTTCATGACAGACCAACATACTTTGCAAAACCACAACACTATAGCATGTTTGAGAAGGCAGATCCCAGCAGATCTGCCTGTCCCACCTCACCTGGCAGTGGCACTGGGCCCCAGCATGTCTGTGACCCAACCCAGATCTCCCTCGTCTGCTGGTCCTGCACCATCTTCAGGTGGAACTGCCACAAGGGGACAGGGCCCATCCTCCAACGGGAGCAGGCGTGGACAGGAGGCCATCACTGTAGTCAGGTCCAGGCTTTGATGTGCAGTCAGTACCCATCAATCTGAGTTTGGAGAGTAACTGCGCCAGACTGAGGGCTGCCTGGCACACCTCGAGGGGCAGGCTGTCCATCCCCCAACACAGCCACCTTTGGGGCAGTGAAGGTGCAGTGGTAACTGCAAATATATATAAAAAGAATATATATATATATATATATATATATATATATATATATATATATACACACACACACACACACACACACGCACACACACACATATATATATATATATATATATATATATATATATATATATATATATATATATATATATATATATATATATATATATATATATATATATATATATATATATATATATATATATTTTTTTTTTTTTTTCACTAATTCGAAATAGTGCATGGATTGCTTACTGCAGCGAAAGTGCACTTAATCGAAAGTGCACTTACGTGAAGTTCAGTACAACAAACGGGTGTTGTACTGAACTTCCAGTAATGCCACGGACCTTAGGGTTAGGGCACAGGTCATAGTAAGGGGATAGCCTGTAGGGCTATCCCCTTACCATGACCCGTGCTCTAACCCTAAGGTCCGTGATGACTGCAGTGCAGTGAAGGACATAGCAATGTCCTCCACTATGGTGCGATAGTCACGAAACGTAGGGTTAGGGCATGGGGTTAGGGTAAGGGGATAGCTTTACTAACTATCCCCTTACCCTAACCCATGCCCTAACCCTAAGGTCCGTGACTATCGCATCATAGTGGAGGACATAGCTTGTTTTTTATGTCCTTCACTATGCTGCGGTGTTTTCGGTGAAGTGCACTTACGCATAAGTTCACTTTCGTTAAAGTGAATTTTTGCAGAAGTGAGGCTTCCTATTACAAGTTCGAAGTAGTGAACTTTTGTTCTTGTAATAGGAATCTATATATATATATATATATATATATATATATATATATATATATATATATATATATCTAGGGTCATAACATGTAGTGGAGTCATACCCCAGAACCATACCTCTCAACCTCCTTGTGCAAAACATCTGGCCAAAGGCTGTCCAAATGGGGGGACAATGGGCCAAAACTAGGGACATATTTTAAATATTGCTCTTATAAATGTAGAATGTTGCCAGAGTGACAAGGTTTGTTTCAGCATACATGTTCTGAAGGATATGAGTTCTGAAACTGAAATGTATGTCATCATTTACTGTCAGAAATCCTCAGATCATCACAGTGATTTACCAGGAAAATAAAAATAATGAATCTGTGGAACAGACCAGAAATACGAGCAATAAACCTGGACATTCTGAAACAATCCAGCCAGTTGAGAGGTAGGCTCAGAACCCCTTAATGCAATTAATCTGGACCAAGCCTGAGGGGGGAGAAAGCCAAGAAAACAGGGACATATCTGAATACAGTAGTAGATAAGCTGACACAGTTGCTGCAGTAACACCCTCCTGTCTAGCAATAGCACAAGTCAAACACTCATTTACTTCTCACTAATTAATTACTTAAATCTTTACATCATCCCACTGATGTGTCAGAAATACACAACACTTATGGGGGCCAAGCAACAGTGCAGCCTTCAAATATCTGGACATAATATCACATTAGGGAAACTACAATCAGCTGCTAAGCATGTCACCAACCACCATCCAAACTACAGTCAGACTGACACACCACTAACCCAAATCCGCTTTGGGGAATTACACATGTATTTGCAAATATATCAGGCACTATGGGGATGTAACAGCATTGAAAAACAGACAACAGTGTGAAAGTGCATGCCCACAACCAATTCCACCACAGTCACAGTGACATACTGGTCAGCCAAATGAACAGTACAGTATAAGGTCTGTGTGAACAAAAACATGTCAACATGTTTGCCACTCACACACTACCCCTACATATACTGGCCCAATTCACAGTGTAGAATGATGCCTGACTGTGGTATGGGACATGTCTCAGTCTGCCCCTACAAACATATACAGTTGATAGATCACTAGAAATTGGAGCAGCATGCACAGGCAGATATTAAAGGAGCCTTAACACATACATCTATCCCCCTCCCTACACAGGCCAAATAACATTGACACACTACACTGCTACATGATCCTGACAGTCTGTCAACAATCACCATAAATACACAGATCTCTCAACTGTTCAGAGTCCCACAGAATGTCCAGGCTTTGTCTTCATATATAAGGCCACTTACACATGTCTGGCAGTCTGCTGATACATTACTGGGATTGTATCAGGAATGAAGGCAATAATATGATATACCCTACCTATCTCCCTCTTACTGCATGACATCTGGACAAAGTCTGACATACTTGGGGGACAGAGGCACAAAAGCAGGGGCATATGTAAAATATTGCTGTTATAAACTGAGACAATTGCTGGTGTAACAGGGCTTGTTGTGACATATCTTTTCTGAGGGATACAAAGTGAGAAACACAAATGGATGATACAATTTACTGACTGCAATCCCCACAGTATGCTACTGACTTTACAAAGACAAAGACAAAATATGTCTGAGGAACACACCAAACATGAGAGTTCAAAATGTGGCCATTCTGCGCATAGTGCTGAAGTTGAGAGTTATGTCAACCACATAATACTGTCAGACTTAAAATCGCATAGAAAAGCCATGTCCACACAAACCCTGTTAAACTAGCATTAATTCAACTGTATAACAGCAATACTTGCATTCTGTCCCTATGTCTGGAACATTCTTCCCCAGTTTGTTGGGCTATCTTCTCAGTTTTAATTGTAAGAGGTATTTCCAACTACCCTCTGTGATGCTGTTGTTCACACACCTCTATGAAGGCCTCCTCACAGGCAATGAAAAGGGGCAACGTCCACATGAAATATTCAATTATAGGAGTGTGTTGCCATGCCATTGGCTATTGGAATAACACCACAGCTGTTCTGCATGCAATTAGCAAGTGGGGGACACCAATTGGTGCACAGGCCATCAGCTGCTCGTGAGCATTACCTACAAAAGGCAAGATGCTGCCTATGCAAAACAGATGTATACCCTATATCCTTAAGAGAGAGACAGAGAAAGAAACTAAGTAACATATATTGGAATAAAACCAACTATATTTGGAAAAAAAGGTATGTCAAACAAGTAAGCATGTAATGGAATGCAGTTAGGGGTATGTAATAATGGGAAATAGGAAGTTCAACAAATATGTCTAAACAAAACTTGCTGTACTGATATATTTATGATCAGAACCTATTGCCATAGCAACTGGGTCTGTCTGCAGTGACATAGATCACAGCTCAGGCCCCTGAGTCACCCCAGGAAAGGATGGCTCACATATGACTACTACTACTACTGGAGTATGTGTTGAACAATACTGACTGTGACACAGCTAGGCCAGCTACTGGGATGTTGTAGATATATATGTATTAATTGTGAATACAACTAAGATATGCATGTTTGTCTCAGAAATGTGAGAGACCTATATAGGGTATTTGCATAGTGAACTACTGTTACAGATGTGTGTGTTGAACTGCATATGATATACTGAGCTCATACCATTCAACTGTCCAGTGTTATGCACACCGACCATACATGTGCCTCATATTTGTAGTCATTTACTCATAGTGTTGTGTTATGTCTGGCAAATCATTGGCAACCTGTAAAGACTGACATTACAACATATCCTTCTCTTTCTTTTTTGGCTGTTTCTGTTAGGGGTCACCACAGTGGATCATCTGTCTCCATTTCCTCCTGTCCTTTTCATCTTGCTCTGTCACACCAAACACCTGCATGTCCTCTATCACCACATCTATACACCTTATCTTAGGCCTTCCTCTTTTCCTCTTACCTTGCAGCTTCATTCTTACCATCCTTTTCCCAAGATACTCAGCATCCCTCCTCAGCACATGTCCAAACCAACATAATCCCGCTACTCTCTGGCTTTGTCTCCAAACAGTCCAACCTGGGCTGAGCCTCTAACATACATATCTCTAATCTTGTCCACCCTCATCACACCCAGTGCAAATCTTAACACCTTCAACTCTGTCATGTCCAGTTCTGACTCCTGCCTTTTTGTCAGTACCACTGCCTCCAACCCATATAACATAACTGGTCTCACTACCATTTTGTAGACCTTCCCTCTCACTCTTAATGGTATTCGTCTGCCAAAAATCGCTCCTGACACTCTTCTCCACCCTCCCAATCCTGCCTGTACTCTCTTCTTCACCTCTCCTGCACACTCGTCATTACTCTGAATTGTTGATCCCAAGTATGTAAACTCATCCACCTTTGCAAACTCTACTCCCTACATCCTCACCATTCCTCTATCCTCCCTCCTATTCACACACATATATTTTTTCATAGTCCTGCTGATCATCATTCCTCCCCTTTCTAGAGCATATGTCCACCTCTCCAGGGTCTTCTCAACCTGTTCCCTCCTCTCACTACAGATCATAATGCCATCTGCAACCATCATAGTCAACGGGGACTCCTGTCTGATTTTGTTTGTCAGCCTGTCGATCCCCACTGCAAATAAGAAAGGGCTCAGAGTAGAACCCTGATGTAATCCCACCTCCATCGTAAATGTTTCTGTCACTCCCACCACAGAACTCACCGCTGTCACACTACCCTTGTACATATCCTGTAGCAGTCTTACAGATTGCTCCTCCGCTCCTGACTTCCTCATACAGTACCACAACTCCTCTCTAGGCACCCTGTCATATGCTTTCTCTAAGTCCACAAAGACACAATGCAACTTCCAACCTTCTGCGTATTTCTCCATCAACACTCTCAGAGCAACCCTTGCATCTGTACTGCCCTTTCCTGGCATTAAACCATAATGCTGATCAGTAATCTTCACCTCCCTTCTTAACCTAGCTTCCACTACTCTTTCCCATAACTTCATGCTGTGACTGATCAATGTTATCCCTCTGTAGTTACTAGAGCTCTGTACATCACCCTTATTCTTATAATCAGTACCCAAACACTTTTTCTCCACCCCTTACACATTCTCTCACTTTCCAAGATTACATTAAACAATCTGGTTAAAAAGACCACTGTCATTTCTCCTAAACACCTCCATGATTCCACAGGTATGTCATCAGGAGCAACAGCCTTTCCATTCTTAATCCCCTTCATAGTTAGTCTTACTTCCTCCTTGAAAATCCGTTGCACATTCTGATTCACCATACCCACATCATCCAACCTTCTCTCTCTCATTCTCTTCATTCAACAGCCCATCAAAGTAGTCTTTCCATCAACAACTCTCTTAGCTTGTGAGTACATTTCCCTCATTATCCTTTATCACCCTTATCTGCTGCACATCCTTCCTAGCTCGATCCCTCTGCCTAGCCAATTGGTACAGGTCCTAGTCTCCATCCTTAGTGTCCAACCTTTCATACACCCCTTCATATACCTCATCCTTAGCCTTTACCACCTCTCTCTTTGCCATGCACCTCATCTCCTTATACTCCTGTCTACTTTCCTCATCTCTCTGAAAATCCCACTTCTCTTCATCAACGTCTTTCTCTGTATACTCCCCTGTACTTCCTCATTCCACCACCAGGTCTCCTTGTCCTCCTTCCTCTGTCCAGATGTCAGACCAAGCACCTTTCTAGTCGTCTCCTTACTAGCTGTGCTGTAGTTACCCAGATATTTGGTAACTCTTCACTGCCACCCACCGCCTGTCTTAAATCTACCTTGAACTCAACTTCATAATCACCCTTTTTCAGTTTCCACCATTTGATCCTGGGTTCTGCCCTCACACTCCTCCTCCTCTTCTTGAGCACCAACATCATCCCACAGACCAACATTCCATGCTGCCTAACTACATTTTCCTCTGTCACCAATTTACAGTCTCCAGTCCCCTTCAAACAGGACCTCCTGTATAGGAAATAATTTGCCTGTTTGCATCTTCCACTCTTTTATGTCACCCTATCCTCCTCTGTCTTCTTAAAATATGTATTCACCACAGCCATGTCCATCCTTTTTGCAAAATCCACCACCTTCTCATCTTCTGCATTCCTTTGCTTAGCACCATACTAACCCATTACTTCCGCATCCCCTCTGTTCCCTTCACCAACATGACCACTGAAATCTGTTCCAATCACCACTCTCTCACCCTTGGGTACAGTCACCACTTCATCCAACTCACTCCAAAATTTTTCTCTCTCATCCATCGTACATGCATCTAGCAGAGCATATGCACTAACAGCAGTCATCATTAGACCATCAATTTCCAGCTTCATTAACATCACTCTATCTGACACTCTTTTCACTTCCAAAATACTCTTGCCATACTGTTTCTTCAGGATAACCCCTATACCATTTCTCCTCCCATCCACACCATGATAGAACTATTTGAATGCAACTCTGATACACTTAGCCTTATGCCCCTTCCAACTGATCTCTTGCACACACAATATATTAACCTTCCTTCTGTCCATCATATCAGCTAGCTGTGTCCCCATACCAGTCATACTGCCAACATTAAAAGTTCCTACCCTCACTAACAAACTCCTAGCTTTTCTCCTCTCTTCCTGCCATATAAGCATCAGACATCCTCCAGGGTATGTCCATGAATGCAAAGGCTACTGTGCTATCAAATTACTTAAGTGTGTTACAGCAATACTAAGAAAGTGTCACTAATTTTGGTCCATTGCCCCTGTGTATGTGTGGCATCCTCCACATGTCCTGCTCTAACAGGCTGACAGGAATGACTGAGCAGCAAGAGTGTAAATACAGTGTGCCATACTGACATATAACATAAATGTATATCAGGTATTATCTGTGCACATCTATGTATGAGTAGGTGTACCTGGCTGCCTCATAACAATGGACATGGGATGCAAAATGTCAGGTAAATAAGCTGTACATGTGTGTAATCTCAGTTTCTGTGCATCCAGCATAGTTAGATTTCTATAGCTACTGGTTGTTGCATTGCCCTGACACAGGCATGGGTACTAGAATAAGCATGATTATCAGGCTGAAATTAGGGAGGTGTCCAACTGTGTTATGAACTTGTGTCCATGCCTACTACAAACAGCCATATGACCACCAACAGAGCTGTATGGACTCAGCAATACCTTACCTGTAAAACCTGTCTCCATCACAGTAGAGTAATCCACTTTGCTGGACAGCAGCAATACACAAACCACATAAATGGTCACTATATTGGCTGTACAGGTCAGAGTAGGAGCAGGCACCAACTTGGCAGTGAGTCAACCTTTGCTGAATGAGCATATAAGGTCACAGGTGCATTACTGTGAGGCTAACTATGAGTACAAACTGGATACATCCACTAAGGGCAGTCACAAAGCTGTCTTCACATATGTCTGCAATCTCAGAGGCAACAACCCAACCCACCCTGTAATGGTGGTCAATCACACCACATACACGCACACCATAGCTATAGCCAAGCTGCTGCAGACAGGTTTAGGGCAAACATCCCCCCCTGGCTCACCATCATTGTAGGTGGATATGCATAGCACCCGCACCCCTCCTCTCATCATCAGGGAACAGGTGCATACTACCTAATCAAAGTCAAGAAAAGCAAGTCTCCATGGGACCTGAGAACACCTACATGAACTCAGGCATATGCTTCCAGCTCCATTACACATTGCATTAAAGCAAAGCCTGAGCACCATTGAAATCCCATCTGTAAGGAAGACAGCCACTGCCATCCCTCTACACAAAAGTAAATGATGAATGGTGGTTTATGCAATGTACTGGGCCTCATTGGGGGGAACATGACACATCAGGACCAGGAGTGCAATGCAGGTTCATACTGTGCTGACAGATGACATGGGTATGATGCGGTTGTAAGTGGTGGCCAATGATTAGCAATATTGATGTGCTGGCTCTGTAAATAATTCTGGGCAATGTCTGAGGTCCTGTGATGTGTTTTCTGGTTTATAACTTCCAGGTGGCATTTAGTGTCAGCCTGCATACACTGCAGAGGAGACTGCAGGTATTACTAAAGCAATAATACAGCACCATGTGGTGCTGTTCGGCTGGAGCCAACAAAATCTGCAGGAGCAGACTGCCCTGTGGGACAAACTTCTCCACAGTGTGAATACCTTGGGCCACAATGGCAGCAGATGCAATTAGATCAGGCATCGGGCAACTGACCTGATATGTTGTGCCCGGCAAAGGGCTGCTGCCATGGCCAGGGACCGTACTGCTACAGGCGGGAGTCCAGCCACACAGGCCCCACTTACAGCAACAGAGGAGCTTCTTGCCAACCTTGGAGCAGCCCTCCACACAACACCCAACACATGAAACACCAGTTGTGGAGGTGGGTGGCACCCAGGCAACAGGCAAGGAGCATCCAGGTAAGGTCACAGTGCACATCAGTTTAATCTTGTAGCAGTCATACTCTCTTCTATAGAGTATCTAGATGCATATGTCAGTTCAAACTGCATTTGTGGGTGGGGTTTAGTAATGCACACAAGTTCACATCTATGGTGAAGGACAGCAAATTGTGCACTATCATACCTTGTACTGTATCTGTGCAGACACGTAGTATTCATCATGTACCAATGAGAAATGTGAGTCTGCTGACAATACCTCTCCCCCACAACTACATAGGTCCCTCTGGTCTGCATGTGGGACAGCAGGCTGAAGCTGGTGAGTACGGGATTTTCCTGTTGTGGCTCACCAGTACCCCAGGCATGTTAAGGTCATGTATTTCACCATGTACACAACTGTTACTCTCATAGCTATTTTGCAATATCTGCATGTTCACTTGTGGTGGGGTTAAATGCACTGCATCACAGTGGTCATCAAAGGGGCCGATTTGCAGGAGATGTCACATGTCTGTAGCACATCTCACAACATGTCATTGCAAGAAATCTGGACAAGGACTGACAAAGTGGGGGATAAAAGCCCAAAACTAGGGACATATTTTATAAATTAGTGTTATACAGTGCATATAAATGGTGTACACACACCTGTTAGAATGCCAGGTATTTGTGATATAAAAAATGAGAGCACAATAACACATTTCCAAAACCTTGCACCCTTTCATGTGACCTATAACCTGTACAATTCAACTGTAAAAACAAACAAATCTGTTAGGCGAGCAATTATGACACATAAAAACTTACAAGAAGCTAGATGCATACATGTGCACAGGCTGAAGCTAATACAGTGTTGAAGCAGTTTTGATATTATTACAGCATTACGTCTTCTTGGGTACACACCTGCCATCAATTACAGAGACTGTTTGATTAACAGCAAATAATGGTCAGCTGTCCTACCAGAATTATCTGAAATTTACACAGTTGCCTGCTACTGCAACAGCCATAGTATTCATACAGCTTATGAAGCAGCAAAGGGATCTAATTTGTGAAAGGTATCAGCCCAGAGAAGGGTACACACACGTTTCTACAGCATTGCATATACCATGGAGCACAGTGAAGATGGTCATCAAATGATGGTGGTGAAAATATGGGGCAACAGTGACATTGCAAAGAACTGGGCATCCCTCCAAATGTGTGGAAAAGACAAGACCCAAGTGGTCAGGAAGGCTGCTAGGAGACCTACAGCAACACTACAGGGGTTGTAGGAATCACTGGCAAGTACTGGTTGTGTAGTACATCTGACAAAAATCTCCCATATTCTCCACATGTGTGGCCTATGGGGTAGGTTTGGAAGATGGAAGCCTTCTCACACACAGAACAACATCCAGGTCTGGCGAATTTCTCAAGAAAACTACATCAGGTCCCCTAATAGCATGTGCAGAAATGTGATATGGTGTAATAAGACCAAGGTTGCACTTTTTGGCCACAATGCCAAAAGGTTTGTTTGGCACAAGAACAACACTGTACATCACCAAAAGAACACCATCCCCATTGTGAAGCATGGTGATGGCAGTGTCCTGTTTTGGGGTTGCTGTTCATAAGCTGGAAGTGGGCCTGTAGCCAAGGTGGAGGGGATTAGGAACAGTTCAAAATACCAGTCCCTTTTGGCACAAAATCATCATGTGTCTGCTAGAAAGCTGTGGATGGAAAGGACTTACACCTTTCCACACAACACTTACCCATACCATACATCAAAATATATAAAAGAATGTCTTTACCAGAAGACAATCAACATTTTGGAATGGCCCAGCCACAGTCCACACATACATCCAATAGAGAATCTGTGGGTCCCCTGAAGAGGCCTGAGCAGAAGTGATGTCCTCACAATCTGACAGAGTCAGAGGGTTTCTGCAAGGGAGAGTGTACAAATATTGCTAAGTTGAGATGTGCCATGCTACTTTCCCAAGAGGACTGATTGCTGTTATGAAATCAAAAGGTGCTTTAACAAAGTATTAGTTTAAGGGTGTGCACAGTCATGTAACCAGCCTATTGTACATATTTCAACCTCTACATATTATCCCTAACCGATGTGTTTGTTCTTCAATTGGATTACACAGGTTATAGGTCATATTAAAGGTGGGAAATGTTATTACATGATTTCTGTGGTCTCATGTTATATATCAGACAAACCTGGCATGTTAACAAGAGTGTCTACACTTATAATATCAACTGTAAGCTTAGAAGGTTGTTAGTGTAACTGGTTCTGTTGTAACACACATGTACTGCAGGTTTTGAAGTGTGAGACTCAAAATATGTCATGAAATAGTGACACCAGTCCTCATCTCATCCCAGTAATGTGTCAGACAAATACAGGACTTATGACAAATAGACCAGAAAAATGAGCCACATTTGTAGACATTCAGTGACATTCTGCACAGTTGAGAGGTATGTTCTGTAGGAGTTGACACTGTGCTATACAGGTGAACAGCAATTATATGTACATGAGTGCAGTGTGTGCTATTGAAGGCCCATCACTTACTAACGCTACTCACATATAACAAAGGTGTATATAAGTTGTAACAAGAAGTGGAAAGGGCTGCACTGCATGATGTTGAGGGCCTGTTCAGGGTGTGTATGCAGTGATCTGACTTTGTTGTGAATGTCACCGGTTGGCTATTGTGAGGTCTGTGAAATGCCATCTCACCTGTATTTGTTTGCATGTGTGTGCATGTTTAGCAGAAAACGGTATAGTGCAGATATTAATTTACTTATGTTGTCTTTCCCCCACAGGTGGTCATGGTAGTCATGGTCCCTCACTCTCAGTATCTGATGTCAGTGTCTCTGCAGACTCTGACAATGAAGATGGTAATATTCAGGCACAGGTGGTGTTGTCAGGGGCTGAATCTGTGCCATCGGTTGGCATCCCACACTCATCCACGATGTCCCCGCATACAGTCACAGTGCCCACACATGCCCCATCCCCAGTAGCCACAGATGATGGACAGCAGGTGGTGGCATGGAACAGGCTAGCATGGTGGCTATGGCAGGTGTGAGTATAGACACTGTCCATAGCCATAGTGCAGGCAAGATCCCACACAGGCGGATGGACAGGGCTGCTCGCAGGAGGACTGCTGCTCATCAAATCGCTGTCGCAAGTGCCACAGCAGGTGTCACCAGATGCATGTATCATGCTGTTATGAATGAACAGGCATGTAGTGAACACAACACCAGACAAATACTCAGGGTGCTGGATGCAACCGTTCTTGATTTATGTGGTGACATATGTGGCCTTGTTAAGGCCACATGCCAAAATACTGAGGTCATGAATAGATGATGGGGTGAGAAATTGGCAATCCTTGATCCTGGCATGTCTGTGCTAGAGCATGTGGTGGGAGATGGGTGTCGGCCATGTGGACGTAGATCAGCACCAACATCAGCTGACAGTCTATGGAGCCATACACCTTCACACTCCCATCAAAGGGGGGGGTGCTGTCCACATCACAAAGATGCAGACCATGGGCACGTGGTCCTGGCCGGTCCTGTCAGGGACATGGATCCAGCAGACAGCAATCACCATCAGGAAGCAGTACGGCATCTGGCCTTGGGCCTGGTGGTGCCACTGAGACCCATGGCAGTACCAGTTCACATGTCTGTGGCCGGATATGGTGAACTGGACACCCTGCCATGTATGGTCCACAGCTGTCCAACATACCCCTGTGTAGGGCAGCCACATGGTGTGACTGTGTGCATGCATACACACACACACACACACACACACACACACACACACACACACACACACACACACACACACACACACACACACCTGTATCACAGGCAGGTCACCTCCAGACACACACCGCACCTCTGCACAGTCTATCTATAGAATACCTCTCCAAACACACACACATGGATGTCAACCATATGGCCCAGCCTAGGCCTCTGGCAAAATCACACCACACCCTCTGCATATGATGATACCAGTGCCACATACCAGTCATCCATACCATCGATGCAGGGACAGGCAGGGACAGGCTAATATGGGTCTGATGCACAGGGTGAATATAGTACAGTGTAGCTATGCAATACTGTGTAAGCTGCTGTCTGCTTGCAGTTGTTATGGGAACACATAAAGGTGTATGTACCTTATTAGCCATGATGCATTATTGCTGTTAGTACCACTGACTGAATGTAGTCTGACATGCTGTATTCTGTTTGTGTTCCAGGTGTCTGTATGACAGAGTGGAAATACACTGACCATTTCATAGCCAAGGTACAGCTTTATATGTACGTTTACCAGGTGTGTATGTATGCAACAGTGTGTGATGGAGACTGTTGTCAGACAGTCTGACCTGGTGTACATACCTCTTGTCACAGACAGGTAGCCTTCAGACATGTCACCTCAGTGTTGTGTAGTACCACAGGCTCATACATATGGGACAGGTTACTGGAGTACTGTCAGTAGGTCCCTCACCAGCTTAGCCATTAGACTGACCACAACAGATTCACATGTCAGCACCTGTTGCCCCTGCCATTGCTTTCCCATAGACTCAACCCTGATGCAGTTGGTGAGGGCATGCATGGTACTGTATATGACATGTTTGTGGTATGTATTCCTGAGTTCACAGGGTGGAACAGGGAAACAACATGGTATATCCTTTGCATAAACACAGTAAAGACTGACACAGGGGATGTGCATACAGTAACACAAGCATAGCTGGCAATGGACAGATTCGTAATCCTACATATCCACTTTAACATACTATAGTGCTACATACACATGACATGCCCCACGTAGATTATATGCATGGGACATAAACCACTACCTCTTACAACAGGTACTATTGTGAATGCCTTCATGGATGGTGAGATAACTCACCAGAAATAGCAACTGGAGTCATCTATTGCTCCTACAAGCCTGGAAAAGTGTTAGGATAACAGACAGTTTATGTATGATATCTGATTCTGGCATGTGTGTCAGTACACTAACTGTGACCTATTTGGCAACAATATCACATACATGGTTATTGTTAGGGGACACAGACCACATATGGGTTGCAAACATCCAGATATTCTGTAGACATCTGTACAGATGACTGGAATGGCCTATACAAGGGTTTAACATGCTACATGTGAGGCAGATACCACTAACACGCTATATAAAGTAATGTCATTGGGAGGTGGTAAACAGGTGTGGATGGTACACATATCAAAATGGTATAATGCACACAGGATATGATTCCTACCCAAACGCGCACACACACACACACACACACACACACACACACACACACACACACACACACACACACACACACACACAGTTGCCAGTCTTGAGAATAGAACCCCTACCTATCTAGTTATGTCTACTGTAGTGTTACATAGCTATCAGACATGCCACGGAGCTTATATGAATTCACCTTTTCTGAAGGTACTTCTAAGGTGAATGACATTAGCAGGCCTTGAAAAGTAGGGTGATGGGAATTGTACAGGGTGGTACACAACTCAAAAATGGAATAACCCACACATGATATGATTTTCAACTGAAACGCACACACACATTCAAACACAGTTGCCAGTTTTGAGATTAGAACCCCTACTTATCTAGTTATGTCTACTAGAGTGTTATGCAGTTATCAGATGTGCCATGGAGCTTATATGACTTCATCTTGTCCCGAGGTACTTCTATGGTGAATGACATCAGCAGGCCTTGTAAAGTATACAGGGTGGAACATAACTCAAAATGGCACACACACACACACACACACACACACACACACACACACACACACACACACACACACACACACACACACACACTACTTGCCAGTATTGAGATTAGAACCCCTGCCTATCTAGTGATTTGTACAACTGGCCAAAGGTGCTGATAAGGGAAATGACATCACCAGGACTGATAAAGTGGGACACTGGGTGGGAAACTTACCAAAATATTTATTTTTACAAATATACATACTTACACACATGTTTGCCGGATCTGAGAGTGGAACCCCTGCCTAACTAGTGATTTGTACTATAGTGTGTCATAGTTTTCGCACATGCTACAGAGCTTACTGGGCTGACAACTCTCCAAAGGTGCTGATAAGGGGAATGACATCACCAGGACTGATAAAGTGGGGCAATGGGAAGTGCTGTGGGTGGGAATGGCCTAAAACTGTTTCACCTACAAACAAGCACACACTCTCTCTTTCTCTCTCTCTCTCTCTCTCTCTCTCTCTCTCACACACACACACACACACACACATACTTGCCAGTATTGAGATTAGAACCCCTACACCCCCCCCACACACACACACACACACACACACACCATTGCCAGTATTGATATTAGAACCCCTACCTATCTAGTTATTTGTACTATAGGGTTATGCGGTTATCACATGCACTACAGAGTTTATAGAGGTGATAGGTGTCAAATGATAATTCTAAGGTGAATGACAACAGTGGATCTTGTGAAGCAGGGCAATGTAAAGTGTATTGAGTGTGAACAGTCTTGTAATACTTAGAACTATGGACACACACACACACACACACAAACACACACACACACACACACACACACACACACACACACACACACACACACACACACACACACACACACACACACAGGCAAGTGATGTGATATTATAAACCCAACCTCAATACTATTATACAATGGGGCTCACTTTTTATGCTGGCACGTGCAACTGTTTACAACTGGTATGTCACTGTCCACAGCAGGGCATCAGTGTATAACATTCAGGATATCTGTGTGTGTGACTCACTCTGTGTCCCCCTGTCTCTATCTCTCTCTGTCTATCACTGTCTGTCTCACTTCCTCACATCTATGTGTTTGTATGCTTGACATTGGTTGTTATCTGTTGCCCATATATATATGTGTGTGTGTATCTCATTCAACAGATGCAGATATATCACATATGGGCCACCTACAGCTAGCTGAAGGTAATCCTGTCTGATGTGTGTGTGTTGGGACAGTTAAGGTGTACATAGTTGTCTGTATGCACAGACATATATACACAATACAGTCATATTATGATGTGTTTTCCAACATGTCCTGTGATTCTCTAAGTGTAGGAGCATGCCCAGTGTGACCTTCTATAGTTACAGTGGGACTCCATTCCAAAGATAGGTGTACACCAGTCCAGGGTTTGTGTGCTGCAGCCATACCTCTTAGGAGTACACAGGTCTTTCCTCAGGGTACTGGGTTTGTTTAGCAAATATTTTATGACATATCTGTAGTCTGACACTGCAATGCATTGTGTCATTACCTAGTGCCATACATCCTCAGATCATTACAGCGCTTTACCAGAGGAATACTAGTTGTATGATGCACAGAACAATATTATGAGGGCAGCCATGTACATTCTTGCCCAACAAGGCCATTTGTGAGGTGTGGCTACAGCCAGTCAAGTGATGATTGGCTGTGTAAACAGTCCCACAACCTGGTGATATACTGGCTGGAGATCTCCTGCTTGTGTGGTATCTTTCTAACCTGAGATGTCATATCCTTGTGTGGCCATACCTCTCACCTGTACATTTTTTGGCAGGTTGTCCAGGTGTTTGGCTAGAGATTTCATCCTATCTACATAGACTTGTGATTTTATGGCCAGTTAGTTACATATAATTGAAGAGTGATGTTACAAAATAATGACAGGCATTACTGATTCAGACTACACAACCTTCAGACAATCCCACTATTGCAAAGCCCTCCCCCTACCAACTTTTTCAGTATGTAAGGGAGACATTTACAACACATGCCTATCATTGTGCCTTTGTTCCACTTTTACTTCTGCCCTTGTTCAGACATCTTGCTGTCAGAAGTTGGAAGTTAGGGGTGTAGGTACAGAGTGCATTCTACTGTGCAGGCAAGTCCATTATATGTAAAAGCAAACATAAGAAAAAAGGATTATTGAGAATAACCACGGGCAACAGTTCCAAAAAGCAGTTATATTCACAAAAGCATTAGCACCTCGGCTACAATCCTTCAAGATGTCCATTACATGTGTAGTATATTCCACATAGCACTGTGACTTCCAGGTATGTTAGTATCAGAGCAGTGGGTATCACTGACATGCATAACAGTTGGCACTGCAGTTATCTGCACATGGCCCTGTCAAAGACAGCACTGTACCTACAGCAGTACAAGATGACTGCCATGAGAATGTGCTGGCCAGATCCTGACAGTATTAACCGCACATACACATAGTTCATTGACCCCTGCATATTATGGGCAGGCAACATGTTTTCATGTGTACTAGTACAGCCCTGACAATGTGTGCTATGCTGCTATTTCCTTGCAAACATACATGTTAGGAATATGGGGGGGCACAGCTGTCAGCTGTACACATTTGCACAGACTTTGCTGCTATTTGCTTTACATGTTGGTTCCATTTACCATATTATTCTGTCTTGTCTTGGTGACTAGAGACATATCAGTAAAGAGCACAGGTCATATTGTAATGGCATACATTTGAGTTTCAGACTTCATACCCTTCATAACTTTGCTGCAACTGTAAGTCCTGCTGTGCTATCACTGTGTGAGTCTGTAGAGGGGTAATTCAACATTGCTGCCATTTGTGTGCTTTTACCAGAAATTAATTTCTGGTTTTCTACAGCTGACTTGCTGTGTGGGTGTGAGGGGTGGGTATGGGACCCCCACATGGACACCCATGCCTGTGACCTATGACCTCCCAGTTAGTTGTCCCCACACATATAGTGCAGTGGGATTTGCCACCTTCGGTACTACTGCATAGTGTGTGGAGGCCAGTTTTGGACAGACATTTCCTGGTGTCCCACATAGCTGTCAGCTGTGTGCTGCTATCCCAGTAGGTCACCCCATTTCCTTGTATGCATGCAGCATTACCATAGATATGCTAGCAAAACTTACTAATCCATTCATTTACTGTTAAGAAGAATTTCTTACCTTGTGCCTGCAGCAGTTGTGAGGATGGTTCAAGAGGGCAGCCTATGTTGGATGCACACAGTACACTGCCTATACATGGTAAGTTATAGGTAATGTGATGTGTGTGTCATCCATTTTACTGTGTGTGTTAGTCAGAATGAGAGGTGTCAGTCCCTGAGGTCCCTACAGTGTCACTGTATGTGCTATGCATTGTCTCTTTGCCAAGGCCTGAGCGTACTGGGCATGCCTCTGTCTGCCTACAGGAACAGGCTCAGGGGCCTCCTCCTCTGAGTCCCTCTGTGCCTGTGGGGACCTTGGCAATGGCGGTGGGCTGTGTGGCCCTTCCCCATGCTGTTCCTGCTGCAGTTGTTTCCACAGGATATTATTTTGTAGCATGGCACATACTATGAATATTGTGTGCACATGTGGCTGGAGAGTACTGTAAGGCTCCACCAGATATGTCAAGGCAGCGGAACCATGACTTGTGTCCCAAACACACACTGTATAATGATCCTGGTTTGTGCATGTGCCTCATTATGGCGTTCTTGTTTGGGTGTGTATGTTTTTCTGATGGGTGTCATCATCCATGGCTCCAGTGCATATCCAGAATCCCCCACCAGATGGCCATACGGGATGACCCACTGGCAAATGCCTGGTACAGCTGTGATGAATGCCAGATGTGGGAGCCGTGATAGCTTCCAGGGCAGCCAGCACACACATTCATGATAATGCCCTGGGCATTGTACATGACCTGGTAGCTGATAGAGGTGGAACCCTTGCAGTATATGTAGACCCTACCCTGTTCACTGGGTGGTGATTTGATGTGGATATGCATGCAGTCTGTTGCACCCAGTATCTCTGGGTATTCTGATACATGGTGGAAGAGATGTATATTGCTGGTCCTCTCCTCACAGGTGTTGGGGAAGTAAATGTGCTCGCCACCATGTGGTAGCATGGCATCCAGAAAGTGGTGGAGTACCCTGGATGCAGATGCCTGTGAGACCCCCATGATGTCCATAGTAGGTCTTTGGAATGTACCTGCAGCTTGAATTCTTAAGGCTACACATACCTTGGTATCCACTGGGAAGGATTCCCCTCCGTTGGCTCTAGGTCTGAGTTGAGGCTGGCACAGCTCAGTGATTTGCTGAAGTATGTCTTTGTCCACCCTGTAGCTCTCTACTATCTCTAGATCATGTAGCCCTTGGTAAGTTACCCAGGGTCTGAACACTCTTCTCCTCCTCCTTGGTCTGTGGCAGTTGTCAACATTATCCTCATCTCCGCCCTCAGCCTCTAGCACATACTGATGGATCAAAGCAATGGCAGCCCCTAACATTTTCCAATTAAAATTTCTCCGCATGTGTACATCAATGGTGCAGACTTTGTGGGAAAAAAACAGACTGTAAGGTGCTTCCATAGTTTATACTGTTGTACTGAAGATGCTGCCTGTATGATTGGCTGACTATGATGCATTCCACCTGCTAGCTATGTAATTTGTTCTTGATTGCTTTTATTCTGCTATTTTCCTTTTTCCCTTCCCATTTCCACCCCTTTTAAGCCCTGAGGCATGCCACACAAACCTGGTGCCCAAATGTAAACAGTCCTGCTATTTCTGTTTTTTTTTTTGTTTTGTTTTGATTTAGACCCAGTGTGCACCAAACATACACATTTAGCTAATGTAAACACAAAACAATGGCCCTCCCTGGATGGGAACACGCTCTTCATTTCATGGAATAAGTCAATACAGCCTCAGACACACACCCTTGCTTAGTTGTATTTAGCTAAGCTTATCTGTGCGTCATAGGGCTCCAATGTGCTTACACCATGCATGATACACCCCCCTTTTCATGTCTGTTGCTCCTCCTTCTTACATGATCTTGCTATAGCACCTACACAGTTTGGCACTTAGAAGATTTTTTTGATTCAGTAAATTTCCCCTCATTTGCATACGCCACTGCCTTAGTCCATAATTACTGCACTACTCTAGAGCATTTTCCCTTAACAACCACTGTTCCCTGGTATTTTGATTCTGCATGCCATAGACTATAACGGCAAAATGCACATTTCCTTAAAATTGAGTTTTCACATTATTTTTTAAATTCTGGGCACAATCCCATTTGCGCGCCACTGCCCTATGCTTAAACAGCCAAGATTGGCCAAAAAAAAAAAACTTTTATTTTTATAAAAATGAAACACTTTTCCATGCCAATGGCCATATATTTGATAATTGGCATGCCTAAAGATTATAATACATGCTTTTTGTTGAGCTGTCATGCCTCTGTTTTAATTTTTGCAGAAATGTACTCAGCTAGTAGCCGAATGCATTTCTGCAACTAACACTATTCATGCACGGATGCCTGCCTGCTTTCTGAATAGCTAATTCACCTCATTTTCACAGTTTTTACCAGCAAATGAGGTAATTATCATTATGCAGTGATGTCCATGCAAGAATAGTGTAGGCAGGCTCGTGCACGTCAAAACAGTAGTTTACTGGATCACTCGGTGGCCGTATTTCATGCAGGAGCAGCTACACTGTTCCTGCATGGAGAAATTAGTTTATTGAATCCTGGGGATAGATTATCACACAAGAAAAAAGTTGTATTTAATACATTCTAAATGAATGAGTAAAATAACATATATTGCTAGTGTATACATGATGCCAAAAGATTTGGAAAAACATTTACTGAGTTAATAGATTTATTTGGGGTTCCAGATTAAACCTAGTGAGGAGAAGAGTGCTGTATATGGATAAGGATGAAGGTGGTTTGTGGTTATTGAATCCTATAGTCTATGAATCCTCCTTACATTTGTATAGGGTGTTAAGATGGATACATAGAAAAAAGATTACAGGGTGTAAACAACATATCCTACACAGACCACTTCAAAGCCATGGCCCTGTATTTGGTCTCCTATAGACTGCTGAGGGGTGATCTATGCCTGGCATACAAAGCAGCCTTTGATCCTACTCTGATGAGCCTGTTGTACATCTACAATTTCTAAACAGTATCAGAATTAATCTAGGGATGAAAATCTCATCTGCAACATAAAAAAGACACACTGGAGAGATAGATATGTATCTCAGAGAACACCCCTTCTGTGGGACAGGTGTCCTATCTATGTGATGCAAAGTTCTATGTGAAGCAAAGTTCTTCCCTAAACCAATTCACGTGTAACTTGGACCAGTGGATGAGGAATTAGAATTTTAGCCCTGTTCTGGCACCTATGTCTCTAATAGACAGAGGTAGCCTGTAAGTTCTTGACCACCCATGCCTAAGGCAACATATACCCCTTAAAATAACCCTGTGATATAAAACCTGTCAGATATATTTGGGAAGCATTGTAGGGTTAAAAAGGCTCCCTAGTAAGATTAGCATAATGATCTTCTATGAACATATGAAAAAGAAATGGAAGACAATTATAATATTAGACAATGGAGGAGTTAGATCACTGATAACAGAAGCATATACTGAAGATAACCAGGGCTACAGGTTAATAAGCATAAACTCACCCCAAAGGAGAAAGACAAATTTGACTTACAGGAGACTCTAGAAAGCCATTTAGAAGGGGATTTGAATTGCAATGTTACACAACCAGAGGAAAGAATATAGTGACGAAAAATTATTTGAAAATATTAAAGAGAGTGACTTTATCAAAGAGGAATACTGAGAATGAATTATACTCTTTAGACAGCTATTAATAGCTTCTGGGGTCAAAGGTGAGTGACAGATATTACACATGCAGATAAAGACTGTTCCTTTTTTCTTCCCATTCCCTCATCCACCTGATTATTACGAGTTTCCTTCCGAACAATAGACTAATTAATTGCCTTTTGTGTGTGGTTTTGATAACCTGATATTTGCTTGTTTGTGAGAGTTTAGCCTCTAGTGACATTGTGTAAGTACACCTCTCACATATTGTGTCTGCTTCTTTAAGGATTAAGTGGTTGCCAGTAAACATGAGATAATGGCTACATTGTCTCAAGATGCCCACCAAGCTGGCTACTCAGAAGTTAGGAAATTGCATATCCACATTATCTAGTCTTTTGATGGTGAGCTACAAGGAGGAAGTGTATTGGGGTTAGAAGGCTATTAAGAGTGATTTCTTGGTGAAAACTAATAAGGGTGTTGTACGGGGGCAGATTATACTAGACAGTACTACATTTTACTAACTTTAATGTTTACACAATCTTGAATTCTACTAAATCTGTATGTATTTCCACTTGATGCTCAGCTAACTGCCCAAAACTTTTTGGCTGCTTTACAGGGTACATTTTTATAGACTGTTCTACAGGGAAATTTTGATTTCTAGGTATTTGCTACTGTACAGGGCTCTGCTAACCCATGCAACTGTATAACATTTATAGTTATTGCAGCACAGGAAAAAAACAGAAAACTAACTAACGAGGCCTCTGGCCAATGAAATGACTACATTTTAAGCCCTTTTGTGCATTTTCCAACTCATATAAACCAGACAGACACCTCCTGCCACAAGATGAATAAACCAGTCCTCCTGATGTCAAAACACAGTTGAAGAGACCCACAAGTGCAGTGCTACAGCAAATCAATAAACAGCTAGCTGGAAATACCTTGCTGAAGGTGATTTCAAGACAGTCTTACATCAGTAACAGTGAGAGGAAGATATTTTTTTTTTTACAAAAAATTCAATGAAATGCAAACAAAAGCAGCAACAGTAGTGATCACTAAAAATAACGTAAGCAAATGGATTTAGCAAACAAAGGTGTTTACCTTTAGCAGGATGGTGCTGGATACAAGTAAACACTTCTTGAATGCAGGCTAGGACTCCAAGTTTTGTTGAGCTTCTAGAAAATGAGCAGGAGACAATATGTACTGAAGGAGGTTTACTCAAGAACAATACTAGTTTGTTGGATGGGCACTCAGTATCATAGATCTATGGAAAACAATGGCTGGGAAGAGTACTCAAATAACTTTTGCAATGGTCAATAGCAATGAGAGAGGGAAGGAAGGGACTCTGGAAGTCAGATTACCTTAAGGGTTGGAGGCCAAAGACACAGCCTTATAAAACAAGCACAAGAAAAGGGTAAGGGGGTTGGGAATTTCAAAAGAGAAGCAGGCTAGCTAGAGAGAAATCCAATCAAATAAAGCCAATGTTGAAGCTCTTTCAGAAACTTTAGCTTAGTATGTTAGTGGGGGATGGGGGAGACAGACTGCAACTTTAAGAAGGTAAATGATAGGCAGAATATAAAAGAACTGAAACACAAACTGGAGCAGAGTCAGTTATCTCACTATTGAATGTCTACTACAGTTTAAGGCGCCAGACTACGCAGAAATTTACTAGTGACACTGTTTTTGGAAAAATGCAATAATAAATAACTAAGAGTCAAATCTGGCAGTAGTACACAGTCCTGCTACAATTGTGAATTAAACTACAAGACTATGATCCGGCAGGTTTTAAAACACAGATGGATAATTTTTACAAGTATTTCTGCTTGTGGAAATAGATGTGCAGAATAATGTAGAAACACAATCTTCCCAAAACTGCAAATTAAAATACAAGACTATAGTCCCAGAACAAATTAAAAAATACAAACTGCTATTTTTTTTTTACTAAACATGAAAAAAGCAGAAAAGTACAAAGAAGCATCACCACACAGGTCACTGTAAGTGTCACTTAAATATTTAAGTAAAATTGAAATAATTCTCTTTCCTTTTATTATGAAAATCTAGTTACAGTTCCACACCTCTCCACATCTTGCATAAAACACCTACTTAAGCAACCACCAGCAGTGTTTTTTATTTATTTGTTTTGCTATGCCATAACCCACTACACTTACTTGGTCTGTACTGATCATTTAGTAAAGGAATAAAGTGAAGATATCCTAGGAATCAAATGAAGGATTAGACAGCACATACATTTGTCAATGGTAAGCTTTGCAGTTTAATTATATACTTTGATTAAATATAGATATTAGTTTACCTAGGGTTTGGGGAATGTGCAAGAAATTAGAAAACAGAGAGATGGACAGAAAGAAAAGGAAAGTAGAGGCTTTTTTTCATCTGTTTGATACAAAGGAAATATTTTATTTTATTGATTTGTTAACCATGTGAGCAGTTAGACATGTATCTGTTTTCAGCAATGACCAAAGAATACTGCCTGGGGAAATAACTCAATGAGAGTCACAAAGCAGGCAACTGCAGAGGGAAGAATTTAAATCCAGTAATACAAGATGTAGTTCAATATTGGCCCAGAATCTTAATATACTGTAATAAATTTGCAGTGTAAAGAAATAACTCGTGCAACTTGTTTACATCACATTTATGTATAAAATCTATTAACTTTAAATTTGTAGAGCAGAACTGGGAGAAAAAATATTGAAAGTAGAATAACTGACAAAGGATTATATAATAATACAGAGTAGGTTTTGGTAAAAATATGTTATTGTCAAAATTCACACGCATAATATTCATACTAACACTTTGGTGAACCTTGAAACTAAATTTTTTAGTGTGTGTGTGTGTGTGTGTGTGTGTGTGTGTGTGTGTGTGTGTGTGTGTGTGTGTGTGTGTGTGTTTGCGTGTGATGGATATATCCAATCAAATTAAGTAGACTGCACATTGATAGAAGAAAGAGAAGAGAATGCAAATGATTATACAAGCAGTTTTTTTTCTTTATATTATTTATGGATACATTTGCAGAAGGAAAATGTGTAAATAAATCAAGAAAAACATAAGATAATGGCAATAATGAATAAAGCAGAAGCAAAAAAGGATAACTGAGAATGACTGGTTAAATGAAATGTGGTGAAAAAAATTATGCAGGCTAAATCCACAGAAGAAGATGTTAGATGGATGAAAAATGCAGAACAGTTTAGTAAAGGAATATTTTGGGTCATAGTCCAAAAGACTTTGTCAGTGAAAGTCACTTACTTTACGGGAATATAAAATCAGTCTGCATATAAATGCACTTGAAAAAACAATTATATTAATTAAAACCTTTAATCAATTAACATTTTTTAGTCTTTAAAATAGGTTTTAAAGGTATAAAACTATTTAAACCTGGTGGAACATCAGCTCTCAAACCAGCTATCCAGTGAGTCTCTTTAACTTCTGTGGCATTCTTTATATTACCACCTCTAGGTGCAGGAGTATAAATATCCAAAACCATAAATTTAAAATCATGCTGTGGAAATTCATTAATGTGTTGAGCTACTGCACTTCTTTGCACATTTCTCCGTATATCACCCATATGCTGTAAAATACATTCCTTTAACATTTCATTGGTTTTACCAACATAAAAAGAAGTGCATTCTGAACAGGTTGCTATATAAATCCATCACACAAGATGTGACTGCTCAGGTAATTAAAGAAGAATTTATACAACTTCTTAAAGAGTTGGAAGATGGGTTATATAAACTGAATGGCAATGTATGCATTTAGAGGCATGTCTGCATTTTAAAGTTATTCCAAGGGGGCTACATATTGTTTGCATGCCTACTGATGGCTCCAGATATCCAGATTTACTTGCCAAATAGCAAGTCATTAACAAAGAAAGTAGCTGATTATTTTAAACCTAAAGAGACAGCCCTGATACAGCATTTGGAAGAGATACAAACTGCAATTGCCAGGGACTACCCTGAAATTAGGTATGCTGAAAAACTTGATGTACTGTTTTGTAATATTTCTCTTTATGACTATAAGTTACAACGCATAAAAACTAAAAAGTTGGAAAGAGATTATGCTGATTTTGTTAAAGGCCATATATTTATGTGGCCAAAAAAAGAATACAAATGCTGTTGACTCAGATTCCAATATCTAGAGTATTAAAGCTGTACCTACGACTTTTAACATAGTCCCTAAATGTTTAAACTCTTCCAAGACAAGTAAGGATGGCATGTTGGAGGTTAGCAATGTGCCATCCATGTCAGTGATTGGTCAGAATGTATCAAGTGATGACTGCCTAAAGATTAGTACATCAGAATCTGAAATTGAGGCCATTAGAGTAATTCAGGAGTCAGAGAACAGGGCTAGAACAGAAACTGATGAACTTCCACCCACCATGTTTAATTCTTCTGTACTAACCACTAAGAACATTGAGATGGGAGCCACACCAAAGGATAATGCAACTTTTTTACCCCTGCTCACTTGCCTACCTTTACAAGTGAGGATACCAGAGAACAACAGGAGAAGAAGGCTGTTCGTCAACACCAGCAAGAGAAGGAAGTTTTCTATGGACAGTCCAATATAGCGACATTTAACTGGTATTTAATCTTTCTCATAACTGATGTGCAAACTGATGTTTTAAATAAGGGCTTGTCTTTTGTACCAGCTGTTACTAGCAAGTTACATGATGTGATATTAGATTTAAGGCCGTTTGCTAGGAATGTAAATTTGCATTATGTGTTTTCTAACACTGCTGCTGCTGCTGAATACGTATAAAAAAACTAGCACATTCATGCCTGTTTCTCAACCAGTATGGATACATTTTTGAAAGTTTGTGAGAATGAAATTGATACACTTCTTATGTCCAGGCATAGACCAGGACACTTTAATTTAAATTTGCAAGAAAAGCAAGCACTGAATGATCTCATTGCTGACAGAAGTACTGTTGTAAAATCTGCAGACAAAGGAGGTGCAGTAGTGGTGCTAGATTATTCTACATATGTGGAAACTATGAATAATATGTTGTTAGATGAAACTACTTATACTCTTGTGAACATGAAAAAAGTGAGAGAGATTGTCAGTAATGTGATGAATGATCTGTTTCATTTATTACAGATTAGCATTATTTCTAAGGATTTATATGACTACTTGTTGACCCCAACTCGGCCCCTCCGTACCTCTAACCAGAACCTACGAGATATCTACCAAACAAAAAAAAAAAACTGTAGGCAAACTACTTTACAAACACTCTGTTGCTCAGGCTTGGAACAAGCTTCCCCTTCACATCTGCTCCATAACCCACTCCCTACACTTTAAAAATGAACTAAAGACTCAACTTCATAACTCCAAGGACTGTCCCTGCTATGACCCAACATAAGTCATCTATCACCCTCTTAGATGCCTCTCTTCCCCTACTTCTTGCACCACCATATTTCCTAAACCACTCCTTCTAGGGTGTCTCTTACTGCTTCTCCCCCTAATGTGAATGATTGCACAAAAATCTATTTTAAAAATGCTCAGGTTTATGTATATAACATTACTGTGTGCTCTTTTTGTGAATTATTGAGCCTACTTTCTACTAACTATAACACACTCTGTGTGTTACTTTGCTATATTGATCAACATACATAATTATTATTGTTATGTCCAATTATCGTAAGGTGTCTCTTACTGTTTTTTCCCTCAAATGTGAATGACTGCTCAAAAAACTCTCTTACTTCCCATTACTCTTGAGTGCAGTCTTACACTCTCAAACTAATTGTTTTCTTAGTTAGATGCCACACGTTAATAGATCCCCATTGGCTTAGTCCTTTAATTTTAACATTCATCACTGTATTTCCAGCTTAGCAATTATTATTGTTTTTCACCCTACTTGGGTTTTCAGTTGTATATCTATACACATGTTCATTCATATTATGATTTGTTTTTGGCAAACAAACCTGATAAGTATTTATTTAATATGAAAGTGATCTTTGTTAAAAGTTGTATATTTATTAATATTTATTCTGGTAGATGTCTGTTGGTAGATCTTTTTGTTAGTCAGTCAATCATTTTTAGTTAGTTTGGTTTCTTAATTAATAAAGTTTTGATTTGTTGGCTAGCCTATACAAATGAGATTGTAACTTGCATCCAAATTTCTAGATTCAGTTTTAGTTAGCACAGTCTCTGATTATACTATGGTGTTAAGGGGGAAGGGTGACTTGGCTAAAGAAATTATTTTAATGGTTTTATTGCGCTTAACAGAACCACCTTCTGTAACTACCTCCTTGCTCCTAACAACCTAATTATATATATATAAGGAATGTTTTTGATACTTTTCATTATACTCAGCTAGGATCACTTGTTTGTGTGTTTAAATAAAATATATTCCATTTTTAACTCGACTGTGAACTACCTACTACTATTTTGTATTTCATTATTTTGGAGCACATATTTTATAGTTATATTTTACAGTTTGATTTTTTATTACGTGAACTAAGTGCATAACATAATTTAGGAAGGGAACATCACACTCTCCCCACTGCAAAGTTTCTCCTTGTTCTGTTTTGGACCCAGTATAGGTACATTTCTCTTTTTGCTTCATATACATTTACTGACGTAGAAGAGAACCTTGATAAACAGTTTAGGCAACATTTTTGAATGAAAATAATGTGTCTGTAGTGACAAAGTGGCTGTAACTGATATCAAATATAAACAGCACAGAAATACAGAAAAAAGTCAAACCCATTGAAAAATGTAATACAAATGAATTACAATCCTTAGCTGATGGGAGGAATATTTTAAGACTTACAGCCAGAGTTGAGTTGAATAAGTACAGTGGCCCATTACCAGTAATACAATACCATGACTTGTCAACCAAAGAGGTGTTCATTATTTTTTTCTCTTCTGTGTAGTTTTTGCAGACATAGAATGAAATAGGGAGGCACATCAGGAGAAACTACAATGCCTCAGAGAGAGACATGGGGAAAGTATGGCTCAGGTATGATTGATAGCCATTTTATAATAGCATTGATTCTTAAATTATTTTAACAATTCTATGGACATCAGTCCATAATTGCTTGACACACTCAGACATGAGTATGCATGTACTATACATGCAAACCATACATACTTGCTTGAACAAGTCTTGGAACATTGCATTAGCCAATGTTTCAGTCAACACAGATATTTGTAGGTTGATATCCAGGCAGCAGCAATTAGTCTGTATTACTTAAAACTTTATTTTTCTGCAATATCTAAGTTAGAACATTTTATGAGTTATAATTCATAAACCATACATGCAATATTCACACTATTTGCATATTGTTTATACTACTGATGAGATTAATGAGTACTTTAACACACATATGTGCATGGAATTGGATATATTGCATTTACAGGAGATTTATATTATTCAATGTGACCTCCGTCCCCACCCTATCTCTCTCCCATTTTTTTCTGTCTAATGACATTTGGACTATAATTCCTACTGCAACGTGACCAACCACCAACATGGGGAGCTAGACCAGCCATGGGACTTGGTCTGTTATCCCTCCACAGTTGGCTGTGGCAGCACTGCCCCAGTCAACAGTGGCACCTACCACTCTTGAGTCACTGTCTTGCAGCATTGCTTCCCCAACTCATGCACTACCTGCACCAACTGTATCAAGCATCTCTGCCCTGGGGGCTGATGCTTTGCTACCTACTGAGAGAAATGCCATTGGACATAAAGGCTATGTCAGCCACCAAGAGCTTACAGGGCTGTTGAAGGAGATAATGGAGAGGGGTCTTGGTGCCTGCATCAGCAGAATACACTGAATCTTGCATCGAGTAGCTGACTCAATGCTCCTTCTGGTACTGCCACGGTGTCTGTGACAGTTGACAGTGGTGATATTTCAGAGGGTGAGGACTAGAGTACCACTGTAGTCATACTGGATGAGGATGCACCTCCAGATTACCACACCTATCCCCAATCATGGTGCCTTCCAACATTTTGTTGTCATCACCATCCTTGTTTGTCATGTATGTCCTGTATGTATACCTGCTACCTAAACTACCCTGTCTATCTACCTACCCCTCTTATTCCTAAATACCTACCCCAATATTCCTATCTCTCAACAAAAAATGAAAAGAGCACCTGTCTCACAAAACAACTACACCCACACATAGCTCTCTGCTTCACAAATGTGAGTACATGACACACTGGCCACATAGCACTATCAAGATGTTGTTACACACCTTTGATGTTGTAGCTATCTAAGTTCCATAAATTATTTGTGCAAATACACTATTAGCTTGTGAAGAAGTGGATAGTTGTGGTGCTGTAAAACCACCATCCTATGCATTCTTTTATTTCCCCCCATTGTCCTACTCTCTGCTTCCCATCTTTTTTCACCACTGCCCTATCAACCCATTTTCACATATTTAATCAGGTCAAAAAAGATTCACACACTGCACACATGGCTGAAAATTGCCCTCAAACCAAACTCTCTACTTCTGTCTCGGCATCTGCATAAGGATTTGCATAGCACAGCAATGGCAATTGATGGTAAGTTGTACTTAATTTCTTATTGAAAAAATGAAGATTTTACTTTTGACCACATTAATACAGTGCTCTTACATTAGTGTGCTTAGTCATGCTACACAACTAAAAGCAATGCTGATAGCACTATGAGAAGACAAATAATTCATATATTCATAGCAGACTTCAGGCTTTAATATACCCTCACATTGCTAAAGTGGTTAGAAAAACCTTCTACATTGCCCACCTGATCAGGAAGGGATTCACATCCAGATCAAGTGAGGTTATTGTTCCCCTGTACTCTTCACTTATCAGACCAATGATCGAGTACAATGCCCCATTCGGGATGTATCTCACCCGACACCTGCAGCAATTGGAGAGACCCCAAAAGTTCCTCACCAAAAGGATAAAGGGACTCCAAAATCTGTCATATGCTGCCAGACTGAAGAAACTCCAGCTCTATTCAGTCGCATACCGTCTGCTCAGAGGTGACCTGTGCCTGACATACAAGGCCATGTCCAACCCGGAATTAATGGGCATGCTTCACCTCAAAAAATCCAAATCTACCAGATCCACTAGAGCAAGCAACTTAAACCTTAGCACGGATATAAATAGGACATGCTGGAGGGATAGATTTGTCACCCAGAGACTCCCTATGTTGTGGAATAAAATCCCGGTCCATGTGAGGCAGAGCACCTCGCTGGCTCTGTTCAAGAGAAATCTTGACCGGTGGATGGGAGATCGTAGGTTTACCCCAGGAATCATCTCCGTGTCACTGCTGGACAGAGGCACAACAAACTAATGGGCACAGTATTTTTTAACATAAGGGGTGGCGTAAGCCACAAACACTCTGGGCTAGGCTTATAAATGCCTTAGGGCAGATAGCCTAGTATAAACCTATGAACCTATGAACCTATATGGGAAGCTACAGTTCTCATTACTTTTGCGAAGTCCAATACACACATAGTCCCATGCTTCATACTTTTTCGTACTTTTCTTATTGTCTCTTCAAATGTGTGAGTTTTACTTACTTATATATGACTTGCTTTGTAGTGTGCTCAGATAATACTAGTGAATGTTGATGCAGATAGGCAGGTTTTCTTTCTAAATCCTGGATAGATATGTTAGTCTAACACCAGTATCCTGATTATTCCTTTATTTAGACTACCAGTTTTTATTTATTTATCTATTTACTATTTGTTCACTGTGTAAGTGGACTGGTCTTTTGACCATTTTCAGCCACGATCTGAGCTCAAAGAGCAGAACATACATCATGGTCTTTCATTCAACAATATTATATACAAAATGAGTACATAGCAAAATTCAGAATATAGTAAGACTGAATGCAGATAGAGTAACATTAAAACGTCCAGTCAGAGTGTATTGAAAAAAGATATAAACAAAATGCAAGCTAAGATGTGCATAAAATACAGTGCATCATTCATGTAATACATAAACTCCTATATACATATGACATTTTTGCATTTAAGATGCTAAGTAAAGTTTATTAAATGTATTTTAGTATTTATGAAACAGGACAATTATCTAATGATTGTTATTGCAGCAGTTGCTGGTAAATTCAGTAAAGAGATGCTGTTGAAGTGCATCTTTGAAGCTTTTAATGTTTTCTAGATTTCTGATGTTAGTAGGCAGATGGTTCCAGGTAGCAGGTCCCAGGCTAGAGAGGACTTTCTCACCTACAGCAGTTTTAAATCAAATATATTCTGTAGTGAAACTGTTGTTCTGTTTACTTCTGAGTCCATAAGGGTTGTTTTGTAAAGGTAGTTTCACTCTTAAGGGGGGGGGGGGTAGTGATCATGTTTTACCACCTTGTAAATTAGAGTACTTAGAAGAAAAGTGGCCCTAAGAGGCACTGAAAGCCATCTGGAATTGTTAGCAAATTGCAATGGCATATTTGGGGGTATGCTGATAGAATGAATCCACAAATTTTATTATCAGCAGTCTGTATTCTGTGAGTATTGTGGGCTAAATACATAATGAGAAAAGGAAGGCCATATTCAAGTTTGTGTATGATAATATTTCTAGCAATGGCCCAATGAGCATCAATAGAAAGGAAATGACTGATCTTAGTTTCAATTGAGCAAGGACTTTATTAGTTACAAAATGTGTGTGTGTGTGTGTGTGTGTGTGTGTGTGGTAAAGGAAAGGGCGGGGTTGAGTATTATCCCTAGGTACCTATGTTCAGTGATATTAGGTATTTTGTTCCCATTAAGATCTGTTAAGAGAATAGGAGGAATAACGTAGATTTTCTTTGCCAATGCAAAGACCATGACACTGGTTTTATTGGGGTTAATAAGTAGTTTGTTATTAGAAGACAAGATGAGTAACTGAGTGAAATTGTCATAAAACTTGGTTTGCATATCAGAGTGGCTAATATTGGATTGCGGGAGCAGCATATCATCTGCATACATTAGTAATTTAAGATTTGTTAATTTAAGGGAGAGGTAATTAATGAAAAGAGAAAAGATAAGAGGACCTAGCACAAACTCTTGTGGTACACATCTATTAAGTTTACCGAGAAAAGATAAAAGGACCTAGCACAGACCCTTGCGGTACACATCTATTAAGTTTACCAGCATCAGAGGATGAGCCATTACTATAGACTTGGAAGGTTCTGTCTTTAGATAGCTGTGAATCAACAGATACTGTTATCTCTAAAGTTGAGTCTTTTGAGTTAACTGCTTCCAAAGTCCTTGTCATGTCAACAAAGAAATCTGCAGTTATAAGTCCTATATTAAGGTCACAATAAAGGCCACTAAAGCCATTGCAAAAGCCATAGTGTGCATCACATAACAGGCCATAGGTATTAATGTGCTCAAGTAATTGTTCCTATAAACATTTTTCACATATTTTGGTAATAGGCAACAGGGTAGAAATATGTCTGTAATGCTTCAGTCCTTTAGGAGGAGTAACTTTAGGGAGAGGGATTACAACTGTATGCTTGAATGCTGTTGGCATAGTGTCTGAGGTGAAAGAGAAGTTAAAGATATGATTAAGGAGTTTAGTGATTTTTTTCAGCTGCAAGCCTTAGGAAGGTGGGATGAAGACTGATGGATTTAGATCCTGAATTGTTGAGTTTGAGAAGTACAGATTTGGTCTGTTTTACTAAAATTTGAAAGAAGTGATAGGGTGCTGCATAAGAGGCTACACGGTAAAGATCAGAGGATGAAGGTTCTTGTTCTTCATTGGCCTGGAATTGCAAATGCTTTAGTTATGTCTGTTATAATGAACTGCAAAAAGTGAGTAGAATCATTAGCAAAGGTGGAATGATTCAATGTTAAGGGTTCCCTCTTGGTAGAAGAATAATTATTTAAAATGTCTGTTAGACCAGTTTGCTTCCTGTTTCTCACTAGGGTACAGGGCTTCTGCAGTGTTTGCTGCAGTTCTTGTTTCTTTCCTTAAACTCAGAAAAGATTGGTATTGCTTTGTACTGTTGAGGTTCCTTTTCCAGCTCTTCAAGGATGAGTCTCTGGGTTTAATTTAGTTTTTCATATCCACTGAAAGCCATGAGTAACACCGTGAACTTAGCCTTCTTTTTGTAAGGGGCACAGTGTATCCTGAACTGTGATCAGTTTGGTGTGGATAAATTCTAAAACAGAGGTGGGTTCAGACATGGCATACAGGGGAGTCCAGTCTATAGCACTGAGTAGGTTGTTCAGATTTGGTAACTTAATATTAGGGAAAGATATTCCTTCAGTTATTTGAGTATCTTTTTATATGTTGTAAATGACCTAATGGATTTAATGGGTGAGTGGTCATTCAGAGCACTGGAGTGTATGTCAGTGTAAAGGCACTAATTCTGTATGTTGGTTATTATCAGGTCAAGTGTGGAACTAGAGCCAGTTCTTTTACTGGTTAGAGTAGGAGCTTGTATTATTTGGGCCAGTCTAAATTGCTGATGAATTTTGTTCAGAAACAGATAGTCTTTCCCAAATGGACTGATATTTAAATCACCAAGAATAACTTTGTTGTTATACATACCTTTGGGGAACATATGTTGTAGACTTTTATATTTTAAAAGAGAAACAGAGGACAGTGAAGGGATGTAAACTGCATTTGCTCACATGTGAGTATGCCCATCTAATGTGATGTGACAGAGTACCCAGTTGACTCTTGTCATCTGCAGTATGAAATTAGTGCAATCCACAACTGTAACTGAGGTACTCTGTTGGTTAGAAATGAAGTAATAATACCAAATATAGGGCCTGCTTTTCTGTCATTATATATCTATACATAGTAAATTCCCTGTAAATAAAGTAGAGGTGCAGCAATCATCCTTCAACCAGGTTTCTGATATGGCAAGAATACGGGGATTTTCTATTACCAGTCATGCTTCAAGACTGGTCTATTTCTTATTGAGACTCCATGAATTAAGTCAAGCAGTTTTAAAGTCTTTATTTCTGATATGATAAGTGATTGGGCTCTGTAATTGAGGGTTGAACTGAGGTAGTCCTGGGTTTGACTGAATATCTCCCCAAACATATAAGTTTGAATAGGAGATGATGGAGTTTTGAGAAAAGATCCTTAATTTCTGTGATGGGGTTGACAACCTCTGTAGGAGTATGGATTGCAATCGGAATTGTTTCCTAACAGCATAAGTGAGTTTATTGCTGGTGTCAATCAGTAGATGCATTTTTATTTGCCAGTATTAGGCCTTAGTAGGGCTGGATGGCTCCTGACATGGATGAGAAAGAGCAAAGTATCAATAATGAATAGACTGAAGGCTAAAGTATCCCATCCTTGCTCATATCCTAACTCTGAACAAACCCAAAAGCATTAGGGGAACAAAGACTCCAAAATAGGGACACATTGTAATAATTCCACTTATAAACTTAGAAATTTGCTAGAATAATAGGTTTAGCATTAGCACACATTTTCTGAAAGATGTAAATTCTGATATAGAGATGTAGAGTATTATGTAGTGACTTCAATCGTCAAAGATTTTCTAGTAACTCTGACATTTTATGAGGAATAGAACAAAATTATGAGGTTAACATCCAGACATTCTGCAAAAATCTGTGGAAAGGTATGCCCCTACATGTTCCATTTTATGAACAAATTATAATAATGATCACGGCACATTGTGATAATGACACACAAAACATAAACACAACACACAGACAGGCTGAAATGGCTCAGAAACAGAAATGGCTATATGCCTTTATTGTTTATTTTTGCTATGCTTGGCATGGAACACCACAGACCACAGTTATTTCCCATTCTAATTTCAAAAACTCAAAAATTAATTACACGTGCGCTAATACATTGCCATCAGACAAGCAAATGAGCTTGCCAGCAGTGTGCTACAGTAATCACTTTTGACAGAAAGTAAGTAATGTCAGTGGCTTGTATTACTTGTATATGGCTTATTGGCTTATTGTATTCAAGATATGTGGAGCTCATTGTGATGCTCTTTACTTTCTGCACAATATAAATGTTTTTTGCACTGAAACACATTAACCTTCCAACTGTGTTTCATTGAAGTAGTACCATTGAACAAATACTTACAATGTAGTACTGAGTGTAGTGTTACATGCTTTGCAGGTATGAGTTGTAGTTATCTTGCACAATGAGCACACATCACAAAGTACTAACAATGATTTCCAAACTAAATCCATGATTTCACATAATGATCTTGAGTATAACATTTAGGAATCCATAGATGTCACTCTGCTGTTTGACATCTGTAGGCATCAGTCATCATATAAATGCTCACCTCAGGGAGGGTGGCCTAATGGTTAAGGTGTTTGCCTTACAAACACAAGGTGCAGGGTTTGAGCCTCACAAGGGATAATTGGCTAGGCTTACAATGGCTTGCTAGGGCAGTTTGCCTAGTACTAACCTATGAACCTATGAACCAGTACAATGTAATGTGACACACATATATATATCATTCATGACACAACAGTTTCTATGAATGATGTGATGTATAAGTTATTGCAATAATACTTTGTGAGCTGTGGTAAACACACTGCTGGTTTGTCTGTCTGTCACAACACATTGCCCATTCACCCAAACATATGTTGTGTAAACTACAATTATGTACTGCCTGATACCTGTTTTAAGATTTACCCTGTGGCATTGGCAGTTGATATAATGTTCTCTAGGCTGTGGACTTAGATGGATTGGTGTTCAAATCCAGCAATGCCTAACTAGTATGATTGTGTGTAACTATAGTGATAAGTGAGTGTGCCACCTGTTGTGCCACTGATACTACAAACATCTGTCTTGCCCCACAATGATGATGCAATCCCTTCAAATGTTTTCTGTCTTATACTTGCAGTAAGATTTTTCATTTTTTGTGAGTAGCTAATACATGGTTCTCTAGATTGTTGACCTAGATAGGAAGATGTTTGAATCTAGCAATGATTAACTAGTATGAGTGAATGTGACTCTAGAGTGATAAGAATTGCTTGTCCAAACACTTCCACTTAATGGAAACATTTACATAGGGAGAAGGCTCCAACAACTCTTTCACACACTTTTAACTCAAACATTTTCCTTGCAACATAATAATGCTGACCGGTAAGTGTGCTACCTGTTGGTCCAGTGACTCTACCAAACATCTGCCTTGCCACACTAAGATTATGACATTGTTTTAAATATATAAACAAATATTGGCAGCTAAATCGCTTCCTTCTTTGATTCAGTTAAAATAATGTAAACGGTGAGGAAGCTATATGGCAGAACGGCACCCAAATGGCGCCAAATTTAAATAGTGCTGGTACGTAAGTGAAATTCGCTCTTATCGGTACCAAGCGATTCTCCCTCTAGCACAATTCAGCAGTCCATACAACAGCAAATGGTTCCAATAGATACAAATCCACTGAATACAAACGAAACGAAACAAAGGCAGTATTCACTTCACCTGTGATGCACCACGACAAATACTAGTCAGGAGATGTGCATAAAACTGGTTTTATTCAAAAACAGTCAAAAAGGCAAGCGCTTTCACCCGTAGGCTTCTTCAGGCCATAAACAATTACATATTTTAAGGTCCTTATATACTCCTAAATTTAATGACATCACTTCCTATCATTGAATATCTAAATTAATCCAACAACAAAAATGCATTTGCATAAATTCTAAAAGTACAATCATATGCGATGCTAATCATGTTATATAAACCCCTTTACTATAAGCATTTCATAAAAATACATACAGTTTATAAAATTTTATATCTCACTAATTGGTATATATATTACTATATGAAAAACTTATTGCTAAGCTATAAAATTAATAACAGCCTAAAGTGCCTGTGTATCTGCCTTATTAAACTTGTAATATACCGTAATAGGTGCCATGATTAATATTAATATGTTACACATATTAACTCCACCTATTACTAAACTGTAGTATAAAATAATGCAGTTATTACAATACAACGTACAATAATAATGCCTATGTATCTATTTGAAACTTTTCTAATTAATATTGTGATTATTTTAAAAATACTAATACAAATCACTTCATATATACTAACAAAATGTACCATCATGTCATTAACTATAAGGCATAAAAGCTCTATAAATACCAATATATATATTTTAGAGCAACAACTAAATCAAAATACAATATATTAATAAATATATACATTGCTCCTTGCCAGATAATAATCATGATCCCTACTAATAAAAACATTAAAAAATTAATAAATTAAATAAATTATTTTTTCACCTTTAGTGCCCTAGCTTTTAACATAGGTCTTATTGGGATACGGTCATTAAGTCCTGGCTCCCTATCTGCCCTTAGCCTAATTATCCACTTGGTCTCTTGTTGTTCAGTGGTATTACGTATAGGGCCTCTCCTAATCGTGGGATAATTGACATGAATAACCATAAATTTAAAAGTATGTTCCGTGGAATTTTTGATTACATGTTTAGAGAGAGCATTTTTATCAGATTTAATCCTAATATTATAAAAATGCTCCCTAATTCTCTCTCTTAGTCGTCTATCTGTCTTGCCCACATAAAATGCTGGGCAAGACTGACATAATGCCAAGTACACAACATGTGAAGTTTCACAGTTCGCATTACTGTTGAATTTGAATAACTGCTGAGTAATCGGATGTACAAATCTTGCCGATTCATCTATTGAATAACAAAAATTACATTTTTACAAGGATGTGTGTTAGTCATTGATTTACCATTACTGGGTTTAAATTCAACTCTATTAGGACCACACAACATTCTATGTAAATTAAGTTTATTTTTATATGTAAATCTGGGTGTGCCCCCTACCACTTCGGACATGTTTGGATCTATCTGTAATAAGTCTCAGTATTTCTCATATGCCATTCTAATTTCTCTAACATCTTGTGTATAAAAAATAGTGGCTGAAGTTCCCCAATCATTATAGCTTCTTATTAAGTCCATATCTTTCTTAGCACTCTGATCTGCAAAATATGGATAAGCTCTATCCTTTCTAAGACCCTCTATGTTAGTTAAACTTTTATTTATTTCTTCTAACTTATATGATCTGTCTAAAAACTGTTGTTTAAGGTCAACAATTTCCTGGTTATATCCTTCCTGAGTGGAGTTCAATCTCAAGACTCGCATGGCTTGACCTTTTATTATATTATTAAATATGTAACCAGGATGCATACTCGATCTATGGAGATAAGAACTTCTATGGCAAGATTTCCGATAGATTCCTGTATTAAGATAACCATTGAGAATTTTTTCTACATAAACATCCAAATAAGATACAAGATGTTGTGATGCTGTCATTGTAAATTTTAAATAACTTGTTAAAGAATTTATTTGTTCTACAAACTGGTTCAACTGTACCTCATCAGATTTCCAGATCAAGAAAAGGTCGTCTACAAAATGAACATAGAACTCCACATGCTTCCGAAAAGCATCCAGTTTGAACAATTGTTCACTTTCCCAATCAGCCATAACTAGGTTGGCGTAGCTATTGGCACAAGAAGTGCCCATAGCCACGCCATCCCTCTGTAAATAAATCTGATTTTGGAAATTAAAGATGTTATTCTCCAATACAATCCCCATCAGTGTACTAATAGTCTCAACTAAAGATGGACCATAAAGCTGAGTTTGCATTAAACATCTACGTATACATTCTATTCCCTGTGAATTGGGAATGCTAGTAAATAAAGATGTAACATCTAATGTTACCAGCCAATAGTCAGGTATTACTTTCTCAACTTTCATATAATCATACAACATAAACAGGAATTGTTTGGTGTCTCTTAGGACATATGTATATCTCTCCACTACAGTTCTTAGCTTGGATTCTATATACATTGATATAGGTTCGGTTAACCACCCCCTTCCGGCTACTATAGGCCTCATAGGGGGAGAAATTGGGTTTTTATGTATTTTTGGAACTCCCTGTATACAGGGTATTCTCGGACATTCCACTTGACAGAACTCATTTTGTTAGTATATATGAAGTGATTTGTATTAGTATTTTTAAAATAATCACAATATTAATTAGAAAAGTTTCAAATAGATACATAGGCATTATTATTGTACGTTGTATTGTAATAACTGCATTATTTTATACTACAGTTTAGTAATAGGTGGAGTTAATATGTGTAACATATTAATATTAATCATGGCACCTATTACGGTATATTACAAGTTTAATAAGGCAGATACACAGGCACTTTAGGCTGTTATTAATTTTATAGCTTAGCAATAAGTTTTTCATATAGTAATATATATACCAATTAGTGAGATATAAAATTTTATAAACTGTATGTATTTTTATGAAATGCTTATAGTAAAGGGGTTTATATAACATGATTAGCATCGTATATGATTGTCCTTTTAGAATTTATGCAAATGCATTTTTGTTGTTGGATTAATTTAGATATTCAATGATAGGAAGTGATGTCATTAAATTTAGGAGTATATAAGGACCTTAAAATATGTAATTGTTTATGGCCTGAAGAAGCCTACGGGTGAAAGCGCTTGCCTTTTTGACTGTTTTTGAATAAAACCAGTTTTATGCACATCTCCTGACTAGTATTTGTCGTGGTGCATCACAGGTGAAGTGAATACTGCCTTTGTTTCATTTTGTTTGTATTCAGTGGATTTGTATCTATTGGAACCATTTGCTGTTGTATGGACTGCTGAATTGTGCTAGAGGGAGAATCGCTTGGTACCGATAAGCGAATTTCACTTACGCACCAGCACTATTTAAATTTGGCGCCATTTGGGTGCCGTTCTGCCGTATAGCTTCCTCACCGTTTACATTGTTTTAAATATGTTCTGTCTCACACATTTAGTAAGACTTATTCTGTGGTGTTAATGAATAATGCATAGTGCTATAGAATGTGCACATAGATAGGCAGGGATTCAGATCTGGCAATGTTCAAGTAATGTATGTGTACACAACAACAGTGACTGACAGGACTGTTTTCCCCAACAGATGGAGATATTATTAAGTCACAGTTGTGTGAAGACTGATGTGGCTAAAGGAGTTTGATCCTTCAAACTACATTTTAGGAGATACATGATCATTCTAAAACCATGCTAAGTTATCCCTTCAACTGTGTGGTTTCAGACACATCCGATAATGATTTATTCTGTGAAATCAGCAGTTAATATGCAATTCTATGGAGTGTGGACCTAGGTAGATGGGGTTTCAATCTGGTAATGTATGTGTAGAAAATAATAGTGACAGACAGTACTGGCTTACGCAATAGATGGTGATATGGCACACTCACACTTATGTGAACAATAACAGGGCTAAAGGTTTTTGAGCCCCAGAAAACATTTTATGGGAAGCATAACCATTGCAACACACTGCTGATATAATCCTTTCAAGTATGTGCTTCATGAGACTTCAGATTGATTCTTTATAGGGTGTCATTGGTTGATCCACAGCTCTATGAACTATGAAATCAGATAGGCAAGTGTTCAGGTTTGGTAAGGTGTGAATACTGAGTGTGTAAGTGAATGCAACAGGCAAAATTAGCTTTTCCAAAAACAATTGATTTTTACAGTTTAAATTAATGGAAACATTTGCTATTGGGGAGAGAAAGGCCAGGTTTTGTAATCCTTTTAATGGAAGACGTGCATTCAAACACAATGCTCAAGGTATCCCTTTAAGTTTGTGTTGTTTGGCAAGTGTACTATGAAATCTTGTGTTGCATAATCAATTAGAGCATAGATCAAGGGGAGCTTGACATACAATGCATATATTCGAATCCAGTGTTGTATTCCTTTAATTATTTTGTTCACGATATAGTGGTTACAGGCAAGAATGGTTTATTCAACTGATCTTGAGGTATGTCATGTTACATCATGGTTACAAAAGCTGTCACCCTAAATTCATCAAGCGTAACATTTTTAAAGGGCAACTTGATAGGGCAGCACACGTGTTCAGACACCAGTAGTTTCCACCAAGAGATGGAAATTATTACAAATATGTTTTAAAACAGAGGGTACCCCAACAAAGTAGTAGAACTCATAAGGGCACAAATTTGGATGGGTGGAGAACTAAATTCAGGCCCCTATTAGGTGAAACTAACCTTGGTGGTACTATAAACAAGACAAAGAACAATTCTCAACACAGTGACAGTATGATAATACTATTTGGTGTAGGGGAAAAGAAGGTGAGAGAAATTATATCTAGAAATTGGAGGTATGGAGCTCAGAGTGTGGAATTGCTTTTCTAAGTTGGTTTTGGTCAAATATACTGGCAATTTCATCTGCGTGGTTTTGTTTTACAAACCTGCATGTCTGTTTAAACAACTCCCATATTTTCATTCTTAACATTTTAATGCCCTGTATTTCCCTTGGCAATGTACATGATAATCCAAGTTCACATATGAATGCTAATTCCCTCAGTGTCATTTATAACTGTATCAGCCTGTTTTATACACTTGTATTGTTATTCTTCCCCTGTCTTTTATGTATTCCAAGTTGCCCTGTCTGTTGTTGTGTAGAGGTGTGCATGCACTAGTTTACTGAACTCTAATTTGTAAACATTTCTTTGTTTACATTGTGTGCATGAGCACTGCTTTACGTCAACATGATCACTAGCAGCTGTGGGCTCAAACAGGGGATGCTCAATGTGTAGACCAGCTTACAGTCCTGAATATTCAATTAGCAATGCAGCAAGTTGTGCACAGCCAGACAATATTGTTTATTTTAGCACAACATGTATGCTCTATTAATGAATCTACAGGATAGTTCTGACAATGGCCAACATGACTTGATTAGAAGATCTGGGTAAAGGGTTACCCAGCTTTTGAGAGAGAGGAATGGTGAGACTTTTCCTGCTTGTGTCTCTTCTGGGGGTGTAATAGGTGACCTTTCATTCACAAATCACAATGGAGACTCCTGGGGGTTAATTACCATGCCTGTCTCTTGAATATTTTCCAGGTAATCAATGAAACTGTAGACTACAAAATGCATGACAACCACATGGCATTACAGTCATGGTGATAGCTGAAACAGTCATAGCCATGGGGAGAAAAAAGTGCCCCCCCCCAAAAAAAACTAACCAAAAAAACCCCAGAAGCTCTACGTCTGAAAACAATTTATTAAAAATAACATACAAGCCACTAATATTTCTAGTATTCAGTCTTCTTAATTTTTCACATGTACACATTATTAAGACAACTTGCATAATTCTTATTGTAGCATAATAAGCTGAAGCAAGATACAAGTCTGAACTTGTTATGTAAACTCATATCATAATAATCCTCTAGCTGGACTTAGCAATCTGCATCTTATTTTAATAGCAAAATTTCCATAGTTCTTATATTTTGCCTGTTTACCTGTGAAGAATTTAATCTGAATTTATATGAACTGCCCTTGTTAATATTGGGGTTATATCACTTTATCGAATGGCTATTCAGTGAGTAGCCATTCTTTGAAACCCTATTTCTCAAAACTGCTCTTCATTGAACAGCAAATTTTAAGTAGGGCAAATCAGCAGTTGGCCAATCAAGCCACTGAAAAAAAAAAAAAAACAAAGTTTAAAACTTACCAAGATGGGGGGGGAGCTACACCCACACACCCCCATGTGGGGGGGGGGGTTCGCCCCCTAACTAAATATGGCAACTCTGAGATCACACTACAGTTGGGAAAAGGGCAAATTCCTAATGGTGGCCAACTGCTGATCTGCCCTACTTAAAATTTGCTGTTTGATGAAGAGCAGCTTCGACAAATAGATGTTTGATGAATGGCTATTCACTGAATAGCCGTTCAATAAAGTGATATAGACCTGTTAATATCATGTACTGCTGGCAAAGTTTTCTGTTTCTGTCTATTACCATCCTTAATATGTTCTACTGTTCTTTTCTTAAAAGGACACAAAATTTCACCCACACAAAATGCAGAAAAATATTCATGTTGCAATGCAAGTAAAATCCAGTAAAGTACAATTACAAAATTTTAGGTTAAGATGCTTTCTATGTATATAAAGCTCTACATAACAGTAAGTCCACTTGACATATTTGATTACAATGGCTTTATGCAAAACTCATTTGAATCTGGCTAAAAATCCTCTTATTCTTTTTTTTTTTTTTGCATTATGCACCAACATAACTTTGATCTTCTTAGCCTTACCACACCAAAACCTATGATCCACTAATATGGCCATTATCAGGTCAGTTTAAAGTACATTCCAGTAATACGTGAACACATGCTTACTTTTATATAAGCAACATGTCAATAATAAATACTGGTATATTCTGCTGTATTTTTCCTCAGATGCTTTTGCTAAATCTTTTCTTAGATTTGACTTCCTTGTTTACAGTTTCATATCAAAGAGTGCTTGGTGTATCCACTGGATGAATCTAATATGAAATGTCAAATGGCAAAACCTTGAGTGTAAAAAACTGTGAAATAAGTGTCTCAACAAAGAAAGGTGAAAATTTAAAGTGGAAACGTGTTTTGCAGAAGAGACAAGCCCCCCTTACTCCCCACCAAACTTATCAGCTCCGCTGTTGTACCAACTCAAAGAAGGTTGAAATCCTCAAAAGAAGGGCAACACTGCTTGTTGCACACTTGAAAATCACATTGGCATTGATTTCTGTGGAAAATAGTGATTAGAGTTATTTTTCTCAGTGGCTTGTCCTGTGGATTATTGACACTTAAATGTCACCTTGGCCACGTATAGATATACTCCCTTGGACACAAGATTTTTAATAACATATATATTTTTTTTTTGTGTGTGTACCTATGTTTTTGGCATTTTCCTTTTGCAGGTGTCTGCCATCAGCAGTGTCTTGAAGTTATACTCTGACATTCCTGATGTCTATTTGATTTATTCTTCACACACTGCAAATTCTGCTGGGCAGGGAAATACAATGTGTAACTAACCAGAAAATGTTCTGAGAGGAGATCTGATCATCATCATATGACATTACCCTGACATTTTTGTCATGTCTTACCCACTGCTCTACCCCATATCCAGTGTGTATTGACATCTCTGCAGAACATGTCCTTAGATAAATAGCTAGTGTATTTCACAATTTGCACAGCAGGACCAGAAATCTGGTCAGGGGGGGGGACTGAAATCTTGAGCAAAAATCCAACACTTTCCAGCAGGCTAGATGAGATGGCAGAACTGTTATTCAGTCTCTGTTTGCATAGCTAACCCTTCAGGCTTGCACCTGCTACATGAACTCAAGTCAGCCTTGTTTTAGTCAGGCTCCTTTATTTTTGCACTGTGGAAATAACCCGTAACCCCATATTTCTGAACTAATGCATCTCAAATGTTTGAACTCTGCACCAGGCATCTAAGGCTTAATACACACTGGGCAGTACCTAGAATTACATATTATACCATGACCCCCCATTAATATTCCAAAACGTGCACGCTGATTGGCCAGCGTGCACGTTGTAAATCAACTTATACTAATGGAAAAAGGTCCGGTCGCCCGGACTTTTTCCATTAGTATAAGTCTTTTTTAACACACTGTCTCGCTATGTTAAAGGAGTTTAACATAGCGACACAGGTTTAAAAAAAGCAACGGAGATCTCCGTTGCTTTTTTTTAAGCTGTCTCGCTATGTTAAACCCATTTAACATAGCGACACAGTGTGTAAAAAGCAATGGAGATCTTGCTTTCTCCGTTGCTTTTTTTTTAAAACCTGTCTCACTATGTTAAATGGGTTTAACATAGCGAGACAGCTTTAAAAAAAAGCTAAGGAGAATCTCTTGTTGCTTATTTTAAAGCTGTCTCGCTATGTTAAACCCATTTAACATAGCGAAACAGTAAAAAGCAACGGAGATCTTGCTTTCTCTGTTGCTTTTGCCCACAGCTCTGATGTACTGCGTCATGCGCAGTACATCAGAACTGCCGCGGAATACCAGACAGCTGCGGAAGGGCAGCAAGGAGACATTATACAATGTCATTATTTAAGAAAAGTAATTATTTTTTTTCTTAAATAATGTCATTGTATAATAGCAATAACCCACTTCTGGGTTTGGGTAATGCTGGATTTACCCACGGTTGGCTTTGTTTGGTCCCGAGGGTGAACCACGCCAACCGTGGGTAAATCCAGCATTACCTACACCCAGGCGTGGGTTATTGCTATAATAATGTATGACAAGCAACGTATTTTTGATAAGTTCATAGGTAGTTAAACATGCAGTCCAGAAAACAACTGATGCCATGCCCAATTTCCCAAAGCACTGTCTAGTTATGTGACTTGTTCAAGGTCACACAGAAAAACAACTTAAGGCTGATGGAATCAAAGTTGTACCACAGGAAGGAGCTCATAGCCTTAATGCTGTGTACTAATTGCAAGACAAACATTGGTGAAAATTCCCTAACTAGGAGCCAGGGATTTTATTCATTTATTTTTAACTGTATATATCTGTTAACTGGGTAAAGCCGCAGGACACAACTGTCTCTTTTCAGAGGTGAGCCAGGAGCACTGTCTGGTCAGGTATTTTGCTCAGTGTCACACAGTAGGCAAATAGCGGTGAAAAGAATCAAACCCTGTATGCTGATTGAGAACACAGAGCCTAATTCTTCCATGATAACTGCTAGATAGTGTCAATACTGCATCAATGAGCCCAGACAGTATCCCAGGATGCCTTTTAAATAGCATGAAACATAACCTATCAGGCACTTTGGAATTGCTATTTAACTGTAGATTCCAAACAGGCTTTTTGCGTCATGAATGGAGAACAGCAACAGTCATCCCTCTTAATAAAGGTGAGTAATCTGCAGACCCTGGGAATTACAGACCCATAAGTCTCACTAGTCTCATATACAAAGCCATGGAAAGAATTATCATGGAAATGACCAGTAATGACATAGGAAAAGTCTATACACTGGACTCAACCTGATTTGGTTTCATCAAGGGCAGGTCATGCCTACTCAACCTGGTGGAGTTCTTTGAGAAGGTGAGCAAAGCAATGGATGAGGGCAAAATGGTTCACACCTCCTACCTTGACCTGGCCAAGGCATTTGACACAATACCCCACTCGGGCACTGTTGACAAACTTAAGAGCTTAGGTACAAACCCTTATGTCACCCAGTGGATAGCCAGCTGGCTCACAGACAGGATGCAGGAAGTTAGAATAGGGACGTTAATCTCTGCAAAGACTCCATTTCCAAGTGGATTCCCTCAGGGATCAGTCCAAGTACCACTCCTTTTTAGCATTTACTACTGTGAAGTTAAGGCCAATGTCATTGGCCTCTGGCTGACTAAATTTGCAGATGATTCCAAATTAGGAGCTGTCACTGAATCATCCACTGACAATAAATTTTCTCCTGCAAGGGCAGACACAGACAAACAGCTGGTGTTAGAGCCATGGACTAAAACAAAATGCCAAGAAATGCACAACAGTATCTTTTGGAAATTTATCCAGCCATGATAACTATCATATTGACAACACAATCCTAAGAGTTGATCCAGTAGTCAGGGACCTGGGGACACACCAAAATCATCAAAATCCAAGTCCACAGGACCCGAATCTCCAAGGAATGTACTTTCAAACCAAATAGGTTAAAAACAACACCTTTATTGGTACGTAGTCCAAATCACACCAATGAACAACCAACAATAGACCAAGCGCTTTCACTCGGTTATTACCGAGCTTCTTCAGAGTTGAAATAGTTTGTAGTGTGGTTAGCTATGTTAAATACTAAATACAAAATCACATGACATACCCCCCCAATGAACCATCCCTAATCAGTTTTTAAAAATACAGTGTATATAAAACATCCTTGAATATTTGGTGAACTTTCTAATCTAAATGCCAGACTCAAAATGTGAATCCAACGATCTCAAAAAAAATGTAAGTGTATACTGTATGACAAAGCATATAAGAACATGTGGAAAAAATTTTTTTAAAAATAGTAATGAAAATAAAAAATGAAAATAATAATAATAGAAACAAGTAAATAAATATACATCCTCTTCATTGCAAAATGCGACAAATAGTTACCTGACTGAGGCATAAAACTAAACAAATACATGCAATACCAGTGTGCTTAATGGTAGAATTAAACGACCTGTAAGAACCCCTTTTATAGTCGTGCCCTTCTTAATTTAAGCACACTGTTTATATTCAAAGCGTCATTCATACCCGGTGGTCTAACTGCGTCCAATCTAAGCTGCCAAAACAATTCCCGATACTCCAATCTGGCTTCCCAGTTCCCTCCCCGTGGATCGGGTGTCACTTGTTCTAAAATTGTAAACTTAATTTGCATGTTTTCACATACTTGGGAATGCTTAAAAAAGACCTGGGGACACACACAGACAATAATATAGCCTTTGACCATCACGTGTCTACAGAAGTGAGGAAATCATTTCATGTTGTGCAATTTTTATTTAGTTATTTATTTTACATCTGTTGACCGGGATAGTCCGACTGGATATATGCCCATTTTCAGTGGAGGCCTGGGAAGAAAAGCTCCAAGATAATAATACACATTGAACATTTTAGTAAATGCTAGTTTCAAGCAGATTACAGTCATAAGCAATACCAGCATTTAGCACATATAGTACTAACTTATTATAAAACACTTTACAAAACATAACATTATTTTCAAAGTTATATATACATAACATTACATTCAGGTTTAAGACACATTGAGCAGCAGTTATACAATTGACCCTTCCTGAAATGGTGTGGTAGAAAAAAGTTAGAAGTAGTTGAAGGTAAGACACCTAAGTAATAGAGAGATCAGTAGTCGGGGTTAGTGCAAGGACATAACCGATGAGTTTTGAAGTATTTCTTGAGTTTGTTTTTGAATCGAGTTAGTGAGGATTCTAGGGTCAAGTCAGCTGGGAGTCTGTTCCATGTTTTTCTAACAGAGTTGGCAAACAGAGAGTCCCCAGCTGAGTAGTTGGATTTGTATGTTTGAACTAGGAGTCTAGTGGATGATCGCAGTGGCCGGGTGCTGGTGTAGGGGCTGATAATATCTTTCAGTGCAGGTGTATTTTCTGGTTGGTAAAAGACTTTATGTGCCATTATTAGCTGGTTGAACTGCAGTAGGCTAGGCAGTTCAAGCGATCCTACGAGATTTAGGTCGTGACATTGGTGTGTCCGGTAGGCTGTGCCAGTAGGAAATCTGGCAATGTGGTTATAGCAGGATGATAGTTTATTAAGATCTGTTTTGTTTAAGTTGGAGAATAGAGGTGAGGCGTACAAAAGAGTTGATAGTAGATGGGAATGTTGGTGTCATTCCTTAGCTGTCTGAATCATAGTTGATCAAGTGGGGATTTTGTTCTTTGGTAGGTGACCCATGCTTTGCTTCTGAGTGAAATTTTGGTTTAGGTATCTTTAGAAAGCCATGGTGCAATATTAACTTTGGTTCTAATAGACTGGCTTGTAGCATGGGAGTTAAGAATAGCAAGGAATTTGGTGTTAAAGCATGCTACTGGTTCATCTAGGGGGAGACTTTTTAGTACTGATCAGTTGCATGCCTTAAGTTCATTTTGAAACTTGGTGAGAATAAAATTCTTGTTGTTTCTTAATGTTCTATAGGTGGGTTGGTAGGAGCCATCTACTTTGAGCCTGATTACATAGGTGAGACAGTGGTCACTTAGGTCATCAGGCAAAGTGACTGATTTATAGGATTGAAGATGGGTACTGATGAGTATCGAGTCAAGGCTACTTTCCTCGTTATTGGGTTTTCCTGTCCTGGTGGAGGGAGGTTATGATTTGAGTAAATCCACAGAAGTTTATGTGGGTTGTGGGGGTTTCACAAGAGCAAGTGTTCCAGTCAATGTTGAAATCCCCAAGAACAATTGTTTCTTGGGGGTAGTTATTGGACAACCAATCTAAGAAGTCTTCTAAAGTTTCTGTGCTCCTCCCTGGGGGAATGTAGACACAGACAATATCTACATTGTTGTTTTTATTAATTTGTAGTTTTGAGATAAGAATTTTGGCATTATTGAACTTGGGTGGTTGTTGGGTGTCTATGCTGACAGGGTAGACTTGTAAAGTATGGCTACCCCACAACCCTTTCTGATGGTATGATCTAGTCGAAACATATTGTACCCTGGTGGCAGAATCTCATGGTCTTTGGTGTGGCAATTTATAAACAAATGTATGGCATCTAGGTCCAAGGAAGTCATTGCTCCCCTATGTTAGGCATTCATCAGACCTATCATTGAGTACAATGCCCCCTTTGGTATGTACCTAACCAGGTATCTCTAACAACTGAAATATCCACATAGGTTCCTCACTAAAAAATAGAGGGCATAAGTAACATGTCTTATGCAGACCACCTCAAGGCCCTATCCTAGTATTCTGTCTCCTACAAGCTATTAAGGGGAGATCTATGCCAAGGCATTGTCAGACCCCACTTTGATGGACATCCTGCATATCCACAAAACAAACAGGACAAGAATTGCCTGTTCTAAAGACATAAATAAACCTTGCCTTTGATATCAATAAGACCCTCTGAAGAGGCAGGCATGTATACCAGAGACCATCCCATCTCTGGAACATGAGAAGCAAAGTTCTTCCCTACCCAAATTCAACTGTAACTTGGATAATTGGACAGGAAACCCATCCCTGGATTAGCACCTATGTGTCTAACAGACACAGGCAGTCTGTAAATGGTTCATCTCCCAGGCCCCTGCTTGTCAATAATTCACTTCCAAAGCCCCTGCTTACACTTTTCATGGGTTCCAGAACTTGTTGGATATTTGGGATGCATAGTTAGGCTTAAAAAGGCCCTAGTTGTCACTTTATTGCAAATGCAATAACCGGCTAGTCCCACGGAACTACAGACCAGTCATCAGAGGGGACCCAAACAGTATTAATCTCCACATTCAGATCTTTATAGGAAATCAAAATAGGGGAAGTTACCGCCACAAAGAGACCAGTCATCAGTGGAGTTCCCCAAATTTCTGTGCTGGAAACTCTCCTGTTTGGCATCTACTTTTCTGGAGTAAAAGTCAATAAAAAGGGCTCTGGCTGAGTAAGTCTACAGATGACTGGAAGCTGGGAAAATCAATGAATTCCCATATGACTTAGCCATCCTGTAGGAAGATTGTCTCAAATAAATAACTGGTTAAAAATCCTGGACTGAAAGTAAATGCCAAACAATGCATTACAGTATCCTTTGGGAAGTCATCTACTCTAAGGAACTACTACATTGACAATACACCCCTAAGAGATGACCCAGTTGTTCAGTGTTTGGAAACTTATGCGGACAGTGACCTAACTTTTGGCAAGCAGATGTCCATGGTTGTAAATATGTCCTTCTATATTACACAGCTTATAAACAAAGGGATTGTCTCTAGCTCTAAGGATGTCATTGCCCCTCTTTAGTCAGCCCTAATTAGGCCAATCATTGAATATTATGTCCCTTTTGGCATGTACCTGTCCAGACACATGCAACAACTGAACACCCATAGGCATACCTTACTAAAAGGATACCATGCCTAAACAGCATATCTTACATGGACCACCTAAAAGATCTGTCACTATACTTGGTATCCTACAGACTGCTAAGAGGTGACTTCTGTCTAGCATACAGGGCATCCTCTGGCCCAGTACTGATGAATTAACTGCACATCAAGTAAGTCAAATGTCATCATAAATACTCATTCTTAGGATCTAAACATCAACAGAGTGGTTTGGTGGGACAGGTATATCTTGCAGAACATACCACTGCTCTGCAACAGACTCCCCATTCACATAAAACAAAGTTCATCCCTATCCATATTCAACCACAATGTGGATCTATGAATAGGAAACAGAAAATTTACCCCAGGTCATCCCCCTGTAATATGAATGGACAGAGGTAGCCTCCTAAATGCTTTATCCCGGGCATGAGACCCCTTGAATTATTTATGATGTGATCCCAGTTATTCTCATATGGGGTTTGTTGTTTGTCTTTCGGCTTTTCCCGGTAAGGGGTCGCCACAGCGGAACTCCGGTCCGCTAATGATTGGCAGTAGATTTTTACGAAATGCCAAGGTGCCAGCTTGACGCCCAACCTTCAACAAAGGCACGCCCATTTACGCACGCATGTCTTTCAAACACTACCCAACCGCGAAGAGGACATGCAGACTCCACACAGAAGGCACTCCCAGGCCAAGCTGAGAATCAAACGGGAGAACCTCTTGCTGTGAGGTAACAATGCTACCGCCGTACCACCGCGGTTTAGGTAATATATAATTATTGACCATGGGCTGGATAAGGCCGATCTCTAACCAAATGGGCTAGGTTAATTCAGGCATAAAAGGAAAATTGGCTAGGGTTAAAATGTCCCACAAGGGCAGCTAGCATAGCACTTAACTATAAACCTATGAAGCTATTCACAGTAGTAAATACAATTTCATGAAGTCACCTAGCTGTTTTATATATTTATTACCACTTTATTCTTGTTTCTCTAATATTTCATCTTCTAGAAAATTAACCTTTTTAAAACTTTACTAAAAAGTCATATTTAATGTTCATGGGTCAACTAGTCCTGTAATCACAAAATGTTATCAGTATCATAATAATAACATATAATATGTGGAGCTAAGCAGTTATCATTATTATATTTACAATATTTTCTAAAATTATATGAACAGACAAGTATAGCTTAAGTCAACTCCATCAATGTGCCTTTATCCTGATGGTGTATAGGTTTCAGCAACTAATGATATAGTCATAAATTAAGGATGGTATTTTATCTGGGAATAGCTTAACACTTGTGTTAAAACATCTAAAAGGATGAATGTGATATGCTAGCAATAATTGCAGTGTGATGAAAGGAGGTACTGCCAGCACAGCTAGCTGGAATTTTGTAAATAATCATATGTCATTTGTGAATATCAAACTGATTCATACAAGATGCTGGTGTTACAAATGTATTAGAACTGTATGCCATGTGTATATCAAACTGATCTGTACAGACATTTGTGTTGAAAAGGTAATTGTAGAGTGATTTTGTTTGAAATGTATGCACAGTGTGCCTTTCTGGAGAGAACAGACATGTACATGCACTATTCTAACTGTTTAAATGTATATGTTTTAACAAAGGAAAATGGTGGGTTAACCTCATTCCAGCAAACTTTAGAAAAATATCTGAAATTAAATCACTTTATAGGCTAGGCCATAAAGATGTTATCTCATAGATTTCAAGGCAGCCAGAGACACAAAGTCTGTACTAGGAAGCTTTCTGTATTGTCTTTGGGGTGAACTAATTACTAGTCTTGACGTGAAGGAATGCAATTGTTATTTGACTTCCAACACCTGCCAAAGATCTGAGCAAAAGCCCTTGTGTGTGTATTTTTACAGATAGGTGCTAAGTCCTGCCAACTTCAAGCAATGGGGGTTTTGCATGGGAACTCGAAGTCAGATGACCAGAAATGATGTCATTCTGCAGGCTATCCTAGCAGTAATATTTTAGATATTATTTGAGAAGTCTCTTAGTGAGACAAAGCATTCTCCATTCTGTCTTTGGCCTGACAAGAACAAGAAGGACCATTCACCACATCATCTGCCTTGCTGTATTAAGTAAATTATTATGGTATAGCAATTCTCTTAGATTCAGTCAGGATATAGTTAAGCTTAGTTTAGATATTGTTTTCTTTATTTGTTTGAGCCTGTCCTGCAATGTTATTTTAAATGTTTCCGGTGATTTTGAACTCCAATGTCACTGTGAATACATACGTAGTATTTTCTTGTTCTTTTATTATTTATTATTTATTATTAAATGTATTTAAGCCTTTCATTGTGGCTGATATTTGTAGAGATATTTAAGTTTTGAGAGTACTTGCATATTTATTTGGTGACACTGAGTGGGCCACTCCTAATAGCCTGGCTCTTGGTCAAACTACTATTTGTATTAATATTATTGTGGCTGATCTTTGTAGAGACATTTAAGATTTGAGGGTACTTGCACATTTATTTGGTGACACTGTGTGGACCACTCCTAATAGCTTTGCTCTTGGTCAAACTACCATTTGTATTATTTCACTCAGTATATTGGGCACCCTTGGAAGAACCTTAGGTACTGGTGGCAGTGATAACCACCTTATAATCTGGGTAGAAGGGGCATAGCTAGTAAACCTGTGTCAGCTTTCCCAGGTGTGTGTGTGTGTGTGTGTGTGTGTGTGTGTGTGTGTGTGTGTGTGTGTGTGTGTGTGTGTGTGTGTGTGTGTGCGTGTGTGTGTAAAACAAATCTCCAAGAGTGTGTGCGCCAGCTAATTGGGCAGGGACACGAAGCACTGGTTGGACAGAGAGAGTGTTGGAGGACTTAACTTGGAACCCTGGCTAAGGACTCAACTCTATAGCTGTGTCAGTGGGGAGTCTTACTGGGGATCTGGAGAAAGAAGGAGAAACTAGCTGCAGACTGACTGTGGTGTCTGTGTGCTCTTAAGGGAAACTGCACTTGATGCAGAGAGCTGCATCTGGAAATACTGTGTGTGTACCTGTTATTTTCCCAGTGAACGTCTCCCCCACAGGTGACAGTGGTGAGGATTGAGGCTCCTTAATTACTGATCCAGTGGTCGGTCATCACATGCAGAATATTTATATGCTAGCCATAGAAGGAACCAGTTCAAAGTACATCAAGGTAAAAATGGAAGGAGTAATTCAAGGAAGTTATGAAGAAATCCTCAGAGAAGCTATTCTGCCACGTAGAGGAGGAAAAATAACCCACCCTTACAGAAGTACAACAAAGTATGGTGGGGGTGGTATGTCTCAAGTAATTGTAAAATAGGCATCTTTGTATTAGTGTAAAAGAACAAAGGGATATTCACAGCTATGGCAGTACAGAGGTGTCAAATTGTTGTCATACTACAAGGAAATGCTGGAGGTAAATGAAGATGCAGAATAGTAGGAGGACGATGAATGCTTCAGATTCTAATCAGGATGCAGTACAATTGACCTGATGTTTGCAATTAAATAGTAGAGGAGAAGCTGGAGATGAGGAAAGAATCCAAATGGACATTCAAAGGCATAGACAAACATATGAGAAGATCCCAGGCAAGCTGAATTAGGAAGTTAGGAAATGGTTCAACATCCCAGAAATGTTGGTAGAGTTAGTGAAGGCTGTGTTCAAAGACTCAGTGATGCAAGTATTGAACAGTGTTTGGGCTTACAGAGGGTTTACCAGTAGGAGTGGATGTGTATCAGGGTTTAACTCTGAACCCACTCTTTAATAGGGGTGATAAAGTTCATCAGCAAACAGATCAGAGGACACAGATCAACAAAACTGCTGTATGCAGATCATTTGGCACTGGAAGCAGACTCTGTAAGGGGACTTGAATCCAAAAGGAAGTACATATGTATTCAACCTGAGTATATAGGTTCATAGGTAGGTACTAGGCTATCGGCTCAATGGCCTAAGTAAGCCTAGCCAACAAGGTTCCCTGGCTTATGCCACCCAAGAAAGTTATTTTTCTGTGCCCCTGTCGAGCAGAGCTACCGAAGTGATCCCTGGGGTATGTTTCCTATTTCCCATCCACTTATCAAGATTTTTCTTGAAGAGTAGCTAATGAGGAAGTTTGCTTGACATAGATGGGTAGCTTGTTCCAGCGTATGGGAAGTCTTTGGGGCAGGAATCTATCCCTCCAGCATGTCCTGTTTATTGCGGTGACAAGGTTTAGGTCCCTAGAGCGTGTAGCTTGGAGGGATTGGGGTTTCTTTAGGTTTAACATGTCCAACAGCTCTGGGTTTGATATAGCTTTATATGTTAGGCAGAGATCACCTCAGAGTAGGTGATATGCTATGGAGTAAAGCTGGAGTTTTTTGAGACGGTCAGTGTATGGCATCTGTTTGAGGCCAGTAATCCTCTTTGTGAAGTACTTCTGTGGCCTTTCAAGCTGCTGCAGATGTCTTGTGAGGTACATTCCAAAAGGGGTGTTGTACTCTATAATGGGTCTAATCAGTGTCGAGTAGAGGGGAACAATGACCTCTTTTTTCTTGGATGAGAACCCTTTTATGATGAGGTGTGCCACGTAGAAGGATTTCCTGACTACTGTGGCGATGTGATTATCAAAGGAGAGACTACTGTCCACCTGGGTCCCCAGGTCTCTTATCACACATTCGGCATCAAGTAGACTGCTGCCTATGTGGTAGTTCATGGGTACAGAGTTTTTACCAAAGGGGATGACAATGCACTTTTTGGCACTGAGCTTGATGCCATGGCTCTGACACCCGGTATCTGTCTCAGTGAGGCCCTTCTGTAGGATGTCCACATCATTTGGGGACTCAACTATGGCTCCTAGTTTGCAGTCATCTGTGAACTTCATTAGCCAAAGACCTTCTGTGTTAGCCTGTACTTCAGAGAATTAGATATCAAACAGGAGAGGTCCCAGGACTGAATCCTGTGATACTCCACTTGTCACTGGTTTGAAGTCAGATTTGGAGTCTGCAACTTTTACAGTGTGGGTTCTGTCAGTGAGCCAATTGGCAACCCATCTTGTGAAGTAGGGATTTATACCTAGTTTAGTGAGCTTAGCTATAAATCCAGAATGGGGGATGGTATCGAAAGCCTCGGTGAGGTCCAGATAGGCTGTGTGAACCACCTTACCCTCCTCTACAGCTTTGGTGACTACCTCAAAGAAGTCAATTAGGTTCAGGAGGTATAATCTGCCTTTCACAAACCCGAACTGGGTGGGGTCAAGAGTTTTGAGGTTACCATTGTCTTGGTTTATAAGTTCCATGATGATACGTTCCATAGCCTTACAGACCAGGCTTGTCAGGCTAACAGGGGGATAATTCCCGGGATCAGTGGTGGCTCCCCCTTTTTGGAGTGGGATAACTGTTGCTGTGCACCATTCAGTGGGCACAAAGCCTGATGTGAGACTATGATTGAACATGGTGCTTAGGTGGGGAGCCAGTTCTTTCTGAAGTTCATGTAAAACTCAGATAATTGTCATGGCAGCAAATGGTGGAAATGCTGTACTGATGAGGTCACTAAAAGGCCTGAACCAAGCATACCTACAGAGAGTGTGGTTTGCTTTTCTGGCCTGAATACATTCAAAAAGACTTAAAAGGTAAAAAGTCATGGGCATTCAGAAGACATGTAGCTGAAACACTGTATGTCCTTAAGGGGTTGTGTACATATGTCCCATGGTCCTCCACCACACAATGTTTAAGGTATTACCAAGTGTAAACTCTAGCTTGGCTGGGTTTTTCTTTGTTTTTTACTGACTGGTTTGTCTGTGTGACCTTTGTGCCCTTTGGTTAAGAAGCTGGAAATGGAAATAGAAGAGAAATAGTAAAAAAAAGCTAACATTTTTAAGTATCTCGAAGGAGTAGTCAAGGAGAATGGTAGTCTAGATAAGGAAAACAGAGTTAAAATCACAGGGACTTCAGCCAAAGTGCAAGTGTCACGGTATGTATGACAGAATACCAAGTCCAGTGTGTCTATATAGTACAAAACCCTGGGCAATGCAGGCAGGGCATCATGATGTGATGGAGATGAAGTGTCTGAGTTGGGTAGTCAAGATGAACTCTGTGAGAAAGATGGAGAAATGTTGACATCAAAACTGAAGTCAAAGTAGCACCCAAAAGTCAATAGGAAAGACTATTGTGGTTCAATTACATATGCAAGGAGAGACAAGATGATTTGGTAAAGCATATTTGAGACAGAAAGGAAGAAGGCAGGAAGAGACCACATTTGGCCAAAATGGATGGATTATATAACAGAAGACCTGTGATAGTTGGCCAAGAAAGAGGTCATTGTCTCCCTCTACTCTTCCCTCATTAGGCCAGTCATTGAGTACAATGCCCCATTTGGCATGTACCTCACTAAACACCTGCAACAACTGGAGAGGCCGCAAATGTACCTCACAAAGAGGATCCTAGGCCTTAAACATTTGTCCTATATGGACAGACTAAAAAAACTCCAACTATTCTCTGTCTCATATCGTCTACTTAGAGGCGATCTCTGCTTGACTTACAAAGCCATGTCTGACCCAGCTCTTTTAGAAATGCTACATCTAAAGAAATCCCAATTCCTCCACACCACACACTCCAGAGACATCTACCTCATTACCGCAATCAACAGCTGCTGCAATTACAATATTCTTTCACCATTAACGTTTTTTACAATGATCTAAACTAATGTAAGGTGCCTTCAAAATATATCTACAAAACTTATCCTAATAAACTCAGTGTAATAGTCCACTCTCCATTAATAAATTAAACATCTACAAATACTTGTTCACCTTATTCACCAGTTAGCTAAAGTAATTTTATCCCAGTGATCAGTCATCTGCTTTCCTATTACACCAAAGCAAAAGTATGAGCATCCAAAACATTGTTGGAAACACAGCAAATAGACTCACTGCAACATAATCTTCCAGAGGGTAGTAATACATAGACTTGTTGTGTCTTTCGGCTTTTCCCGGTTAGGGGTCGCCACAGTGGAACTCTGGTCCGCTAATGATTGGTAGTTGATTTTTACGTGCCGAGTTACCAGCCCAGATGCACAGCCTTCAACGAAGGTACGCCCATTCACGAATGTCTCCCCTCAGAAGACGCTCTAGGTGAGAATCGAACCGGACAGCGTCTTATTGTGAGGTGACAACGCTACCGCAGCACCACCACTGCGGGTCGTAGTAATACATAGACTAAACATAGTAATTCTGATTAGCAGTTTACTTATCTGTAGTGCTATTCATCTCAGCCTAGGATCCCTAACCAGTGTCTGTACATTGCTTGATCCAAAGATGACTTCTTAGAGTAAAAACAGGCCTTAGAATATTTCCATAAAGAAAAAGTTTAAAAAAAAATCACAGGAATTTGTACTTGAATCTCTTAATACATCCCAGCTGTTATCCATATAAATGACACATACATCTTTCTAAATGTATATAACACAGCCACTTTGGTGAGGTAGAGGGGTAAAGCCCTGACTACAATCAAGCCAACCTTCTTTCAGTTAGCATCTTGGGTGATTGACAGAGTGACAGGGAGGGGTGGAGGTGTGTCCATCCAGGGGAGGGATGTTGGTTGTGTGGGTGGCTGGGGACTGTGCAAGTGAAGGGAAAATATAAAGGGGGATTAGGCTGAGAATATGGCTGACCTTTTGTGGAGGTGGGGTAAGATGTTCCCTTTGCACAACCACCCCTCACAATATAACCATGCCACTGGAGGGAGAGTGGAGAAACAAGGGGTAGCAGGCCTTAAAAAAACTGTAGGAGGACACCCTAGGACACTTTTAGTTCCCTGTCAGCCCTGGTCTAATTCTGGATTAAGTCCAGGAATAAAATGGACCCAGCAATGGATGGATATGGGGTACTGGGAGCAGCAGTCAGAGTGAAACAGAGGATGATAACATGCTCAAAACAATGGATATAACACATTCCATGCAGAAGTCTAAATGTGTCAGTGGTGTAGCCATAATCTACTACAGTAAATTTGTTTGAATAATATAGCAATCAGACCTGCGCAGATAAAAAAAAAGTTAAAATAATTCTAGCCTCCATCAACATCAATGACAATAAAGTACTCTGCATAACTTCCCACTATATTCCACTGATTGCACCCAGTGCACCTGGCACACCTAATATACTATTATAATCATATTCAACATACATCATAAACCTGTTTTACTAGTAGACTTTAACACAGATGGGTCCCCTGTCCTAGATAAATTATCACATTCTTAAATCATTCTGTTTGTGTGACTCAATGTATTAATAGAAAAATAGAACAGATTAAACTACACATAAAGAAAACATGCTAGACTGTGTACAACTTCCTAATACAAAATATAACACACAGGAGTTATATCAGACTTTATTACTGACCATAAGACTGTTTTTGCAGTCTACAAATATAGCAAAATTAACAAAAAAATCACCTACAATATTGTCAGAAATAAAGCAAAACTCAAAGTAAATTCCTTTATCACTACTCTAAAATGATGTAAACAGTCTAAAATAAACTTACAACTAGATGAAACTTGTAATCATTTTAATGAAGTATTCCTAGATATTAGTCCACTGGAAACACACACACACACACACACACTAAATCTTTACTTGCTGGTCGGCTGACCACAAAAACAGAGAAGCAGTTTTACAAAAAGGCAAGGCATGGAAAGCCTGATACCCAAACAGCACCCATCAAAATATTCAGATATTTTGGAAGCTATATAATCAAATGAACATTTTCCATTCAAATGTCCATGAAAACATACTGCTCTAAATTACAGGAAAGTGGGAATAGAAATCCTATATTCTTCTTGTCAACCATAAACAAGAACTTATCAGAGATTAGGGATGCATGGCTAGGCTTAAAAAGGCCCTTTTGGTTAGCCTAGTAAATACCTATGAACTTATAAGTTCATTAAACAGAGTATAAAGTCCCAAGCCTGCCTACTCTCCCCCAATAAAAAATCCTACACCACATAACATGTAAATTCGGAGCATTATATAAACATAGACAATTCACAATAAAATCTCCACCCTCTATCTCAAACTACCAACTATATCTGCAATTAACACTAAGTAGACTGTGATCTTTCCAGTTTAACTAACATCATTAAAATTTACTCCATAAAATAAAATATATTTCTTTAAAATATATTCACCTTACTTCAAAAGCATTTACTTACCTCATAGCCATCCTTATAAACTTCTCCATAAAAGAAATGCATGTCACAGCTCTGTGGAAAATAGTTTATATTTTCTCTGTTCATAAAGGAGGTATTAGTTTAGTCTTATAACAGCTCTATAACAATGCTATCACCATTGAAAAAATAGCAAAAATGCAGCACTTCCAATCCATCTAGTTAATGAGATTAAACAGTTTACTCTCGCCAAATCAGCATGAACTTGGATAAAATACTTATCTCAGAAACTACATTACTGGACATTGCCAATTATATTCACAATAGACTAAACTGATGAGGAATAGTAGCATCATTATTCCAAAACCTGTCTAAAGCATTTGAAGCTGTCTCTCATCCATTAATCAAACAAAGACTGTGTGATGAAGGCCTCCATAGCAATACCTTTTTAATGATATACAAGATATCATTCTGTGTGAAAACAGTACACTGAGATGATGCCTTTCCTTCACATCTATGTATAACAGTAGGCATAATTCAAAGATCAGTATTAATAATGTGCATAATGTTTCAAATCCAGTCCATCATTTTCATATGGTGATGACTTTGCCTTGCTATATTCATCTGCAGCATTAAATGTACTTTAAAGAGACTTATCTATCTTCTACTATTACAGAAAAAAATACTTTTTAAAAGTAAACAGACAAATAATGGTGTTCTCTTCTTCAATCACTTCAGAATTAAAACAAAAGAATTTTGCCATCCTAATCAAATATGATCTGCAATGAAGCTAATGTGGCTAATAACAGACAATGAATCAAAATCAACCAGTGTATTAAAATGTTATTCAAAAAATGCAAAGCTCAACCTACTGAAGAAAGATAAATCATATTTAACAGAACGTAAGAATCACTGTTGCATGTATACCAATATCACCATATTTTCTATATTTAACCTCCATAATGAGCAACCTTCATAGGTTCATAGGTTCATACTAGGCTATCTGCCCTAGGGCATTTATAAGCCTAGCCAGAATGTATTTGGCTTTCGCCACCCATTTTAAATTTATTTTGCTATGCCCTTTTTTGAGGTTAGTATACTGTGCCTCTATCTAACAGTGACACAGAAGTGATACCCGGGGTAAACCTACGATCTCCCATCCACTCATCAAGATTCCTCTTGAAGAGAGTCAATGAGGGACTCTGCCTAACCTGGACTGGGATTTTATTCCAGAGTGAAGGGAGCCTCTGGGTTATGGATCTGTCCCTCCAGCATGTCCTATTTATTTCAGTGCTGAGGTTCAAGTCTCTCGAGCGTAGCTCGATGGGATTTGGATTTTCTGAGGTGCAGCATGTCCATTAATTCCGGGTTGGACATGGCTTTATACGTCAGGCACAGATCGCCTCTGAACAGGTGGTATGCCACTGAGTAGAGCTGGAGTTTCTTTAACCGGGCAGCATATGGCATCTGTTTGAGCCCTTTGATCCTCTTGGTGAGGTACTTTTGGGGTCTTTCCAGTTGCTGCAGGTGTCTGGTAAGGTACATCCCAAAAGGGGCATTGTACTCAATTATGGGCCTGATGAGGGATGAGTAAAGAGGCACGATGACCTCCACTGATCTAGATGTGAATCCCTTCATGATTAGGTGGGCTATATAAAATGTTTTTCTAACCACTTTGGCCAAGTGGTTGTCAAATGAGAGATTGCTATCAACTTGGGTCCCCAGGTCCCTAATTACTTCTTCTGTACTTAATGGATTTCCACCTATGTGGTAATTTGTGGGCACTTTGTTTTTGCCAAAGGGGATGACTATACACTTTTTGGCATTTAGTTGAGGCCATGGCTCTGGCACCAGTTGTCTGTTTCTATGAGGCCCTTTTGGAGGATGCTTGTGTCGGCTGGAGAGTCGATTATGGCGCCCAGTTTGCAGTCATCTGCGAACTTGGTCAGCCACAGTCCTTCCGTGTTGGCCTGTACCTCCGAGAAATATATACCGAACAAGAGAGGTCCCAGGACTGAGCCTTGTGGGACACCTCTTGTAACTGGTTTGGAGTCTGACATGGCTCCAGCAATTCTAACCATGTGGGTTCTGTCCTTGAGCCATTTTGCAATCCATCTAGTGACATAGGGGTTTATATTTAAACTGGTGAGCTTATCTATAATGCCCGAGTGGGGTATTGTATCGAAGGCTTTTGCGAGGTCCAGGTAGGCTGTGTGGACCACCTTCCCCTCGTCAATGGCCTTGGTGACTGTTTCAAAGAAATCAACCAGGTTTAAGAGGCAGGATCTGCCCTTAACAAAGCCGAACTGGGTAGGATCCAGTGTTTGTAGGTCCCCAATATCTTTATTTATGAGGTCCATGATGATCCTTTCCATAGCTTTGCAGACCAAGCTAGTCAGGCTTAAGGGGCGATAGTTTCCAGGATCCGTTGAGGCACCACCTTTATGGAGAGGGACCACTGTTGCTGTACGCCACTCTTTGGGCACATATCCTGTAGTAAGGCTGAGATTGAACAGTAGTTTTATGTTTGGGTTTAGCTCTTCTTTGAGTTCATGTAGGACGCAGCCCGGGACACCATCTGGTCCCATTGATGCTGTGTATTTTGCTTTGGAGAGGGCGGCTCTTACCTGAGCATCTGAGATGTCAGGGGGGCAGCACTCTGCTGGGATAGATATTTGCCCTTTTGGTGGGGAGGGGGGGGAGAAGTTTGCGCTGAACCTGTCAGCTAGGATGTTGGCAATGTCTGTGGGTTCGGTGTATTTTTTGTCATTTTGGACTAATTCTGAGCATATCTGGGAATTACCACCCAGGTTCCTAACATAACTAAAGAAAGCCTTGTGATTATCCTTAGTGTCCTGTGCAATTTTTCTCTCGAAGTTGGCCTTAGACAATTTTATGTGTGCCCGTAGTTTTTTGCTAATACTGATCAGTGATGCCTTCCCTTTTTGGGATTTTGCTTTATTATTTAGTAGCTTCCTCCTTCTGTTGTATAGTTTGTTTATGGCTGGGGTCCACCAGACAGGACGTCTGCCTTTGGAGGATTGGGTCTTGGTTTTATTGGGATCGCATGATCCATGCATTCCTGAAGGTGTTCATAGAATGCGTTTATAAAGGATTCTGCGGTCTGGGCCATATTTTCCACAGGCCCGGGGGCTTTGAAGGATTCCACCTCAGTTTTGAGGAGTGTAAAATTTGCTTTAGAGAAGTTTTTCACTGTGGTTTTCTGGGCAGGGGGTGGGGTCGGGATGTGAATATCCAGTGAGATTAGTTTATGGTCTGATCTTACCAGTGAGGGATACACTTCTGGTCTGGAGCATAGAGTCCCCATGTTGGTGATGATCAGGTCCAGTATGTTTTCCCCTCTTGTGGGAGTGGTAACAAGTTGTTCCATAGCATTTGAGTTTATAAATTCTAGGAACCTTTGGGCTAGGGTGTTGGAGCTAGAGTAATGCTCCCAGTCTATGTTTGGGTAGTTGAAGTCGCCCAATATAATGGTGTTTGGAGAGACCTTCATATTTTCCAGTGTTCTCAGGAAGGCTGAGTGGGGTTCCTGGGTTTGGGAGGGTGGTCTGTAGCAGGCTATAAACTGGAAGGCAGTTTTACCCACTGTTAGTTGCACATGGATAGCCTCTGATGCTTCGTGCTTTGCCACCAACCTGGAGGTGTGGGTATCTTTGATGAATATCGATACTCCCCCTCCTTTTGTGGTTCGGTCCAAGTTTTGGGGCGAAAAGCATGGTATGAGGTATAACCTGGTAGTGCTGGGGTGCGCTCGGGAGCCCTGAACCAGGTTTCTGTTACTGCACAGATATCGATGTTCTCCATGCTAAGGAGAGTTTTGAGTGCGTGCATCTTGAGGTTTAGACTTCTGGCGTTGAGTAGCATTACTCTTAGTTTCTTATCCCTTGTGATACCTATGGAGGTGGGTTTGTCTTTTGAGCCTTGCCTAAAAAGGCACTATGGGGTAGCAAGAGCCTTTGCCAATATCCGAAAGCCCAGGGGTGACAGGTGCAAGCCGTCCCTACGCAAGCATCGTGGCTTGTCGAGCATATCATCCCAAGCTGACAGGCATTGGATCCCCTTTGAATGACACCAGTACTTAAGCCAATTGTTGAAATTGATCATCTTGTCTTCATATTGTGGCATCATTCTTGGTGAGGGTAAGATGCTACTCAAGGTCAGGGTCATACCGGCCTGGGCTACATGCTCAGAGAGCTCCTTTATGTCTCTTTTCATGTAGTCCAGGGAGGTACGTCTCAGGTCATTCACACCAGCAGGGACAATGACTGAGTCATATTTGTACTTGCCTTGGAGTGACCTGAGTGCTTGTGTTATGTGGCGGATCCTAGCACCCGACAGGCTGCTCACCGTGACCCTCTCCTTGTTCAGCCTGGTGAGCGGGACGTCAGTGTGCCTGGCGATAGAGTCACCTATTACAAGTGTATCAGGTATGTTGTTTAGTCTTAAGGTCTGTGACTGTTTGGCACACTGGCTTTGTGAGATATGTGTTGCACGTGTTTTGTTTTGGGGTAGCGGCTGCTTGGGTGTCTGCTTTGGAGGTCTCTGCTGCTTCGGCAGATCTTTATTTAGAGCCTCCGAGTATGTTTTTGTGTGATTATGTGTTTGGTTTGCTGTCGTGGTAGGTCTATGTGAGACTGGAATTGTAGTGAGTGTGGTTTCCTTCTCCTCCTGACTGGTTATGCCAGTACTGAGTTGAGAGAGCTTAGCCTCCAGTTTGGCTATATGGTTGCATCTCTCACATGTGTTGGAATTTGTTGGGAGGAGGAGAGGGTTGTCTGTGTACATGAGGCAGTTGTAACATTGCCTCAAGATTCCCAGATTCACCAGCTGGACCGGAGAGGAGATTGACAACTGACCTTTGGACATGCTAGAATAATATTGGGAATTCCTTAATAATTGAAAACCAGGGCCAGTGGGGAGTGAGGTTGTAGTGCTTTTAATTTTTAGTGCTGACTTATATAATTGCTTTAGTGAGCAAGTGCCAGGTAACTTAAGTGCAATGTGTTACAGGTAACTTAAATGCAAAAACGACAAACAGTAACTTTCTTTCAAGTGAAACAAGGAAATAAGTACAGTAAGCAATGCAGATATCACTAGTGATCCACAGAAGCGCTGAGAAGCCGCGTATTAGGTGGAATTAGCGTTCCAGGGAAATAACAAGCAAACAAACAACAAGCACCATTTGGGCAAGTTATACAAACAGAAAAGAGCTGCAATGAAGTTTTAACACTCATCATAGGTTCATAGGTAGGTACTAGGCTATCAACCCTAGGGGCTATACAAGCCCAGCCAAAAAGGTACCCTGGCTTTTGCCACCCAAGAAAATTATTTTCCTGTGCCACTGTCGAGGAGAGCCACAGAGGTGATCCCCGGGGTGAATTTCCTATTTCCCATTCACTCATCAAGATTTTTCTTGAAGAGTGCTAATGAGGACCTTTGTTTGATATAGATAGGTAGTTTATTTCAGAGAATGGGAAGTCTCTGGGACAGGAATCTATCCCTCCGACATGTTCTGTTTATTGTGGTGACAAGGTTTAGGTCCCTGGAGCGTGTGGCTTGGAGGGATTGTGATTTCTTTAATTGGAGCATGTCCAACAGCTCTGGGTTTGACATAGCTTTGTATATTAGGCAGAGATCACTTCTGAGTAGGCGATATGTGATGGAGTAAAGCTGGAGTTTTTTGAGATGGTCTGCGTAGGGCATCTGTTTGAGGCCAGTAATCCTCTTTGTGAGGTATTTCTGTGGCCTTTCCAGTTGTTGTAGATGTCTTCTGAGGTACATAACAGAAGGGGTGCTGTATTCTATAATGGTTCTAATGAGTGACAAATAGAGGGGAACAATGACCTCTTTTTTTCTGGATGAGAAACCTTTTGTGATGAGGTGTGCCACATAGAAGGATTTCCTGACTACTGTGGCAATGTGATTACCAAAGGAGAGACTACTGTTCACCTGTGTCCCAAGGTCTCTTATCACACTTTCGGTGTTAAGTATTATACTACTGCCTATGTTGTAGTTCATGGGCACAGAGTTTTTACCAAAGGGGATGGCAATGCACTTTTTGGCACTGAGCTTGAGGCCATGGCTTTGACACCAGGCATCTGTCTCAGTGAGGCCCTTTTGTAGGATGTCCACATCATTAGGAGTTTTGATTATGGCTCCTAGGCAGTCATCTGCAAACTTTGTTAGCCAAAGACCTTCTGTGCTAGCCTGTACTTCAGAGAAGGAGATACCAAATAGGAGAGGACCCAGGACTGAACCCTGTGGTACTCCACTTGTCACTGGTCTGAAGTCCCATTTGGAGTCTGCTACTTTCACAGTGTGGGTTCTGTCAGTGAGCCAGTTGGCAACCCATCTTGTGACATAGGGATTTATACCTAGTTTAGTGAGTTTATCTATAATTCCAGAGTGGTGGATGGTGTCAAAAGCCTTGGCAAGATCTAGATAGGCTGTGGGAACCACCTTTCCCTTGTCTACGGCTTTGGTAACTGCTTCAAAAAAGTCTAGCAGGTTTAGAAGACATGATCTGCCTTTTACAAGCCTGAACTGGGTGGGATCCAGAGTTTGGAGATTATCAATGTCTTTGTTTATAAGTTCCATGATGATACGTTCCATGGCCTTGCAGACCAGGCTCATCAGGGTAATGGGGAGGTAGTTCCCGGGGTCCATGGTGGCTCCCCCCTTGTGGAGCGGGATAACCGTCGCTGTGCGCCATTCAGCAGGCACAAAGCCTGAGGTGAGGCTATGATTGAACATGGTACTTAGGAGGGGTGCCAGTTCATTCTGTAGTTCATGTAGAACGCAGCCTGGGATGTTGTCTGGTCCCACGGATGCTGTGTTCTTGGCTTTGGAGAGTGTGGTTTTTACCTGTGCAGCTGTGATTACAGGAACTTTGCATTCTTCCGGTATAGAGATGGGATTTTTAGGGGGTGAAAGGGGGGTAAAGTTAGCATTGAACCTATCTGCCAGGATGTTGGCAATATCAGTTGGGTCTGTATATTTAGTGCCATTGTGCTGTAACTCAGAGCAGATCTGAGTGTTGTCATTGAGATTCTTGACATAGCTATAGAATGCTTTGTGGTTGTCTTTAGAATCAGTGGTGATTTTGTTTTCGTAACTAGCTTTGGAGGATTTTGTCAGGGATCGCAGCTTCTTACTGAGGCTGACCTGGGAGCTCCTCCACTCGTGGGATTTTACTCTCTTTTGCAAGAGTTTCTTCCTTCTGTTGTACAGTTTGTTTATGGCAGGGGACCACCAGATTGGCTTCCTTTTTTGGAGGATAGCATCTTGGTTCTGTTTGGGATAGCACGATCCATGCACTCATGTAAGTGCTTATAAAGGGCAATTGTGTAAGATTCAGTAGTCGTAACTGTACTGTCCATCTGCATGGGTGTCGTGAAGTTCACCACTTCTGTCTTAAGAAGCATGAAGTTGGCTTTGGAGAAATTTTTTACCATGGTTTCCTTAATGGGGGGTGAGGGCAGGATGTGGATATCTTGGGTAATAAGCTTATGGTTGGATCGGACCAATGAGGTGTTGACGTCAGGTGTGGAACACCGGTCACTCATGTCGGTAATGACTAAATCTAGGATACTGTTGCCCCTGGTGGGGGTGTGGATAAGTTGATCTAAGGCATTGGAGTTTATGAATTCCAGAAAGCGTTGAGCGAAGGAATTGGTACATGAGTAGTTTTCCCAGTTAATGGTGAGGTAGTTGAAATCACCCATTATTAGGGTGTTTGGTTGAACTTTAATATTTTCAAATACATCAAGAAAAGAGGAGTGGAAATCCTGGGGCATGGTGGGTGATCTGTAGCAAGCTACAATTTGGATTGCAGTTTTGCCCAGAGTTAGTTGCACTTGGATAACCTCAGCTGCATTATACTGAGCAACTAGCCTGGAGGTGTGGATATCCTTAAT